>NW_011494867.1:4121794-4150334 GCF_000754665.1 Bison bison bison
TCCTCCAATGCATGAAAGTGAAAAGTGAAAGTGAAGTTGCTCAGTCATGTCTGACTCTTAGCGACCCCATGGACTGCAGCCTACCAGGCTCCTCAGTCCATGGGATTTTCCAGGCAAGAGTACTGGAGTGGGGTGCCATTGCCTTCTCCAACCAGTCTTCTAAAGCAAAACAAAAAATAAAGATTCAAAACATTTCACATGTAATACAAATCTGAGTTGGGGATAAAAAATTCTCAGCTTTCCAACCATATGTCAGAATGAAAAGCAACCAAACAAGCAGGACTAAGAGGAAGATGGTGGTGATGATGGAGGAGAGGTGGAACGGAAGTTTGTGGGGAGGGGTGTTTTCATAGCTATTCAAGGGCAGGTGGGTGTATTATGAACAATAATTTTTTAAGAGAATGTTCTTATCAAAGCTGGGAAAAGAAAGGATGGGAAGAGAACATATATAGGGAATGTGTTTATTGGGGATCAGTCTGCCAGAAGCTTTACTATTCTATTCTATCAATGACTGCCTTATACAAGATTTCCATGAGGGCCCTTATCACCATTTATACGGGATGGAACAATCTGATAGTTTAATAGAATTAAAACACAGTTAGCAAATGGAAAATCCAGAGTTCAAACTTTGAGTGTAATAGACTCTAAAACCTGCTGACATCAATAATATAGTAATACTACTGCTCTAGCAAACTTGCATGGAAATTACATCACATCAGAATTTGCGAAGAACTTTCATTAAGACTGAGAAAGAGAAAGGCAGGTCCTGACACCTGGGGACTGGGCTGGTACTGTCAGCCATGTCTTGGTGTCGGTAAGAGCCTCCTGGTACTGGCAGAAGGTTGTGATATATTCTTCTTGAGAAAAAACAATTTCACAGAACCCCAACATTGGGGAAATGATCGTGATGGAGCAAAACAAACACGATCACTCCATATGGATCACTGCATTATGGATCACTCCATAATCAGGGCTGAGCAAAGACAAAAACAACCATACTCTTCAAACAAAAAGTGGTAATGACAGTAATATTCATTCATGCATTAAGAAGACCAAATATCACCCCTCCTGGCAAATATAAATGACTTCTACTTCTTTATAATTTTAGTTTGAGCTTTTCTTTGTTCCACTTGTCTGCTATCAATAGTTTGAAATTATTAAATATATAATCAGAGAGTTATCTTTACATCCTGATAGCATCCATCCAGGGCTTTGCCCTAGATACGAAGAGAGTTCTAGCTTCCTAGAACTTTCCCACCATCAAATAACACAAGCCTTCTAACCCTTTCTTACAGAGAAAATCCACAATTCCTAATGCATTCTACCTCATCATATTAACAGCTAATTAATAAACTCTATTTGGTTCAACTTCAGGTTTATTTCTGGTGACCTTTGACCAAAGGACATTGAGAGTATGTTTGTTTGTTCAACAAACATTTTCTGAATCAGTCAGACTGGATATAAATCAGGCAGAAACTGATATAAATCCTACCCTCAAAAGGAGTACAGCAGTAGGCACTCTAAACTCAGAAGCAATTTTTAAAATGCATTGATAGAAAATATCAACAATTTAATAGCATACTCAAAACTCTCCTTACTGAGCTCACACCAACATGATACAAACATTGTCTCTAAGGGTATTTCCATAATATGAAAGAGGACGGAAGAGCAGTCTTCAGAAAAGATAGAAAGACAAAGAAAGAAAGGGATGGAAGAGAAATTACCGAGGACTCCTGGGTTCTCCTGAAAATAAAGCCTGAGATAAGAACTTGAGACAGATTGAAATCCAGGGATCAGTAGTGAGGGGGCCAGGGAGAGGGAGAGAAAGAGGGAAAAGCAACTGAAGAGCCTGTTATTGATGCCTCTGGCTGCCCAAATGTGAAGCCCACCTATGCACAAACCCCCTTGATACACAGAGCCTTAGTTTAATATTAAATACCAATCATGAGGTAGCTGACAGAGGTATCTAATACAGAAATTAGAGAAGACAAGATAAAGAGAAAAAGAAAAATGGCCCTAGAGGAAACAGAGATAATGCAGAGAACAGACGATAACTAAAAAGCAAAGTTTTATTAAGGTTTTGAAGAAATTTTAAAAACTTATAATATCCATAAAACATGTACAAAGAAAGAACACCCCAGAAAAACCTGAAGATTGAGGAAATCTCCAAGAAAACAAACTTAGAAGACAGGGAGACAGACAATACGAGTTGTATGTATTTTCTAAGAAATATGGGAGCACCAACAGAGAAGCCCCAATATCCAATTTGTAGTGTTTGAAGAAGATTAGAGAGAAAGTATCTGTTTCTAAATTTCACTAAGATGTGCCCAGGCATAACCATTTTTTAAAGTCACTATGGAAGACTAAGGGAATGGCTTCCCCGGTGGCTCAGAGGGTAAAGCGTCTGCCTGCAATGCAGGAGACCTGGGTTCGATCCCTGGGTCAGGAAGATCCCCTGGAGAAGGAAATGGCACCCCACTCCAGTACTCTTGCCTGGAAAATCCCATGGACAGAGAAGCCTGGTAGACTACAGTCCATGGGATCGCAAAGAGTCGGACACGACTGAGCGACTTCACTTTCACTTTTCATGGAAGACTAGTGACAGAACATTCCATCCAAAAACATGTGTTAAAAATCAGTCAATAAATTTAAAAGGCAAGTAAACTAGTAAATATGCTCATTAAAATGTACAAGAAAAGCCTCAAAATTCCATTGGAAAATTTTGATCTAAAATGCGGACACTTCAGACAAGACCTACACAGGAAATAAAACTTTAACTAATACCTAAAATATAAATAAAAAATGACTAATGACAGGAATGTGTTTAGCTTAACCAGGAATTTTTAGAAAATGCAAATTGAAATGAGATTTTCTTCTTTATCAAATCAACTAAACTTAAAAGTCAAACATTTTTTGGCAAAAGAGAACTGGAACAGATACTCTTGATTTCCTTCTCATGGACGGCAAATTGGTACAAATTATCTGGAAAATAATTGTATAATGTGCATAAAATCCTTTAAAAGATGTCTTTTGTTTTCCCCAGTGATTTCCCCAAATCTATCCTAAGAAAATTAAACTTACATCTCTCTCTGTACTTTGTAACAAAAATATTCACACAGACAAAAAAAAAAAAAAGAAAAAAAAATGGGAAAACTCAGACAGAGACATATATAGAAAAATGTTTATTATTTTGGCATAAACATTGGAAATAAGCTAGACATGGAACAAGCAGAGAAATCATGTAAAAACTGTGGCTCACTCAGGTAGTTAACTAAGAGGATGTTTTAAGAGACTGTTTAATCAAATGAAAAAGTATTATTGATACTTTAAGCACTTCATTATGTAAAATTTTAAAAGTTTGTTCATTTTATGGGGTTTTCAACAAAATAAGTAAAAACATAACCAGAAGATTTTAAAAGGTGTTTTTGATAAGCTGGATGAAAAAAAGCAGGTTTCAAACTAGTTTATACAATGGGATAGCAATAAAATTATATAAATATATGATACACACATGGTGTGTGGCAAAGGGAGATAGAGAGATAGAAAGATAGATGGATGGATATACTGCATCCTGGAAGGCAGGGAGACAAGACACCCATACATTAATAGTGAAAATTCCTGGGTGGTTGAATCATGATTAATTTGTGTTCTCTTCTTTAGATCCTTTGATTTTTTCCCCCCAACATACAATGAACCTATATCACTTTTAAATTAAAATCCAAATTGTTACTTTATAATTTATATTTAACTCCTTAATTCTTATGCAATTTATTTGGGAGTTTTATTTTGAGATTCTGTTAAATGACCAACAAATGAAAATCAACAGACAAAACCCCTGGATCTGTTTTGCCAGGTCCGTGGAGGAGGAGGCGTTAGGGGGATAGAGGAGGGGTGTGTGTGTGTGTGTGTGTGTGTGTGGCGGGGGGGGTATTTCTGATGTGTATGGTCGGGGGAGATGCAGAGGACTGAGCCTGGAGTCCCCTGCTTCCACTTCCAGCCTGATGAAAAGAAAAGCATCACGAGAGGAAGCACTCAGTGAGCTGCCCTGAGTCCCTCCCCCAGACACGTGGTGCTGAAGGAACTTCAGCGGTGGTCTGCAGATTCTAATTGCTCCCCCGGTAGAAGCTCTTGGAGCTGGCTCACACACATTAAAAAGTACACTTTTTTTAAGAAATAGAATAAGAACAGTCAGGTCTCAATTTCATGCAATTGTATCCTTCGTAATAGGCAGCTAAGTCACCATCTTACATCTGGTAATAAATTAACGGATTTTCTATCCTGCTTAAGACTTTTCACACAGGGGTCTTCACAAGGGTTGAACGTGGAGCCTTAGATCACAGCCTTACTAGTTAGGGTGACCACTTCTAGCTGTGTGGCCTCTCAGACAAGGTATTTCACTCTCTGGTGCCCATCTCCTCATCCACAAAATGGAGATAATAAAAGAACCTGCCTCCTTGGCTTTCTTTATGAGAAGTATATGACTGAAAATGTGTCAGGTGTTTAGAACAGTGCCTGGAAAAAGAATATGCCCTGTGGAAAGGTTTTCTAGATTAGATAAATATAAGTTGGAAACATTTCTTGGTCAGACCACGCCTACTTATGCTTGCATTAGGAGCCAGCTGTCTGCAGTTATCAAAAAGCAAAGTCTTTGTTTATTCAAATACGAATAAATTTT
This sequence comes from Bison bison bison, assembly GCF_000754665.1. Lineage (NCBI taxonomy): Eukaryota > Metazoa > Chordata > Mammalia > Artiodactyla > Bovidae > Bison > Bison bison. The sequence continues at coordinate 4,126,470 of NW_011494867.1, forward strand.
AAAAAATGGTGATCAGCATCCCTTTTCCCCATCCCAAGTCCCAAGAAAGACAAAGCAACATGGTAACTTTTGGAACCCACCCAACAGAGGGGATGGGAGTGTTTCAGACAGGAAGCAGAGGGAAAGAGAGAGCTCGGGGAGAGACAGCGTCCCCTAAACTTAGAAAGGACAAAGTTTGGGATGACCAATGGATGCTGGGAGAAGAGCCCTGCTTCTTGGAAGCATCCCTAGAAATTGGCAGGGTCTCGGCTGGTACTATACAGCGAGCTGGTACTATGCTGCTGGTACATGCGGCATCACTGGCCTTCAGCACCGAGGTTCCAGGTCAAAGATGTGGAAAGGTGGGTGAAGACACCATAGTGATGCCTGATAGATAACAAGAACGAGGAGGAGCAGAAAGAGACAAAGACCCATTTATGGAGCACTTCCTTTCTCCCAGGTACTCTCCTTGCCCATGAATTATGATCATCGTTCCCATTTCACAGAAGAGAAAATCAAGAGATAACTTGTCCAGGGTCAAACAGACCTGAATTTGAATCCCAGTTCCTTGATTTTCCATCCACCTCTGCACTTTCCACAGCCTCCCATTATTGGTGAATCCTGGGGCAGAGTATATGGCGTGTGTGTCAAGACGAGGCTTTCTGCAGCTCAGCCGAACTCACTGCCTGGTCCTTCCTGCCAGATCCTGCAAAGGAGTCTATTCAGGGATTTAAGGCTCTGATGGCATTAATAGTCAGGGAAAGGAAGGATATGAGCACAGTGGGTATAACGCGAACACTAGCTCCTGTCTGCCTGGAGGTCATGTTGAGTGCCGGAATGGATAGAGCTTGTGGCATGAGAGAGCCTGGGGTTGGATCCCTGGGTGGGATTATAAGCTATATGATACAGGGTCAGTGATACAAGCCACTTACCTGAGCCCCATTCACTTTTTCTGTAGTATAATTACTATGATTCCCATTTCACATAATACCTTCATGAGGGCTGAGGTAAGACAATGGCGTGAGATGCTTACTTGGTGTTTAATTAACACCCTGCCCTGCAGCTATTCCAAATATATACCCAAGTTTTCTTCTCCCCACCAAGACTAAGATCCAGGAACCTAGACCGTAAGGGACACATCTGACTCCCCAGGAGCTAGACCAAACTCAGAACATCCATACAGACAGATCTAACCCAGGTGACCCCTTGAAGACCTCCCTCAGCTCTCCCTGAAATTCCCAGTGATTATTTAAAGTGACATAGGAGGAGAACGACAGGAGAGGGAGACAAAGAAAGTTTTCCTAACAGCTGGAAAAGAAAACAAAATGAAGAAAAATAATCCCCACGAAATTCTTACAGTTAAAGAATATAAACCACATTGTCTTTCGCTGGGGTCACAGAGTAAGTTCAAATAGTACCCGGGACATATCTACCTTGCGATTGTTCCAGAGCACAGACAGACAGTGTTAATCATTCTCTGATGGCTGCTCTGAGCTATGGCTTTGGCGAGTGAGAAAAAGACAAATTCCCAGAGCTGAAAACTGAAAAGAAACACTGCACAATCATGGGAATTAAGGGGAGGGGGGAGACAGTCTTGGACTGAGTTATTACATATCTCCGGTGAAGTCGTTCAAGGACTTTCCAGCTGTGAGCCGCTACCGGAAAGTCTGCACCGAGATTCTCACAGGAGAACCCCGTGCGTCACCGCAGAGTGAGCCCAGGCTATGACTAGACTGACGGTTCTCGACTGGGGTCAGTTTTGTTCCCCAGAGGACATCACGGTGTCTAGTGAGATATTTTTGATTGCCACAGTTGCAACTAACCGGTAGAGGCCAGTGATGCTGCTAAATTTCCTGTAAATGCACATAATATCCCCCAGTTCTGTACTCCTCTCCCCAAGAAAGAACTTATCAAGCCCCAAGGGTCAACAGGGGCTTCCCTGGTGGATCAGATGGTAAAGAATGTGCCTGCAACGCAGGAGACCCAGGTTCAGTCCCTGGGTCAGGAAGATCTCCTGGAGGAGGAAATGGCAACCTAATCTAGTATTCTTGCCTGGAGAATTTCATGGACAAAGGAGCCTCATGCGCTACAGAGTCACCTAAGAGTTGGACATGACTGAGCAACTAACACTTTAACACACTCAAGGATCAACAGTGTTGAGACTAGGAAACCCTGAGCAAAACACGCAGAAATGAAAGTTCATTGCTGTGAGCAACAGACAAGATTTGACACTCAGACCCTGGCCCCCCATCTAATCCTGACTCCTCTGTTTCTTATGATGGCACTTTCCCGTCTTTAAAGTCACACGTCTTCTCAGTCTCCAGCCTATGCTTCTTCCCCCTGACACTGAAAACACTTTTCGAGGTACTTCACAACACTGTCTAGCAACTCTGCTTTAATTCTCATGATAACTTCATGTGGGATCTCTGGTTATGATCCCCATTTTACACACCAGCAAACTGAGGCTCAGTGGGGTTACATAAATTGCCCAGTGGCACAGTGGCAGAGCCAGTTAGTCAAACCCTGGCTGGTGTGATTTCAAAGCATTCTACTTGCAAAGCTTAACTTTATGGCCTGGGTAGACATGCAGGTCACTGAATACTGAGCTTTGTCCTTCTTGGAAATGGAAATAAGCATGGTTTTATAAAGTTGCATGTGTTGAAGACAGAATGAGGAAGGATCCTTGAAAACTCAAGCAGATAATCCCTGGGGCAATTACACCCAGGGATTTCCTCCAGTTGAGTAGAAGTTGAACTGAAAGTGCCCAGACTTTCTTCTAAGACCCTAGAGTCTAGCTAGTTCTTCAGGGCTTGAATCAAATCCTCTTCCCATTCTACACCTTCCTTGCCTTCTAACCCATAGGTGAACTCTTCCCATGCAACCCTACAGTCCTCTTTGGTATCAAATTCCAGGTAACCTTTTTTGTTGAATTCAACCTAACAGCATTTCACCATAAGTTTTCTGAAATAGGAGTTCTAGAGTCAGTTTTTAGGGTGACTCTAAACAGATGACGCAAGAGTCATAAATGCTTAATAAATATGTATTGGACGCACTTACTCAACAGGTAAGTGACAGAGGTAATAAAGCTTGTCTTTGTATAAAAAGACTTCATACACTTGATCTCGTTCGATCTCATGATAACCTGTGAGGAGTCCAGGCAGTGTTATCCGATCCTCCCATGTAACTCCTCCTCCCATCTCTTGGCGTTATTATTATATTTTGGCTTAAAGTAGCAATTTTAATCTCTCTCAGGATACTCCAGGTTGACCAGGCTCAGCTGGGTCATTCTTCTAACTCAAGACCCAACTGGCTCATTCACATATATGGTGTCTTAGTGGCAATGATTGGAAAGGTTGCTTAAGCAGATTTGTATTCCCTTCTCCTACTCTATGGGTGGGGATTAACTTTCTCGGTCACATTCTCTGCCTCTGATGAATACGGAGGTTGAACTTAATCAATGGTTCACAACTGTGATTTTTTTTAAGAGGATCCCTTCACACAAAACTTTATACAGCACCTTAAGATAATAAACAGAATCAGGGTCAGCATGGAGGAAGGGCAGCGGGGTAAGCGTGGTTCTAGGAAGATGGACTGGGGGCCTGATTTTGATCCATTGTGATGGTTTCCATTATTACTGCTGCCCCTTTGTCTAGGTCACCCATGCCATCACTAGCTGCCAGATATCTGTAGGCAGCCTAACATGGCAGTATCCCACAGAAAAAGACGTCCTTTTCAGTGGACTTCTCCACTGACCATGTATTCAACTGCAGGGAACCTTAACTCCTCTCAAAGTTAGTAGGTATCTCTAACCTACTAACTAGTAGGTATCTCTAACCTACTAACTAGTAGGTATCTCTGTATATACCTACTCTGTAGGTATCACTGAGTCATCACATACTATGCCAGGTTCATCCTCACCCAGAAGGCAGCCTTGAAAAGAGATCCAAGCCAACCTCACTTGCTCCTCTTATCTTGCTTCACCCCATCACTTCCCCGCTGTGCCCCGATTCCCACCCCTTCTTGAGGGACCCTCACATGCTGCCTTGCATACTGCCATTCTTCTGTCTCCCAACCCCTGGATAACCTCCCTCCTTGGAAAAACCAACTCTTTAACATTTATAAGCACAGGCTTTCAAAAGAAAAATCCTGTTCAGTTTCCCCATCAACTTTTCCAGATATGATCGTATGGTTCATGAGTAAGAACAGAAACATTATTCCCTCTTCACCTTCCCTGAGTGTAGGAAGGAAAAAACCCACTCATCTCTTCATTCCATTATTGCTTTGGTGATTAATCAGAAAAAGTTCGGTTTTCCTAAAATTCATTTTTTGTCTTACTGGTTTCTCCATCTGTGCCCCCACCCCCACCCCACTCTGCATTTCCAAGCTATCCACCAGGAAAACAAGAAAAAACATGTAGTTACACAAAAAAGCAGTTCTCCCTAAAGTGCACGATTGGGTCACGTGGAGGGGGGGAGATGAATGTGAATCTGAGCTTGGAAATGTGCTTCTTTATGATTATTAATGCGGATGGCCTGGACGTGAAAGGATTTTGCAAACACAGCAGTTTAAAAACTGTATTTTCTGCCTTGTTTATGAGGCATCCATCTATACATAATTCAGTTCAAGGGTTGAGATTTTCTGTTATTACGTGCCAGGGATTATTTATCACAGTGGCGAATAATTTCCCAGGACAAATTATCCTCCTCTTATCATCCAAATGGACTTCCCTTCTGCATCACTCATGTCATGCTGAAATCGAAGGCCATAAAGTTGAAACCATGACATAAGTCTTCCTTCGGATGGCAGCATATGGTGTGTGTTGGTTGGGGTTTTTTTCAAAGCACCATCAAATTTCCCACTGTCAAAGACTAGCATCCCAACTTGGTCTTAGCTGGTGACTCTGGTGTCTGAAGCTAATAGGAAATTATGCACTCAATAAAATATGAGATTGCAAGAGAGAGACAAAGCCAAAGTAAGCAGTAGTCCACCAGAGGAGAACCCACTTTCAACAGCCAGCACTTCACGTCTATCATATTGATTGAAGCCATCCAGAGGTAAAAACACAAGCTTCGAGATACGTTGAAATTTAAGGACGACGGCTGAGGTGTCTGACTCAAAATATAAGATGAATGTCCACAAGTCAGTGCCGGACTGCTCTAAATAGGTTGAAAATCTGGCCAGTTGGAATATTTGTGTGAAAGGAATACAAACTCTAATTCGTGAACTTCTGCAAGGGCATCAGCACATTTTTCTTAATGACATAAGGAACTGTTTATTAACGTCCATGAAGAAGCGAAAGATAGATTTAAAAAAATCAAAATAGGGACTTTTGGGAAAATAAATTGGGAAAATAAAACCAGATTTCAGGAAACCTCAATTTTCCAAAAAAAAAAAAAAAATACTGTTCTTTCGCAAAGCCAACACAAAAACAGGTCCAAGTGGAGTCCCATGATACGATGCAACCTGAGAAAAATATTGGGTTGGCCAGAAAGTTCATTCGGGGTTTTCCATACGATCATACGGAAAACCCCAGATGAACTTTCTGGCCAGCCCAATAGTAAGAAAATCAAAAGATACAAAAGCAAACAAAAATCACCCCAATTCCTAAAACTTTCTCAGATCAAAGAATGCTATGCATTCATCTTTATAAGGATTCTCTTTAGACATGATCTGTCAAATCTTCTGAGGTATGTGCCTGTTGTTTTTGCAAAGGAGCGTGTGGAATGTTCATTTTCCCTTCAATGGAACATGTTTTTCTGATCCCTCAAACTTGTTTTTCTGCTCCTCTTCCACAAATAGGCTGTGGTTGCTAGGATGCATCACTGAACTCCATCAGGGTCACAACCACACATTTTAGAATCAAGTACCATATTCCTTCTCAGAGAGTTCCGTGGACTTGCCCAATGTCACACATCCGATGACTGAAACAGAAGCACTGGTCTAGAAGCCAAGAACCTTGGATGCCAGCCCTGGAGCTGATACCTGATAAGCGCTACCCCTTAAGATAAAAATCTCATGAGGTTTGTACACATTTCTATCTTCAGAAGCAAACGTTTCATATGACCCTTGTTGCTTTATGAGTCTTCCACACCCACGGAATCCCAGAGCCAGTTTCCCCATGAACTGGGACCACTCTTGTAGTATCCTGACATCTGAAACCCCTTTACCTCCCATCAACCACCAAGCCCCTTGTGTCTTTAAAGAGCTCTGCAAAATCTCTTCTCCTCCCTCTCTCCCTCCGTGATGAGGTGTGAGCCAGGACTCTGCCTTCCCATTTCGAGGATTAGCACAGGGGCTCTTAAGCAGAAGAACAGAGAGCGGTGTTCATCGGGGACCTGACTGGGTGTGCTAGAGAGAGTCCCAGCTGCTTAGCATCTGCGCCACTGTGTCATCCTCCATAGGTCCCTGCCTCTGTGTTTGGGACTCATTAGGATCTCCCTGCAGAGTCATCAGCTGCTGACGTGGGAGACCTCTCTGTGATCGAATATCCCTCCACTCTAGTTTAACTATAGAAATGGGAGCAGCCAAGAGCCCAACCTGGTGGGCTCTGAGTGTGTCAGAAAGCCTCCCCCGTCCAAGATTAGACCCTCAGCAATGACCTAAGGTTTCTACCACCACACACATCACCCCAAGGAACCTCTGAGACAAGCACATTGAAACAGTATTCTGTTACCTGCTGAGGATAACATGGTCTAAGCCTTAGAGCTCTGGACAAAGAAGAGCTGGGTTTCTATCTCAGCCACAACCCGTGTGACAGATGTGAGTTTCTTGAAAGCATGTACTCTCCAAGGGTCATTTTCTCCTTGAAAATGCTATGAAACCTACTTGTCAGTTTCACAGAGTCGAGGTCAATCGAGAAATTAGATCATGGATGGAAAAGCAATTCACTAAGTTTGACTGACATAAAATATACACCTAGAGGAGTATGCCTTTCAAAAGTGCACACCTTGGTGATTCCTCCACCCTGAGGACACCTGTGTAACCAACACCTATATCAAGAAACAGCCTGAGTTAGAAGCATCCTCACCCCCCCATCCAACACCTTCCCATCGAGGGAAACCACTACCCCATTCCAATGCAAAAATGAACTGAGCCTCGCTTTACACTTTACCGGAAGGAGAGCATGCAACATGTACTGCCTGGTGTCCCTCTCTTGCATTCCACTTCATGTTTGTTACATTCAACCACGTGGTCCTGAGCAGCTTTAACTGCTGGTTCTCACTGTCATATGATATCCCATTACAGTTCTGCCTCAGTGTCCACGCCGAGGGTACTGGTGCCAGGACCCTACTCCCAACACTGATACCCAAATCCCCAGAGGCTCAAGTCCCTTATATAACGAGGCACAGCATTTGCATATAATCTACCCACATCCTCCCGTATACTTTAAATCATCTCCAGATTACTTATAATACCTAATACAATGTGTATGCTATGTCAATAGTTGCTGGCATGCAAGAAATCAAAGTTTTTCTTTTTTAAGAACTTCCTGGGATTTAAAAAATATATATATTTTTTCTGCAGTTGGTTGAATCTGCAGATGCAGAACTTGCAGTTGTGGAGAGTCACTGTATGTGAACATACGGATTTTTTTTCAATTCATTCCTACTGATGGGAATGAATGACTAGTGCGGCTAAGCGCTTCATAAACTTATATGAGATATACAAGTGTAAGATACTATTACCATTACTGTAAAGCCACACCTAGCAGACACAGAGGCCTTGAGAGAAAAGCATCAAGCAGTGAAATTGTAAAGGGAAAAAGAAGATCTAGGAGGAGATGTTTTCTGGGTGAAGAGAAAATATAAGACGTAAGGCACGTCACCAGTGTGAGGTGTTGCCAAGTGTTTTAAGTGTAGCCATTTATTTCAGCAAGTATTTTAGTCCCTACAATATACCAAATGCTATATGGTAGTGCATACGATGCTGGTACTAACCCTCTAAGGGAGGAAGTATAGGTGTTCTTACCTCGACAATAAAACTGAAGCCCAGAGAGGTGTGTACTAACCAGCTGATGGCAGCAACTAGAGCGAATTCATTCATTCATTCAACAAAGATTGCTTGAGCTTTCAATACAGGCTAAACACTATGCAATATGTTAGAGATAAAATATGCAAAGAGGTAGAAACTCTCCTGTCAATTACTTTTTCTTGAAGACCACTGAACAGTCACCACCCAGGGGAATGGAGAATTAGAACATCACTAAGTGCTTAAAAAGCAGAGGTACACAGTGATTCCAGGCCACAGCGAGTGGATATGAATGGGAGTAGGGGGAGAGACCCTCCTGAGGAACTGAAGGTAGCTGGTATCTGAAGAATGTGCTGGAGTTGACCAGGTGAGGGGAGAAAGCAGCATATTTCCAGGGAGAAGGAACAGGGCAGGCATGAGAGGTTTAAAGAAGCATTGAAGAGACCTCGACTCAGAAGCCACACTAAGGAGACTGTCTTCCTGCTGGGAACAGTAAGAAGTCATCTTCCAGGAGATGCCATGAAATTCAAAAAGGAAATGTGAGCCAATGTATAATAGTAGTTATACAACTCAGCTATGGAAAGGATACTGAAGTCTGCACAACTGAAATTTTAAGAAAAAAAGAAAATATGCTTTGGATATGTTTGATGGGTCTTACTTGGAGAGATAAACAGTGGAGTCATTACTCACTTCACAAAACCATTCACTGCTTGCAAAAGGAAGGGGCAGGTGGGTTCTCTGTCTTCCAGATGTCCGCCAAGATCTCCTGAATAGGGGGCGCTGGTTTGGCTGCCCATACGCACACTGACTGGACTTCCCTGGTGGCTCAGTGGTAAAGAAATGGCCTGCCATTGCAGAAGACGCAGGTTTGATCCCTGGGTTGGGAAGATCCCTTGGAGGAGGAAATGGTAACCCACTTCAGTATTCTTGCCTGGAGAACTCCATGGACAAAGGAGCCTGGAGGGTTACAGTCCATAGGGTCACAGAGAGTCAGACATGACTAAGCAGCTGAGCACACACGAATGCACACCCCCTGGGGCAGCAGATGGGGAGGAAGTGGCCACCAGACAAGGAGAAGGAAGAGGAGTTTCTTGACTCCACGGCCTCCTCTGGCCCTCAGGACTGTGCTTCTGTGGCCACCTGCATGACCTCGGAGTCACCTTAGGGATGTGACATGAGGTTTCAGGTTTTCAAAAGGGTTTGAGGTTTCTCTGGCTGCCAAAAGACACCAAATTTGAGAGGCAAACTTTGCATGGAGCTCCCAGAAGAAGGGGCAGTGCCTGGATTACACCCAGGTCTTCACCATGCTGTGAAGGGTCTTCTCATTTGATAATAAATGAAATTTTTTAAGTCATCGCTAAGTATTGCAAGGGCCTTTCTCCAAGAATATGAGACAACCCTTATGTTTCCTATCAGAAGGGAGAACAAAAATAAGGCTCTACGATTTCTCACATTAGAGCTGGTGTCATAGACTTCTCTTTTGCAGTGTTTGGCAACCTTGGTGTATTTTGCCTTTTTATTAGTTACATTCTCAAGCCCAGCAAATGTTTGCCTTCACAATGTGTTTTGAATTAGATTCATGAAACCTATAAAAAAAAATAACTGGCTGGAATTAAGCTAATAAAGTCCTAAAAGACTGACGAACTGCTGCGGTTATGAGCATCAATTTTTTTTTTCTTTTTTGAATTCTGGTACCTGAATTGAATATATATTTTTGTAGAATCATAAACTCTTAGGAATGAAGAGAAGAATTAAAAAAGTTAATTGGTCCCGTATTCCATCTGATGTTCGTGTCCCTTCTACAATGGCGCAGGTGAGGGCTTTTATGATCTCTCTGTTGATCAGACACTAGTTACTTGTGGTCCATCCACCTCATTTTGGATACCAACTCTGTCGCTCAATATATCATAATCTGGCCTCATTTTTCTGATTTTTCTCAATGATCATTATATGCCTTGCTGAAAGTCGGAGGTAGTGTAGCCTTAGATAGATCTCTCTAATATTCTGAAACAAGGAAGGCAGAATTCACTTAACATGACTGATTCTACTGACTCTCAGTTATTATGACTTCATTTTCCAAGTTTCTTTTATTTGGAGTACAGCTGATTTGTAATGTTGTGCTAGTTTCCAGTGATTCAGTTACATATATATACATGCGTTCATTCTTTTTCAGATCCCTTACCCACAGAGGTTATTACAGGACTGAGTGGAGTTCCCTGTGCTATACAGTACTTCTTGTCGGTTATCTGTGTTATATATAGCAGTGTGTGTTATGTTAATCCCAACTCCTAATTTATCCCTTGCCCCGTGTTTCTCCCAAGTTTCTTTTAGTCTATTTACAGATCTCTGAACATGAAGACAGTCAGCTGAATTTAAACTGCTACCTAAATAGAGGATAAGCATCTTCACATTCAAATCTTTTGACCTTCATTATTCATTCAGCAAACATTTACTGAGCCCTGCTGTGTGGGAACCATGTTGGACCCATGGAAGCAGAAATGGGGGCCATTTTTAGCCCTTCAAGAACTCGCAGGTCAGTATGTCACATGAATAAGTACTGGCAAGTTGACAATGTAGAGAATTAGCTCAGAGAGGATTGACTGGGGGTTGGGGACCAAGAGAGGGCACGGAACGCAGGCTGGCTGGTGGGCAGGAGGGAGACTCAGAAGAAGCTTGGATAATAAGAGGGACTTGTTCAGAAGAGGTGAGAGGATGAGAGAACGGAATTCCCTCCAAGGGTAACGGTTTTCACAAGGCAGGCCACACACATACACACAACGGAATATTACTCAGCCACTAAAAAGAATGAAATAACACCATTTTTAGCAACAAGGATGGATCTAGAGATTATCACACTAAGGCAGACAAAGACAAGTATTATATGATACCACTTACATGTGGAATTTAAAAAAAAATGATACAAATGAACTTATTTACAAAGCAGAAACAGATTCACAAATAGAAACCAAATTGATGGTTACCAAACAGAAAAGAGAGAGAGAAATTAAGAACTTGCGATTAGCAGATACAAAATATTATATATAAAACAGAAAAACAAGATCCTACAGATTCATCTTTTCATAAACTATAATGGAAAAGAATCTGAAAAGAATATATATTATACCTCAATCACTCCGCTGTACACCAGAAACTAACACAACGTCGTAAACCATTGTGAACACTGTAAACCAATGTAAATGTTACATGTCGTGGCTCAGTCGCTAAGTCATGTCCCACTCTTTGCAGCCCCATGGACTGCAGCACGCCAGGCTTCCGTGTCCTCCCCTGTCATGTGGAGTTTGCTCAAGTTCACGTCCGTTAGTCGGTGATGCTATCTAGAGCATCTGTCGATGCGCCCATTGGGCTTCCCTGATAGTTCAGTTGGTAAAGAATCTGCCTGCAATGCGGGGGAGACTGGGGTTCGATCCCAGGGTTGGGAAGACTTCCTGCAGAAGGGAAAGGCTACCCACTTCACTATCTGGCCTGGAGAATCCCATGGACCGTACACAGGCCATGTGCTTGTGAAGAGTTGGACACAACTGAGCGACTTTCACTTTCACTTTTCATAGCAACCAGCTATCTTTCGATTTAAAAAAAAAATGTTTTTAAAGAAATAAGCCTGCCCCTGTTTGAAGATAATAAGATTATCTATATAGAAAATTCAAAGAATTTCTAAAAACCACAACAACAGGTTAGTAAAGCTGCAAGATAAATGTAAAAAGTCAGCTGTATTTACAATTAAAATTGAAATGTATTTTCAGTTATAATTTTCATATATTTATTACTAGTAATTACCAAATAATTTTGAAAAAAAATAAACAGAAGGAATTACTGCCTCCCCCACCAAAAGAAAAAGGAGCTTTGGGATCGCGAACACATCTGGATGATCTAGGATCATTCCCCATCTCAAGGCCAGTCACATCTTCAAAGTCCCTTTAACCATATAAGCAAACGTATTCCCAGGGCCCAGGGATTGGAGGTCGACATTTTTGGGTGTATTATTCATCCCACGATGGTTAGACTGTCCTGGTTGGAGCACAAGTGGGAGATGGAGAGCTCTAATATCTAAAGTGGGAGATGGAGAGCTCTAATATCTAGAAACATTGCAATCTGCACAGACCACAGTTTTAAAGCAAATGATCTGAGCCCTTCCTCAGGTCATGGACAAGGAAACAAAAGTCCAGAGGCAGAAGTGACTTATTTTAGGACCCGCACAATTTTACATGGAGTAGGAAATGTCAGCCCACTCCAGTATTCTTGACTGGGAAATCCCTTGGACAGAGAAGCCTGGTGGGCTATATAGTCCACGGGATCGCAAAAGAGTCAGGCATGACTTGGTGACTTAAACGACGAACCAATGCCAATTTTATGGAAAATCTAGGATTTGCATTCACTCCTGCTCCCATGTCCTTTCCCTAAACCCACTACTTTAAAAGGTCTTCCCGAGGACAACACCAACAACCATAAAAGGCAGCCTAGTATTTAGTACGGTACAAGTCACGGTCAAGACCGCCACGACTCTTGCAAAGTGAAGGCATATATGAGGTTGCCTTGGGTCTCGGAGAGCTGACATTCTGTTATGAATTGGCAGTCTTCCACCCTGGAAATGTCTTCGTGAAGAAAACCCTGGTTGCTCAATAGCTGACCGCACATTATGATGCAGAAGTCTGTGCTGTCCTAGTAAGGCCTGAAGACCCCCGGCAGCGTCCACAGAGACCAGAAGGCTGGTACATGGTCCAGACCGCTTGCTCTCACATTCTTGGCCTCGTGAGCAACCCAAGGGCTCCCTCCACACCTCCTCCCTCTTTATTTCACGTCATTTACTGCTTTTTCCCCTTAGTTTCAGATATGAGCCACAAGTTAAAGACTTTGCAAAAGACTAGAATCTCTGACATTTGGGGGATCTGGTGTTTATTAAATTGGGAGATTTAAACTGACTGTGATTTGTTCTTAATTTAGAGCTGCTGCTGCTAAATCGCTTCAGTCATGTCCAACTCTGTGTGACCCCATAGACGGCAGCCCACCAGGCTCCCCCGTCCCTGGGATTCTCCAGGCAAGAACACTGGAGTGGGTTGCCATTTTCTTCTCCAAGGCATGAAAGTGAAAAGTGAAAGTGAAGTCACTCAGTCGTGTCCGACTCTTAGCGACCCCATGGACTGCAGCCCACCAGGCTCCTCCATCCATGGGATTTTCCAGGCAAGAGTACTGGAGTGGGGTGCCGTCGTAATTTAGAGCAGTGACAGACAAATGCCTGAAGTGTGTGTGTGTGTTTGTAGAGCATCCAGGATCCAGGCACACTTGGGGGAGTAAACAGCTTAAAAATCCAGGGAGCCATGCGGCTGATTCATGTCAATGTATGGCAAAACCACTATAATAGTATAAAGTAATTAGCCTTCAATTAAAATAAATAAATTAAAAAAAAATCCAGGGAGCCGTAAGTTGGAAGAGAAGAAACATCAACAGACATTTGAACTCTATGGGTGGCTGGCCACAGCACAGGGGCCCCCATGGTCCTGATGCAGCCACAGCTGTGGGCTCACGTCTGGAGACTCCTGCTGGACTAAAATGCCTTTCAAGAGTAAGTGAGTGGATTGCTTCAATCTGCTGATCTCTGGAAAGACCCTGAGTCTGCCTCAGGGGAGACAGACGGCTGGGCCACACCCCCTCCCCCTGGGCCCTGGGCCTCTCCCGACCATGCTGGTAATAATCACCTGGCCTTCTCAAGGTGCTTCAGATCACTTACACCCACTGTGTGCCAGGCACTGCTAAATACTTTATAAAAATCTCTTAATCTTCACAACCTCTGAGCTGGGTAATATCCTAGAGTAAAACGAATTTCACAGATGGAAGGAATCACAGCTCAGAAATGTTAATTGCCTGAGACCCTGGCAGGTGGTGTAAGGTGGGCTTTTAACATTAGGCTTATCTGACTCCCAAATCTGTATTCTCCCCCTACCCCAGTCATCACGTTTACTCGGTCTTTACCCTCAGGCTAAACGCTGTGGGTAAGCTATGAATATAGACGTAAAGTCTGCCCACCAGGATATCTGTCTGTCTCAAAACAGTATACTATTTACTTATCTTTTGAGTCAGCTAGTATTCAAGAAAGAACATCCAAGGATTCAAACGTGCATGGGATCAAGGAGCTGCCTATCTGCGTGTGGAGCTTTACATAGACTGGGAGGAGGGGCCCACGGAGTCAACGAAGCAACAAGGAAATACAGTAAATAGCTGCAGATGCTAATAAGTGCTGCTGCCGCTGCTGCTGAGTCGCTTCAGTCGTGTCCGACTCTGTGCGACCCCATAGACGGCAGCCCACCAGACTTCCCACCCCTGGGATTCTCCAGGCAAGAACACTGGAGTGGGTTGCCATTTCCTTCTCCAATGCATGCAAGTGAAAGGTGAAAGTGAAGTCGCTCAGTCGTGTCCGACTCTTAGCGACCCCATGGACTGCAGCCCACCAGGCTCCTCTGTCCATGGATTTTCCAGGCAGGAGTACTGGAGTGGGGTGCCAATAAGTGTTAGGAAGGACCTAATCAGGCTGCCACAGTGGAGACCAGCCGCTGACACCGTCCCACAAGGAAACACATCACTTTATAAGGTAACAAGCTTCACACCTCCGGAAGTATTTAATCAGAGGCTGGGGGACCCACAAATGATCCTTCCACTGAGGGAAGCCACAGAAGGTTGGGGGAAAGAGAGACACGTCAACTCGATTCCTGGTGATGCTCATTTCAACCAGGGGCAAGACGGGACCCTCCACAGGGTTAGAGGAGGGATTCTAGAAGAAAGGAGTTACACTGTTGATTATTATTCATGAAAACTGGGTTGGTGCCATGCAGTGGTCACGTGTGAGTGATGGTGATGGAGCGGGACACAATAGAGGAGAAACCCTTCCAGTGAATGCAAGGGGGAGGGAGGGGGACACTCTGAGGCCATCACAGCAATGGCAGGAAAGGCGGAGAACTCTGGGTTCAGGCCGGGTTCAGGCTCCACCGAGATCGTTATCGGATCCTAATCACTCAGCTCTGCAGAGCAGGGCCCACAGGAGAAGGTGGCTGGCCATCGACACACGTTGGGTCCCAGTGCCCCTTCAGACCAGACGAATGTCCGGTCTGGGCAGGAAACGGTATAGGCACTTAAGGAGCACTTCATCTTAAGAGGGGGAACTGTTTCGCTTTTGTCAAGCTGGTTAATTTGTCCCAAATGTTAAAACCCTCTCTTTCTCTTGAAAGATCAGAGTTCAAACAGCCAGGCCAGGGAGAGTTAAACCAATCACCTCCTGGGTCTCTCCTCTGTCCCTGGGTCCCACCAGCACGTTCGCATTGAGGACACATGAAGGATTTTCACTCGCAGAAGGAAATAAAGTTTTGGCATGAGCTGGGTCTAAATGGCAGTATTCTATTAAACATTTGGTGCAGCAGTTAATCTGAGTCCAGGGGAAAGGAACATCTATGGTTCAGCTCAAACCTCTCAGCTCCCCAACCCTGGTGATAATGTCCCCAGCTCATGGTTTCAGACCTGAAATTAAGAGTTCTCAGATTTTTGAAAACCCCTTTCTGCAAAGAGGAGGAAAAGGAGGCGTGTGTATTTCAAATTTTTAGAGTCTGGCAAAATTCCAAGACTTATTAAAACGCACACACACACACATGCATACATGCACGCAGGCAGCGCCGAGCCAGGAATTCTGCTCCGCTCTTGACATGCTTTTTCTCACGTAATCCTTACAACACGCCAGGAGGGGTAGGGACTTAAGAGTATTATCCCCCTTCCACGTTATAACTAAGAGAACCAAGGTTTCAGGAGATTGAACACACTGCCCTAAGTTCACTCAGATGGCAAGTGTGGGGCCAGGACTCGGACCAGTTCTGTCTCCCTCTAGGGGTCTGGTTCTCAACAAACGGGGCCAAGTCTGCCCCACCTCCCCAGGGGACTCTTGGCAACGTCTGGAGATATCCTGAGGGGCAGATACCACTTTCGTCTAGTGGGTTAAGGCCAAGAATGCTGTTCAATATCAGCAAGAGGCTTGAGACGGCCCCTGACAATGAAGAATCATCCGGCCCTACGTGTCAACAATGCTGAGGCTGAGAAACCCTGATCTAGAGGCTGTGCTGTGAAACATTACCTTCCACCTGTTTTTTGTGTTCCTATTAATCCTTTCCTCTCAGCTCGCATCCCTCTAGGATTTATTTCAACTGCACTGGACCACATGTGGTTGCATGAAGCCACCTCTGAGCCTTCCTGCCATGAGATGAGAAACATCACAGCATCACTGTAACTGGCGTGGTCTTCTCTCTCGTATATTTTGAACTGGGAGACACCTCCAGTCTCAGGGACAGCAGTCTCAGATCCACGTTGTCACTTAGGATCCTGACAGGAACCATGCGAAGTCAGAAATGACCCATTTAACAGGAAGGCTCTGAGCTGCCCAAGGTCAATCTGCTAGGACGTCCCAGTCCCAAAACTGAAACGGCACAAGTGCCTGGACTCCCCAGCCTGCATCCTTCCCAACGGAGGAAGCTCTCAGGTTGTGGTAAGTTTTGTATTAATCGCAAGGCTGGCCTTTGAAGCTCCAGCCCCACCCCCAGTGTTCTGATCCAGGAAGTCCGAACTGGGGTCCAGGAATAGGCATTTCTGACAAGCTCCCAGTGAGGTCTTGATGTAACTGTCACAGGGACCAAAATTACAGGAACGCCATGCTCTTAATGCTGGATGTGAAGTGCATTTAATCCCCAAAATAAGAGCTAAGATACCAGTTTTGTTTACTTCATAGTAAAAATGACAAGTGGGATGCAGACGAGCACACGTATGCATATATACCTGGAGAGGAGACAGGCAGCCTCTAGGGTCTCAAGAGGAATGATATAAATGTTTCCTTGAACACCATAAGGATTTGAATTTTCCACCCCGGTTTTGCCATTGAGAGCTTTCTGATCTTGAGGATTCTCCTTAGCCTCCTAAGCCTCTATTCTGTCGTCATTTACTATTTGCTAATGAAGCAGATGGATGAGATGGTTGTCCAGCATCACCAATTCAATGGACATGAACTTGGGCAAATTGAGTGAGAGAGTGAGGCACAGGGAGGCCTGGCGTGCTGCAGTCCATGGGGTCGCAAAGAGTCGGACACGACATAGTGACTGAACAACAATGAAGCCAACTGATGCTGAAGCTCCAATCCTTTGGGCACCTGATGCAAAGAGCCGACTCACTGGAAAAGAGCCTGATGCTGGGGAAGATTGAGGGCAAAAGGAGAAGGGGCGACAGAGGATGAGATGGCTGGATGGCATCACCAACTCAATGGACATGTGTTTGAGCAAACTCTGGGAGACAGTGAAGGAAAGGGAAGCCTGGCGTGCTGCAGTCCATGGGGTCGCAAAGAGTCAGACACAACTTAGCGACTCAACAACAAGAAAAGCAAACAGAACTAAAATGAAGTATCTGCTTTTGAGAATGGTATCAGCATTAGACATTTATGTATGGAAAGCACTTAACACAGTACCAAGATCCACTAAGCTCTACTTGATAACTGCTTTTGGTTCTCATTGTTTCCAGGAAGTGCGTGAATTGAGTCTGTTCAGCTTAACGCTCTGCTATACCGAGCACACCGCACTTCCCCTCTGGCAGAGCAAAGAGGACCGTATTCCAGCAGCAGCTGCCTGACGAGATGGAGCACGGTGCCCCGACCACGCATCCCCCACCACGCATTCCCCCTGCCCGCTGAACCAGAATAAGCAGCATCGCCAAAGCATCTGAAATATTTTTAAATTTATAAACATGCCTAGAGCAAGAACCCATCTTCCCGGCTCTGATGAGAGAGCGCCAGCCGCCCCCTTCCCTTTGTTTCTTTTTATCTGATTGGACTGAGAGCAACACTTTCATGAATGAACTGAAAGAGAGACGTCAAAATCTGGCCAGATGATCGTGATTAAGCGTTTTCCTCTGGAATGACGTGATTATGTCTGTCTGAAACCTCCACCCGAGTCAAAGGCATTCAGCTCTATTGGACGGTGGGAGCTCCTCCGAGTCCCATCACAAACGGTGTGGGGGTCAAGCGGGGCACAGAGGTGCAGGGATGGGCGAGGTCTGGTTCCTGACCCGGGGCAGCGCAGGGCAGGGCGGCCGGACAGGCGGTCAACTTCATTTCCATCAACACCTATTCACTGAGCTCTCGCCCCTGACTAGGCACTCACAGAACAGGCAGGACGTAATAGCAACGGTGCAGACGTGAGCCTGGTCCTTGAGATGCTCAGAGCCTGCGTCAGTGTCAGAATCATTAGGAGGGGACATTCAACAAGATACCCAGCCAGTGCAACTCGCCACTGCCAAGGTCATGAACAAGGAAGGGCTGAGGAACAGTCAGAGACCAAGGGAGATCAGAGAGACAGGAGGACTTCATGCAATATGGTGTGCCGGAATGCATCCAAACACAGGACATTTGCGGAAAAACTGATGAAATTCAAGTCTGGAACTTAGTGAACAGCAAGGTCAATGTCAGCTTCTTAGTTGTGATGAATGTGCTGCAGTGGGTGTTTTAACTTGTGGGAACTAATGGAAAAGCGAAATGTTAAAGGTGGGGATGGTGTGGTGTATAAGGGAAACCTCTTATTACCTTCACAACTATCCTGAAAATCTAAAACTATACCAAAATAAAATGTATGTTTTTTTAAATCACTGGGGATCTTCTTATACAAAGGCATACTTCTCAGTTCTCATCCTAAAAACTGTGATTCAGTGGGTCTTTTATTTCTTAGGTTGGAAGCAATAAAACCTGACCCCAGTAACTGTCCTTTCTGAGACTGGGATGTTCAGTTGTCCTCATTAGATGAGATAATGTAGGTTGTCCTGACATGAGATATCATAAGTTCTTTCAATTTATTTTCCTTTTAAAATTTAATTTAGACAGAAAAGCACTGGGTGTTTTAGGTTGGCGGAACGAACGGGCAAAATCTTTGGAGTTTTTTTCTATCATTTCCTTGCGTAATGATCAGAATGCCAGCGAGAGAATGCGACGTGTCACTTTCTAGCCCTCAATGAGACAGAGCCAAGCCTCTTCCATGATTACGCAGAATGCAAACAGGGGAGGAGAAATGTCCCCTGGGAAATGAGGATGCTGTTTCTAGACAGACCAGGAATAAATACTGGGCAGCCCAAAGAACAGGTGACCTCTCCTGCAGGCAGGCTGAGGAATCACGCATTTTAACAGGAACCGTCTCCTGCCCCGAGTGATTCTCTGGCAAGGGACTGAAGGCTCTCACTCGAGAGCTGCTGGCTGAGTGGGGTAGGCAGACCCCAGACATGATACAAAGCAGATGCTATTTGTCTTCTAGGGAAAGCAGAAAATGTAATAGGAACCCAAAGAGAGAGATGGATCTTGCCCACAGAGATGAGGATAGGCACTATAGAAAAAGTGGTGATGTACTGGGTCCTGAAATATGGCTAAGATTTCAGAGGGTGGGGAGGAACAGTGTGAAGAGCTCCTTATTCATATTTTTCTTCCAAAATTAAAAATAAAGATCAGAGCAGGGGAGAAGAGGAGCCGTTGTGGTCCAGGGTGGCTGGATGCTGGGGGTGGGTGGGGGCACATGTGGCCAGAAATGGGAGTAAAGAACAGCCCATCCCAGCAGGAGGAGGGTCCCACAAATGTCCTGGAAGGTGCTGCCCTGTTCCTAAGTTCTCCGCAGAGCAGTTCACTCAGGCCTTGCTACGCCCAGGCCTTCTGGTTCCCACTTGTGCCTGGGGAGGTTACCAACTCCCCTCCTGAGACTCTAAGAGGACCAGACTGGAGGCAGGGAGATAGGAAGGAGGGTGGCAGGATAGGACTCAGGACAGGTGATGGGGCCTGAGCTACAATTAGTCGCCCCGGGAACTAAGGAAGGTGGGAGACTTGGCAGAATAAGGATGGCATGAGTTGGAGATTGGGTGGCCATGAGAAATGAGGGAGGGGACACTTCTTACTTCCCCTTGGGGGATTAGCAGTAAGTAGGTATGCTTTGCTATGGAGATGCCGCAGGTATGAGGTCTTGGAGCTTGGCCTCCATGCTCTGGGCAATGTCAGCAGGGTGGGATGCCAGAAGAGCCGTCCAGAAGAATCTAAAGTGCCAAGGTCCTTGCTGGGACAATGAAGTTGAGTTTCAAGGAAATGCAGAATTCAAGGGCTGGTCAGTGAGGTCTCCTGTCAAGACTCTCACACTCTGTTGTCAGAATCAAGCTGAGGAAAGAGGGTGAGAAATGAGATATGAGTGGTAAGTGAGTCCACAGCTCTGTGATACATGACTATATTCCCGACAGGAGTTTCAACCCATTTTACAGATAGGAAAACTGAGGTCCACATAAGAGACACTGGTGTGGGGTCAAGAAATATCTATCAAGTGCCTCTATTAAGAATCAAAGGTACAAAACTGCTCTTGAAGGGCATAGAGTCAAGTAGGGAACCAGACATGAAATAAATGAATATAAAACATAATGCCAGGCTGTTTCTAGAAAAACAGTGTGGTAAGTTCTGGGCAGAAGAGTAAGGAAATGGGCAGGCATGCAGACAGACATGCTGTCACACTGAGTTTCTCCCTTCTGATTCAGGATATCAAACTTGGTAACATTTAAGAGAAAGATAATCAGATTACTTAGATCATACACTGTGAGTTAACCAAGTAGAGTTCAGATCACGAAGGGAATATCTGCTGATGAGTGAGAACCATCAAGTCAACTCGAGTCCGAGACCCAGGGTTGAATCTCAGCACTCTGCTGTGTGACTCTGTGCAAGCTCCTTAAGCTTTCTGAACATCAGGGGCTTTATCTATAGAGTAGATATATGGATGCTTTGAATGTTTATGCTGAGGATTAGGAAAAACACACATAAAGTGTTGGCAAAGATCTTCTTGTAGGTGGTCATATAAGTTGTTAAAAAAAAAAAGTAGAAACTTCCATTTCCTCTCCTTGGAAATGAGTCTGAAAAACCAGCCAGCACTGTCTACTCTTTCTCTTGACAATTTAAATTGAATTAAGTGGATGGGGATGATTTCATGTGAATACTGTAACTCAGAAGAAGCCGAGTATCACATCCTGCTATTTCATCCCGTAACAAGCCTTGGTTTCTGCAGTTGCTAAGATCTGACTGTCTCATTAGTCCTGCAATCCAATGAGCTAGTCCTCAGGCTTCCAGGACATTCATTTTGCTCATTACCCAGAGAGGCCGCTTCTAAAAAACCCTAACTGATTCACTAATATTACTAATATAATGAGGAGTGTTTGTACCCCCAGTATGGAATAAAATTACCACAAATCATTATTACACTAAGTATTAGTGTTATCTTTATCCAAAGTAGAAACTTGAATCTGACGCCTTAGACCACTCGGCCATTCCCTGGTGGCTCAGACGGTAAAGCATCTGCCCACAATGCGGGAGACCTGGGTGCGACCCCTGGGTTGGGAAGATCCCCTGGAGAAGGAAATGGCAACCCACTCCAGCACTCTTGCCTAGAAAATTCTATGGATGGAGAAGCCTGGTGGGCGACAGTCCATGGGATCACAAAGAGTCGGATATGACTGAGCAACTTCTCTTTCTTGTTTTTTCTTTTATCCAAAGTATCAATAAAAATCTTAACTGGACCCTAGATTTGGGGATGATGGAAAGAGGTTGGGTCTCTACATAGATTAATAGATACTAGATTTTACCTCTTTCACCCAGTCCCATCTCCCATCATTGATAGCTGAGGAAACACCAAATGCTTTGCCTAAAATGCAAAAGACACTATCAAGATCTTGACCTTGAGAGGAAAGACTAAAGCTTAAATAACTTTCCTGCATGCCACAATGGACACTGAAAAAAATCCTGGATTTGAATGCTCATCCCAGAAGCGCAGATCTCATAGGGAGAGAAGTGGGAACCCCAGAGATGCAAGGGTGCTAAGACTGGAAGGGCCTTTGTAGATCCGTCAAATATCCCGTGTTTCTTGGACATGCATGTCTATCCCATGCCAAAGTCTGATTATATTGCCTTCTACTGCTGTGCAATGAGACTCAGAGATTGTTATGTTAGACGAGAATACACACAAATATCCAAAGATGTTTGTGGTCTCTTTCTTATCCTTAAGAATTTTCGCTCTTCAGTTCAGTTGGCTCTAGCTCTGTCTGCAGCTGTTCAGAGTTGACACCAACCCATATTACAGATGGGAAAACTGAGACCCAGATGGAGACCCTGGTCTGGGGTCACAGTAAGCAAGAATCAGGGCCAATATTAGAGCCAGATCTCCTATTCTTCTAGCCCAATTAGGGAGATAAGCATTCAGGGGAGAAGAAAATATTGTGGTGGCTTTTGTTTGCTTTTGCTTTAAACCAAACATGAATATTTTTTGCAGATACACTCTTTGGTTTTCGTTCTGTAATTTGGAGAAGGAATTACAGAAGGAATGCGAGCCGTGCTTTTCTGCGCTGTGTGGCTTTCTTCATTCCCCAAGTCTCTGCCCGTGGCTGATGCAGGGCACACTGTGGTCTAATGATGCAAACTAAAATGACTGTTGTTTGTTTTGTTTTTTTTTTTAATCAAGGGCTGCTGGGTTGCTGGGCAAAGTTGAAATTTCTTGAATGGGCTTTGGTAGAAGAAATCTGAATCATCAAATATAATTCTAAATAAGATCTGTATCCCCTGGAGGCCTGGGATGAGAGCTCCATGAATACCCTACAAACATATCTTTTACCAGCTTCCTTCCACTTGAATCACCAGCCAATTAAAATCTTTGCCATTCTTTTTTTTTTTAATTAATATTGAAGATAACCCTTGAGACATATGGGTGTGTTTTCTTTATGCTTTATTGTGTCCCTCTTAAATAACTTTTAAAGAATCCACCTGCAATGCAGGAGACCCCAGTTCGATTCCTGGGTTGGGAAGATACCCCAGAGAAGAGATAGGCTACCCACTCCAGTATTCTTGGGCTGCTTTCCTGGTGGCTCAGACAGTAAAGAATCTGCCTGCAATGTGGGTGACTTGGGTTTGATCCCTGGGTCAGGAAGATCCCCTGGAGAAGGGCATGGCAACCCACTCTAGTACTCTTGCCTGGAGAATTCCATGGACAGAGGCCTGGTGGGCTACAGCCCATGGGGTTGCAAACAGTTGGACCTGACTGAGTGACTAACACACTCATAAATAATTCTGATTATATCTATATATAAATGTTTCCTCCTACATTTTCCTTTTACTCTTTCCTATGAAATTACATTATTGTGAACTCTTCCCAGATGTCATTTAAGAGAGCGGCATAATTTTTATCCTTTAACAGTTTCATAATCATACTTCAGTTATGGGTACTCTAGATCGTTTTTGTTTTTTTGGCTAATAATTTAATTAATAAATATGAGCATTTTTTTTCTTAGTCCTTCCAATAGATTATAAAAATGGAATAGCTGATGTGCCATTTTCCCTGTAAGGTGTGAATGTGGCCATTTTAGCTTCTTCTTGCCAGCCTTGAATTCCATGGACTGGATAGTCCATGGGGTCACAAAGAGTCAGACACGACTGAGCGACTTTCACTTTCACCATTCACATAGCCAGCCTTGGTGAATTTCATTGGAGAAAAAAAATGACGATTAATCTATTGAGAGTTCACCTGTCTTCTGTTTACTCCCTGAGCTGACCTTTTATCCAACCAGTTACATTCCTTCTTTGGTGAATACTTCTCTGTGCGCGTGTGTTTAATGATCAAAGACTGTAACTGTACATTATTGAGAAGTATAGAGCAAAATACAATTACTGGAGGACAATTGCTCTATAATATTGTGTTGGCCTTGGGCACACATCAACACACATCAACACAAATCAGCTACAGGTGTACACGCGCCCCCTCCCTCCTGAAACCCCCCTCCCACCTCCCACCCCACCCCACCCCTCTAGGTGGTCACAGAGCCCTGGTTTGAGCTCCCTGAGTC
>NW_011494867.1:4150434-4170268 GCF_000754665.1 Bison bison bison
TGGCTCTCTGTCTCACCTGTGGTCCTGTGTAGGTTCCCAGCTCTTCTCTCAGCTCGTCTCACTCCCTGCTTGCCCGTCTGTGTCTGCTGCTGCCCTGCGAGTAGGTCCAGCAGCAGCATCTTTCTATGGTGAACACTTTTCTCTTCTGCTGTCCTTCCATCTTCCAAGGCCCCCTCCTGACATCCTACGCCTCTCATTAAGGGTTCTGATTGTCCCCTAAGCACAAAGGATTTCTCGTCCTATTCTACAGTTCTGAGAGCCGAGAGTACAGTCGAATCACAGGAATTACATGTGGCTGTAACGAAAGCACTCGGGTAGAAGTATGATCTTTCCAAAGAGAGGATGAGCACAGCTTTGCTGCTCGTCCACAGGGACACAGTGCACGCGCGGTCAGTGAAGGGAAGAAGGAGAAGGGCAGAAGGCAAGGCAGGCTCACCTCCTTCTGTCATCGCCTCGCCTTCAGGAAGCTGGGGACCACAGCAAAGGAGAGACATCAAGACATCCGGGTCTGTGATCTGAGTAAGCACCTGCACTCCACTTTCACCAAACTCACAGGCTACCCTCGAGGTGTCGACACTGCCTCCTTGCAAACTACAGCTGTGACCTGGCCAACCTCTGAACACCTTGAAGGTTTTGCAGAGCCAGGGCTGTCATTGAAAGAAACCTACAAGGTACTCTTGGGATGAGCCAACTGCTGAATAAGCCAGATTTGCAACATAAAAGCCAATCCCATGGTAAACCACAGTGCAGAAAATGCCACACTTGAAACAAAACTGAAAGCTCATGAATGAGTTCTTCGAGCTGATCGTCGTTTTCAGGGACACTTGTCATCGTCAGTTACATAAGAAGTTTTCTTTTCCATCTTCTTTATCGTATCTCACCCATAAGCAGAGGGTAATCACGCTTCCAGATTATGTTAACTACACTGAGTTCTTCCTAGACCTAGATGTGGGAAGAGAAATCATTCCAGCCTGTTGTTTTTAATTAACCTCTTGTCCTCTAGGCTTATCCCATCCCAGAAAATGAAAGCCATATATTTTAGCACATGTGTGCCAAATTCTATGTGTAATACAGTGGAAAATCCCTGGCAATAAAGAGAGAAGTTCTAAAATGACCCACAGTTCCCTGGGTCCCCAGAATCCTCTAGTTAACATTTTGCAAACCTGTAAACTTTCTTTAAACCTTACTTGACTCTCAGACCTCACAGTGTATCTCAAGGCTTCCTGAAACAACCCCACAGATCCAGTTTGTCGATTATCACAGGACCAGGGGTGAAGGCCAGGAGGAGACTCTGTTGCTTCAGGAACAGTGATGTAAGGAATCTGAAACTTATATCCATTAGAGAACTTGAACCGTCATTCCAAAGACCAATGGATCCAGAAGTCTGATAGAGTGAGTGAGTGAGTGATCGCATGTGTGTGCTGGGAGAGAGGCAGATTGAAGACGGCAGCTCTGAGTTAGTTGGTCTAACGCCAAACCCAGCAGGAGAGACCATTAAGAGTCCACCATCTACTTTAATGCTATGACATAATTTGCTATGACTTGCCCACCCCCAAGTGAGGTGTTCTGTTTTTTTTTTTAAGATGTAGATATGGGGACTTCCCTGGTGGTCCAAAGGCTGAGACTCCACGCTCCCAACACAGCGGGCCTGGGTTTGAGCCCAGGTCGGGGAACTAGACCCCACGTGCATGCTGCAACTAAGATCCTGCCTGGTGTAGCCAAATAAATAAGTAATTTTTTTTAAATGTAGGTATGTGTTTTGTCCTTACATAAGGAAAGTAGGTTGGAACGTATATTTGGGGTGGGGGGCAGTCAGTGTCCTAAAATCACACACTCTAAACACTATGGAGCTCTTCTTTGGAACCATTTCTATGGAATGGAAATAATGACAGCCATATCTAAAAGCTAAGCAGTGAGTGGGAAAGCTAGGATGTGAACTCAGCTTTTCCCAGTACATCAGGATCTGTGAGACCATACTCTCCATCCAATATTGATAACGACCCCTCTCGTGTGTAGACTGCTTTAAGGGCTTATGTTTTCCTACACATTGTCTCCGACAGTCTTGTCAGGAAAATTGTGACCTTTTCACCCTATTTTAGAAAGGAGGAGAGGGAGGCTTGGAATTGTGATGCTTTATTTGGGAAGATAACTATGGGCAACACAGAAATACAGTGAGCGAAACAGCGATCTGTCAGCGTGCAGGTCGCATCCAGTCTTCTGCTTCACACCTGGGGACACCATCCCAGCATCTGAGGGTGCGGCCAAGGCTCTGACGGCCCCGCCTCAGTCCTCCACAGCCCCTCTCCACCCCTGCAGCCTCCAGTCTCTACAGCCAGCCTCAGGGAACTCTCCTCAGCCCCTCTGTGTCACCATAGGATCCGTAAGCACTGGGCTCCCCCATCCACGCTCTTTACCCTCTCTGGAACTTCCAGGTTCCTACCACACCTCCTCCCGTTTCCATCTGGGGAATCTCCACACCCTTCCTCTCTCAGTTTACACCTCTTCCTTGAGGAGGACTTCCCTGAAACCCACAAGTGCAGACAAGAAGCCTCTCCTTTCTCCAGCACTACTCTTCCCCGACACAGCACTGTGTGGGCAATACTGTGATAGACTCTTTATTTCTCTATATCCCAACCATAAGCTTAGAATCTTCAGGAAGATGAGGGCTGACTCACAATGAATGGGTCCCAGTGATATGGCTTTTAGAGTGTCTAGCCCTTTCTCTGATAAGGGGATGTAAAGAAGCCCTGGGGAAGTTAAGGGGGACTGTTTGGATGAGGTAAGGCTCGAGTCTGATCTTAAATGGTGGACTGGAATTGCAGAAGGAAGGGGAGAGGAAAAGACATCCCCAATTTGAGAAATAGCATCTGGTCTCTGGAGCGTGGCATTTCCGTGGAACAGGGAGGAGCTTGGTCAAGCTCAGGAGGCAGCTCAGGACTTTGTGTTAGAGCCCATGCTCTTTCCCAAGAGAGTTCGGCATAATACGCACCCTGCTACCATGCTGATTTATCTATCAGTTCGAGTAGCTCTTGTGTGGAGTCTTCAGGGTTTTCTGTGTATAGTATTAATATCATATGATCTGCATATGGTGACAGTTCTACCTCTTCCCTCCCGATTGTGGATACCTTTTTTAAAAACCATATTTTTTATATGGACCATTTTTAGCCTTTATTGAATTTGTTCTAACATTGCTTATGTTCTGGGTGTTTGGCCACGGGGCAGGTGGGATGTTAGCTCCCTGATCAGGGATTGAGCCGGCACCCCCTGCATTGGGGACGCACAGGAAGAGCAACGCTAATCAGTAATTCAGGTTGTTTTTCTCTGAACGAAGCCCTGAGACGAGACGGGCTGTTAAATCCTTAATAACTGGTTCCTGATGGAGGAGCTCTGGCTCATCGACAAATGGTGTAAACATTCCCACGGTGTCCACTTGCCGTGACGTACATACGTGGTGTGGCTGAGTTGACGCCATCAGCGTAACACCTGTGAGCTCAGGGTCGGGAGGAGTCAAGCACGGCTGCTCCTGTGACGGGGCGGGAGCCAGCGGCAGCACATGGCCGGCCCCGAGACCCCGAGGGAGGGCCCAAGACGAGAGCAAAGGGAACCGGCCCCGGACCCCTGGGAGCCCTTCTCTGCTCAGATGCTCAGCAAGCACTACAGGTCCTCAGGAAGCAACTGACGACGCTAGTGTGCAGGATGGATGTAAACAGAGCAACTTCCCCTTCTCAAGCGACCTCCAGGCTATCTCATTTCATCCTCAGGGATACTCAGGGGAGTAGCTATTACTTTTTCAGACGAGAAAACAGAGGCATAGAGAGGTTAATTTATTTGTTCAAAATCACAGCACAAGTAGGTAATAAAAGGAGAAGAGACTGAAACATACGTGTGTCTAAGACCAAAACCCCAGTTCTGCTTCTCCTCGACGTCTCTGCCTACAGAACTGGAGTGAGGGGTGAGCGGTGCTGGAAGGGGCTGACCTTAATGAGAGAAGTGGGGGGAAGTTAAAGCCTGATACCCACGAGTATAAACCTAACCCATATACACCACACAGGCTGAAACCCATAATTCACACCAAACAGCAATGTTATAGAGCCCACCCCCACGCCAGATTGCTAATACAATTTTCTTCTAACCTTTGCCCTAGATTCCTGAAAGAAAAGAAAATGATAAAGCAATAGGAAAATGAGTTATATCCATTTCACAATAAACTCTGTACATTGGACATGTATCTAAAATAGAAACACAGCTCTTGGCCCAAATCTCCCACTTCTCAATCCTGCATGACTGTTCCCCCAGTCACTTAACATTGCCCAAACCAAACGTCCCTGATCACAGCAGCCCAAAGGGAGAATAAGGTTTCACATTTGATACAGATTGCACCACCATTCTCAACAAGCACACACCGTGATGAGACGACGTTCAGAGGGATGATGTATTTGCAGAGCTATCAAAATACAATATCTTGTTCATACCGTTGCTTCTTTTTCCCAGTAAAAATGGACAGCAATGAGGTCAAACCAGTCAATCCTAAAGGAAATCAACTGTGAGTACTCATTGGAAGGACTGATGTTGAAGCTGAAGCTCCAATACTTTGGCCACCTGATGCAAACAGCTGACTCATTGGATCTTTCCTGATGCTGGGAAAGATTGAAGGCAGGAGAAAAGGGTGACAGAGGATGAGATGGTTGGATGGCATCACTGATTCAATGGACATGAACTGAGCAAACTCCAAGAGATGGTGAGGGTCAGGGAAGCCTGGCGTGCTGCAGTCCATGGGATCGCAAAGAGTTGGACACGACTTGATGACTGAACAATACCAACAACAAAAGATGGAGAAATCAGTTAACCAGTTACCTGTTGATGTCTAGGGTCTCAGAGACATCCAGACTAGGATCTGAGATCTCCATTTCAGAGGGAAAAGCTTGCTGCTGGAAAATATCCAGGGTGCCAGAAGGAGAGGTGGGACTTCCCTGGCATGCGGGGGACAGGAATCTGCCTGCCAGTGCAGAGGACACAGGCGTGATTCCTGGTCCAGGAAGATCCACATGTCATGGAGCAACTAAGCCGGTGCGCCACAACTACCAAGCCCACATGCTGCAACTACTGAAGCCTTCGGTCCTAGAGTCTGTGCTCCACAACGAGAGAAGCAACTGCAACGAGAAGCCCACACACCGCAGTGAAGAGCAGCCCACGCTCGCCCCAGTGAGAGAAAGCCTGCACACAGCAACAATGACCCACTGTCAAAAATAAATACATAAGAGTTTAAAACAACAACAACAGAAGAAAGGGCAAATAGCCTAAGATCACGGGGATTCATCATCACAACGCAGAGTCCACCTTGGGCGGGGTGGAGGCCAGACCAGGAGATGGCTACCAAGAGCCTCAGTTCCTGGCTGGTGCTCATGCCTCTGTGTAGCTCCTTCCTATCACGGACAGGGCTGCTCTGTGCAATCAGCACATACTTAGTTGCTTCAATCATGTCCAGCTCTTTTGTGACCCCATGGACTGTCGCCCACCAGGATCCTCTGTCTATGGGATTTCCTAGGCAAGAATACTGGAGTGGGTTGCCATTCCTTCTCCAGGGGATCTTCCCAACCCAGGAATTGAACCCGTGTCTCCTGTGTCCCCTGCATTGCAGGTAGATTCTTTACCACTGAGCCACTGGGGAAGGCCCCACTTTGGTATAACCAGTAGGATACTGTAGAAAGGATGGCATATGCCTTCAGAGGTGAGGTTATAAAAAAACACAGCAGTTTCCCCTCTGACCTCTCTTACTTAGATCACTCCTTCTGGAGGAAGCAACTACCATCCCATGAAAACACAGCAGCCCAGCAGAGAGGTCCACACAGGGCGAGGAACTGAAAGCCCTGGTCAACGGTGAGCACCAACTTGCTAGGGATGAGTAAACAATCTCAGAAACAGACGCGCCCCAGTCGCACCTTCAGATGACAGCAGCCCCAGCTGACGACCTGAATGTAACCTCACAAGAGGTTTCTATAATAAGTTGCTCCCAAACTCCTGACTCACAAAAACCGTGGGAGATGACACAGGTCTATTTTTTAATCTGCTAAGTTTGGGGGTAACTTGTTACCCAGAATATGTAACTAGTATAGATGGTGACGCTACATAAGCCCAGACTCTGAGGCTGGGATTCAAGTGCACACAATTTATTGAGGAAGAAACCTGTACAGAACGGATAAGACAGAAAAGGAATAAGAAAAGACTGATAAGGAGGTAGACTTGGGTATGTTTCGGCCCTGCCCTGGTCCAGGAAGGCTCTGGGGCAAAAAAGGCACCACTGGTTTGACTTCCTTGAAACGAGGGAATTGGGCGGTGGTACCCACGTCTCCATCAGCTGATGGGGGGTTGTTCCCTTTAGAGATGACTTCCTGAGTAAGGCAGCTCTTACCAGTGGGAGGAAATTCTCCATCCACTGCAAGGGGGCAGATGAGAGCCAGCTCTCCCCAAGCAGGGAGAAGGGTCCCCCTGTTTGGTGAGAGGGCTCTGGGTGGGGCTCCACAGCCCTGTAGCCAGTGGGAACCGTGACGTGACTTCACCGCCCTGTGGGTCTCCCCATTTTACTTCCCAGCAGGCTAGCCCTGCAGGACTTCATCTCCCAGGCAGCTGTTCCTTTGCAATGCATACTCTTAAAAAACAAAACCAGCTTTTTATTTTGTATTGGAGCAGAGCCAATTAACAATGTTGTGACAGTTTCAGGTGAACAGCAAAGGGACTCAGCCAATCACACGCATGTATCCTTTCTCCCCCAAACTCTGCTCCCATCCAGGCTGCCACATAGCGTTAAACAGAGTTCCCTGTGCTCTTCAGTAGGTCCTTGTTGGTCACCCATTCTAAATATGGCAGCGTGTACATGTCCATCCCAAACTCCCTAACCATCCCTTTCCCCTGCCCCTTGCCCGCACCAACCCCGTCACCCGTAAGTTTTGTTGTCTGTGAGTCTGTTTCCATTACATAGATAAGATCATTTGCAGCATTTCTTTTTGGATTCCTCATATAAGGGATGTCATTCGATATTTCTCCTTCTCTGACTTACTTCACTCAGTATGACACTCTTAGGCTCATCCATGTAGTCAGTGCTTATTCTTTTTTTCTTTTATTTGAAAAAAAACTATTTAATTGGAGGATAATTACTTTACAATACTGTGATGGTTTTTGCCACACATCAATATGAATCAGCCCCAAGTATACATATGTCCCCTCCATCCCGAACCCCTCTCCCACCTCCCTCCTCACCCCAGCCTTCCAGGATGTCCCAGAGCATCAGCTTTGCGTACCCAGCGTTGTCCATCAAACTTGCACTGGTCGTCTATTTTACATATGGTGATGAATATGTTTCAGTGCTGTTCTCTCAAACCATCCCACCTTCTCCTCCTCCCACTGAGTCCAAAAGTCTGTTCTTTACATCTGTGTCTCCTTTGTTGCCCTGCATGTAGGATCATTGGCACCATCTTTCTAGATTCCATATATATGTATTAATATATGGTATTTGTCTTTCTTTTTCTGACTTATACGCCCCAAGGAAATCAGAATTAAAAAAGACACATGCACCCCAGTGTTCACTACAGCACTGTTTACAATAGCTAGGACATGGAAGCAACCTATATGTGCATCTGCAGATGAATGGATAAGGAAGTCGTGGTACATAAACACAATGGAATATTAATCAGCTATTAAAGGGAACACATTTGAGTCAGTTCTAATGAGGTGGATGAACCCAGAGCCTATTATATAGTGATTATTCTTATAGACACTTGTTCCTTGGTAGAAAAGCTATGACCAACCTAGACAGCATATTGAAAAGCAGAGATATTACTTTGTCAACAAAGGTCCATCTAGTCAAGGCTATGGTTTTTCCAGTAGTCATGTATGGATGTGAGAGTTGGACCATAAAGAAAGCTGAGCACTGAAGAATTGATGCTTTTATGCTGGAGAAGACTCTTGAGAGTCTATTGGACTGTAAAGAGATCCAACCAGTCCATCCTAAAGGAGATCAGTCCTGTGTGTTCATTGTAAGGACTGATGCTGAAGCTGAAACTCCAATACTTTGGCCACCTGATGTGAAGAACTGACTCATTGGAAAAGACCCTGTTGCTGGGAAAGATTGAAGGCAGGAGGAGAAGGGGATGACAAAGGATGAGATGGTTGGATGGCATCACCAACTCAATGGAGATGAGTTTGGGTGGACTCCGGGAGTTTGTGATGGACAGGGAGGCCTGGAATGCTGCAGTCCATGGGGTCGCAAAGAGTCGGACACGACTGAGTGAGTGAACTGAACTGAATTCTTATTTAGCAGGTTCTTTTACCCACTTGGAACCAGGGATGGGTTAAGATTCCTGTAGGTTTCAGAAGCATGAGTATATGGTTATGTCCCAGGAAGAAAATAAAGGAGTAGAAAGAACAGGCGATGTGAATCTGTGCAGAGATTTCCTGCAGATTAACAACGAGAAGTCCGATATCCTTGATACTCTGCATGTTGAGAAACCACCACCCTCAGAACAGCTCTAAGGCTTTGCGTCCCCCACACCCCACAGTGAGACCACCATGTCCCAAACTGCGACAACATTCCCCAGCTCCCTTCTCTGCTCCCTTCTCCTCAGCACTTAGAAACATCAGGTGCATGAACTAGTGAATGAGTCATGTTCCCTACAAAGCTCCGTGGAGGTGGGAATTTTGTCTTTCTTGTTTCCTGTTCTATTCCTAGCCCTTGAAATAGGTTGGCACATAGTATATGCTTCCTCGGTATAACACATGAACAACGGGTTGCTTCCCACTTGTGTTCAAATACAGGTCCTGCTACTTACCAGCAGCCGGCGTCTCGAACCATGAGCTCCCTGGGTAGAATCTGGCATGCCTTCAGACCTCTGGGGCCTTGGGGACTCCGGTGTTAATGGGCTACCTTTCTATTTCCCCTACTTGTCCCTCTTCAGTAGCAACATCTCATGTCTTCCTTCGAAAGAAAGTATATCTACTCAAAAGATGACTTCAAGAGCAGATTTGTGGTGGCAGAGTGGGAGAGAGGGAAGGACTGGGAGTCTGGGCTTAGTGGTGCAAACAACTACATTTGGGCAGATAAACCAGGTCCTACTGCATACAACAGGGAACTATATCCAATTTCCTGGGATCAACCATAGTGCAAAAGAATATTGAAAAAGAGTGTAAATATGTGTATAACTGAGTCACACTGCTGTCCAGCAGAAATTAGCACACCACCGTAAATCAACTGTACTTCCATTTAAAAGAAGAAAGAGATGATTTGCAATCAGGGAGCCTGCAAAAACAGCCGTGCTGAGTCTTTCTGGGGGAGCCCGGTGGAATGTGCAATGCCCCAGCTGCCTCAGCTGTCCCCAGCACTAATGAATTATTTCCATCTTTACCATCAGCTGGAGTCACAAGTGAGAGTATTGTTCTTGGACAAGAACATGCGTCCTCGAGAAACTCGCACTTGGGGTGACCTCACCCTCAGGTCAGACTGTCTGTGTCTCTCTGGGGCAGACAGAAGGCGAGTTTGAATTACAGCCTCAGGAAGCTCCCTCCTCTGCGAGCTTAGAATCAGACTTCCCCCAAGTCCCCAGAGGAAGAGTGGGCAAAGTAAGGTGTCAGTGAAAGAACTCAGGTCCAGAGAATGTTAGCAGGAGTTAACACCCACCAGGGTTTAAATTAAAAAGCGTGTGTGTGTGTGTGTGTGTGTGTACGTGTGTGTAGGGAGGGAAGGCAGCAGGAACCATGAGAAAAGAGACAGCACCCTCCTTAAATAAGACTTGAGTCACTAACTCACAAGGTCTTTTTTTTCAAACTTTAAACTTTTAATTTTGTGTTGGGGTATAACAGATTAACCATATTGTGATGATGAACAGCAAAGGGACTCAGCCATACATATACATGTATCCATTCTCCCCCAAACTCCCCTCCCACCTAGGCTGCCACATAACCTTGAGCAGAGTTCCTTGTGCTATACAGGAGGTTTTTCTTGGTTATCCATTTTAAATATAGCAGTGTGTACATACCCATCCTAAATTCCCTAGCTATCCCTTCCCCTAGCAGCAACCATAAGTTCTTTTTCCAAGTCCGTGAGTCTGCTTTGTAAGTAAGTTCATTTGTATCATTTCTTTTTAGATTCCACATATAAGGGATGTCGTATGATATTTCTCCTTCTCTGTCTGACTTACTTCACGCAGAACGACAGTCTCTAGGTCCGTTCATGTTGCTGCAAATGGCATCACTTTGTTCTTTGGCTGAGTAATATTTCATTGTATATAAGTACCACTCTGCTTGCCTATAGAGCAAGAGAATGGACTACATCATTCCTTGCTGAGTGCTTGTAATACACTGTAACTCCCAGCCTCCCCAAAACACTGCCAACAAATCTGATTTTCCAGATTTTTTAAAAAATGCAATGAATTTTCTATATATAATTCTATAATTTTATAAACAGCTACCCTATCCAATTCTTTTGAATTTGTCATAGTTTCTTATCTATGTTCTGGATTTCCCTACAAAATCATTTGTATGTGTGTACATGCAAATAATAATGATTTTATATCCACTTATTTTAAAAAGTGCAATGAAAATGGTTTCTATTTGTTGAGGACTCATTTTATGTTGGAATCTGAGCTCTTTATTCCTTTCTCATCTTGACAACAATGCTATGATATTTAATGAGTAAAAGCCATCCAAGCTCAGTTCAAGTGCCGTCAAGGTTCAGGTTGAAGCCTTTTGGACTCCAGGGACTGCAGCATTTGCCTCTAATCCACTGAGGAATGAGAGGAAAGCTTAGCCGTTCCTGCCTACTCGTTTGTCTCTTTTCCTTATATCCATTCCTGCCCCCTCCTTGCCTCCACACTTGAGGAATCGACATGTCCCATGTCCCACTGCCTTCTGACTCTTGGATGGGTTCGACCAACCAGAGGCGCTGGCAGAAACTCTTAGGCATAAAATGAGCTACAAGGATCTATTGTACAGCATGAGGGATGCAGCCAACAGTTTACAGTAACTATAAATGAAATACAACCTTTAAAAATTGTGAATCAGTAATGCACCCCAGTGCTCTTTGCAGCACAATTTACAACAGCCAAGACGTGGAAACAACCTAGATGCCCACCAACTGATGAGCAGGCCAAGAAGATGCAGTGCATATATTGAGTGGAATACTACTCAGCCATAAAAAGGCTGGAATCATGCTGTTTGCAGCAACATGCATGAAACTAGAGATTATCACACTAAGTAAGAGAGACAGAGAAAGACACACATATGATATGGCTTATATGCAGAATCTAAAAAAAAAAAAGATACAAATGAACTTACGCACAAAACAGAAACAGACCCACAGACAGACAACAAACTTATGGTTGGTGCTGCTGCTAAGTCGCTTCAGTCGTGTCCGACTCTGTGTGACCCCATAGACGGCAGCCTGCCAGGCTCTGCCATCCCTGGGATTCTCCAGGCAAGAATACTGGAATGGGTTGCCATTTCCTTCTCCAATGCATGAAAGTGAAAGGTGAAAGTGAAGTCACTCAGTCATGTCTGACTCTTAGCAACCCCATGGACTGCAGCCCACCAGGCTCCTCCGTCCATGGGATTTTCCAGGCAAGAGTACTGGAGTGGGGTGCCATTGCCTTCTCCGAACTTATGGTTACCAAATGGGAAAGGGTGGAGAGGGATAAATTAGAAGTTCTGGATTAACATAACACTACTATATACAAAATAGATCACCAACAAAGACATACTGTATAGCCCAGGGAACTATACTCAGTATTTTGTAATAACCTATAAGGGAAAAAAATCTGAAGAAGAATTTATGTATGTGTGTGTATATATGGGCTTCCCTGGTGGCTGAGTGTGTATATATATATATTTAGATATAACTGACAACTTAGCTGTATACCTGAAACTAATATAACATTGTAAATCAACTATACCTCAATTTAAAAGTTAGAAATAAAAAAAGTTGTGAATCACTATATTATACACCTGTTTAGTTTATGTAATACTGTACCGGATAGCAACTACCCACAGAAAGACGACACAAGCTGTAAAGAGAGAAGGCTGGGATGTTTACCCTCACCCCCCTTCGTTTTAGACACCGCCCCCAACCTCTGCTTCCAGCAGAATCTCCACTGCAGCTCCAGCTCCTGGTGGATCCCCCTGGCTTCTGAACTCTGGTGACAACACCTAACCCTGTTACCTCTCCAGCTATCAGGCGGTAGAGCTGTTGCTAACCCCTCGGTCATTTCCCCTCCTGTTTCGTTTCTCAGCTCTTCCATCACCCGTGTAAGCAGTTCCCTGTATTATATCACCTCTGTTTGAAAAACCCAAGGCTGGTTTCCATTTTCCTGCCTGAGCTCCGGCTGACATGCACCTTCTATCAGAAGACAAACAAGCATTATTCAGAGCACGTACCAACATTAAAACCACGGTTGGAATCAAAGCGCAGAATAAAGGGGAGATTGACGGCCATCAGCGTGGTTTAAACCATCCGGATTTCGTGTTACCCTGAGAACCAGTGCGGGAACCACACAAGGCTTTGCCGTCGGAACTAACGCTCCTCCATTGCTTTACTGGCTGTGTGACTTCAGTGAGCTATTTTTGCCTCTCTGAATCTCATTCCCATCAATACACAAGACTTCTGTTGCGGAGTCACCGCAAGAGCCAGAACTTCTGTGTGGAGAGTATTATAGAGCAAAGCCCAACTCCTGACATGCAGGAGGCAACCCATAAATGTTACTCACTTGTCTTTCATTCTCAGGAATCTGAAAGATTTCAAAAGGACTGAAAATCCACATTTTTCTAGAAGGGCGAGAGACACGCAATACTTTAAATGCAGGAGGAGAGGGGAAGAATGACGTTTAAAATGATCAGGTATGAGCTAAGGAACACGACCTGAAAGAATGCTAAAACATGCGAGATTGAGGGTGAGGTTGGGGCCCAGAGAAGACAAATATGACAAAAATGTTTTTGTGTGAAGACTTTTTTTTTTTTCCCTTTGGTATCACTCAGCGAGGAAATGTTTATTTAGCTTCTCTTCAACCCAGGGCTAGGGGAGTGATGTGAGAAAAACTGGCCTTCCACTGGGTATTAAGACCGAGCCTGGCAATCAGGAAACCTGGGTGCTGGCCCTGCTCACCTCCCCGCTCTGGACCTTGGCTCCCCCTTCTGCTGATAGATTGTTAAGCCACCACCGCAGCTCTTCAAGCACCTGTTTTCCCAGGGCCTGTGGTTCCAGTCTGATCCAAGGCCTTCTCGGAAGGCCATCGCTCATACTTACTCCTAAAAGCTCCAGACTGGACATGCACTGCTGCAGAATCCTATGGTTTTTGGCTACACCGTTCCCCTTGGTTCTTCCTCAAACCCTGAACATTCGCTGACTGAAGAGGAACCAAGGAAAGGGACCGGTTTTGTTCTGGGTTCTGCGTTTGCCTGTTTCAAAATCTTCGCTGCGTCTGCACAAAGCCCTCTCCTTCCCAGGTGTCCCCTCAGTGAGAGTCGGGGAGAGGTGCCTGGATGTCTACATGGATGGTGTCTACATCATCCATTTCGCCCCAGAGGGAGAGTCTCTGGGTGCCCCTCACTAACCCAAAGTGCAGATCTCAGCTGATCACCGGAGGCCTTTTATTTTTTTCCTCCCATCAGTTGCCACGTTGCCACGGAGATTCCCAGTTTCCCGCCCAGCCCACGCCTGACCTCTTACCTCCACCCGCCAGCTCAGATGGCCCAGGGAAATCCTGGGAGGGCCTGCCAGGAGCGGCGGCCAAGCTAACCCATCTGCCTCCTTATCTACGAGCCGGGCAACTTCCCCCAATTCTTCCCAAGAGGAAGACTGCTCAGGCAGTGGGCTCAGCGCCGCTGGCCGAGGCCAGTTGGGGAAGGGGCCGGGGAGGCGGGCCAGCTTGTCCGCCACCTCCCCGACTCCGCGCATCCCTCCCGGCCGGGCCCCTGGCAGCCAGGCCCCCTGCCCCCCTTGCCCCTTGCCCCCTTCATCGCTCGAGCACCCTTGGTCAATTCCCCCATTTCTGCATCGTGGACTTCAAAGTCAGATGGGCAAAGTCGAGAGGGTTTCCCTGAGTTCAACATCCATTCAAACACTCCAGGGATGCACTTTAAACAGGGGCGCGTTGATATGGTGAAGTACTGACCCACACTTCTAGGATGGCCCTCCTCATCTGAATTCATCACTGACTGCTTTGTTTCCATCTGAGGCTCTTACCTGTGTGGTTTCCTATGCAAAAGGCATCACCTATTTACATCTTAAATAAGACAAAAAAAAACACAAAAAAAGACCGTATGCCTGACTTTTTTTTTTTAAATCCCCCAAAACACATAACTCTGCATCTGATACCTTGCTTGGGTTGGGGGTGGGGATGGGGCTTGGCATGAATTGTTAAATTAGTCAAAGAGATCTGACTGACCAGGAACACTGTTTCTTAGCTCTGACTTGAGCAGAACATTCACTGGCTCACTGGTCCTCTCCTCCCATCGTCCTGTCCCTCATTTAATCACTGTGTTATTTCCAGAAGACCTGCTGTGTGCCAGACACTGCACCAGCTGCTAGGGCTGTGACAGTGGAAGAAACGGACAATATTCTCAAATCCATGCTTCCAAGCCTGTCAGAAGGGCACACATTTATAAGGAAAGCTACTGCCTCTCTTTGATATTCCAAAATCCAGACTTGACTAATTCAAACTGCCCCTGCAAGAACAGCAAGTCACTGGGCTGTATAATGTCTAAAAAAGTCCTGTAGCTCAACTCTCTGCCCCAAAGATAGGAAACGTAACAGGTCTTGTTAAATCACACTCTCCAAATCAGTCTACTCTCCCCTGTGGTCCATAGTGCCTATGTCTTTTTAAAATTTTTTTCTTCCTTGTATGTGTGATTTCTACTCCCATTCTCTCCCTCATAAACCTTACTCTATTCAATATATAGCCTTTTATATG
Source organism: Bison bison bison (assembly GCF_000754665.1). Classification (NCBI taxonomy): domain Eukaryota; kingdom Metazoa; phylum Chordata; class Mammalia; order Artiodactyla; family Bovidae; genus Bison; species Bison bison. The sequence continues at coordinate 4,165,383 of NW_011494867.1, forward strand.
CCTGTGACCTTGTAAATTATGTTTTTCATGTATGTGGATGTGTGTTTCCTTTACATTGAAGGTTTGGTGTTCAAAACCACAACCCGTTTCTTACTTTTCTCAGTTGGAATTTGTATGAGATCTGTACAGGTTGCTATAACTTAGATGTCTAATGAGTTCATGTAGAATGCTGCAGAGTCTTTGCATTAGATTCCTATGGCTACAGCAAAAAAAGAAAAAAAAAAGAAAAATGCCACAAACTTAAACGAGACAAATGCATAACCTGATAGTCCTGGAGGTCAGAAGTCTGGAATGGGTCTCACCAGGCCAGGGGCAGAGCTGCAGTCTTTCCAGGAATGAATCTGTTCTCTAGGCTTTCCGCTCAAGGGCAGAGGCCGTCTCCCTGCCCTTTTCAGCTTCTAGAGGTCACCGCGTTCCTGAGTCCGCCACCTCTTCCTCCAACTTCAAAGCCAGAAACGGCCGGTCAAGTCTTTCTCATCTATATCCCTCTGACACTGGTTCTCTTGTCTCCTGCTCCCATTTTAAAGGGCCCCTGCGATGACACTGGGCTCAGAATAATCTACTGAACACTTGAAGATCAGCTGGTTGGCAAGCCTACTTCCAGCTTGTGTAAGGCAACACAGCTTCCAGGGGTTAGGACGTGGACTTTTGGCAGGAGTGGCGGGGAGGACGGAGGGGGCTTTATTCTGCCTCTTATGGTATCCCATGGTGTATGGCCACCATATTTTAATTAACCCAGGTTTCTGTCTCCAGGGGAGTGGAAGACTCCCATTCCTTACTAAAATAATACCTCTATGTTTGTCCTCCCGGGTCTATGAGAACATTTCTCTAGAGATAGACACACACACACACACACACACACACCCCTCCAGGGATGGTATTACTGAATGTTACACAATATTCGTAGTTATGATACTATGTGATTCAGAAAAAACAACAAGTACTCATTTTCTGTCTCTCAAGCAAGCCAGCAGTATTTCTATAGAACGTATCTGAAGCAGACAGGAGAGGTCTTCCCAAATTTCTTCTCTCTCTCCACTTTCCAGGCACGTGGCAAGTGGCCTTCCTCTGACCTCTTTGAAATCAGACACGGTCATGTGACACTTGGGCCAATGACATGGGAGTGGAAGAGAGAATGGTCCCACAGACCAAAATTTTAAGAGGACAGCTTCATCTCCTGCCACGGAGATCAGACTCCCATGACGACCCACAGCCTTCACTGAGCTGGGTCTCTGAGTGACTCCAACGGACGGGGACCAGCCCGACCCTTAGCAACCAGCTGGATGTGGTCAGAAAAAAAATCAAATGTTTGCTTTGTCAACCCACTGGATCGTGTGGTCTTTGTTACTGCACCATAAGGTAGCCTATACTGACCAATACATCTGTAAAACCAGAAAGAATACAAGTTTCAAGTTTATTCAGATGTAGAGAAGGTTTATAAAGCACTTTTTATTGCTTTCTTCTACTTCTTCCTTCAGACTTACAAGCCCACTTTCTCTCCCTCCCAGGTACACTGTTAAGTACACTGAAATCATCTCTCTACTAGATTTTCTTGCCCATCAGTCCCTCTAGGTGACACTGTGGTCCCTGAGTGCTAGCACGGTGTTCCCTTGTCAGGCCCGTGTTCAAAGGCAGGCAGGAACTGGCACGTTTGGAGCAGTCATGTAATGTCGACCCAATTTTACAAACACCAGCTGAGACTCAGAGAGCACAGGAGACTGCCTAACATCACATATCCAGGAATAAGAAGGATGAGAATCCAGGTCCCACTGCAATATAATCCCTCCTTGGCCGGCTCAGGGGGAGGCATCCCATGATAACCCAGAACCGACCCCTCTCTGCCTTGCCCACCCCACAGATACAGGCACCGGAGCTTACGCACAAGGACAATTGCATGGATTCCTTAGCGACTGCATAATTCCCTTCCTCATTTTCAAAGAAGGTGGCAATGAGGGCTTTGATGTCTATTTCTGATGAAATTAGCATCTGGGCTAATTGCTTCTCAGCATCTCTGTTACACAGTTGCTAATACGTCCTCTTTGCTCAATTGCAGAAAGAACCTCAAGGAGCCTGCTTCATCAGATGAGAGATCACAGACCGTGATGTAAGCCCAGCCTCTCAGGAGACATAAACAACTCAAACCAGCAAGTGTTCCTGGAAGTAAGCACAGTCTGCAAGGTACAGGGACATACAGGGAGGCTCCAGTGGTGAACAGGGCCCATATTTGGTTTAAAATATAAATTAAAGCTTGAATGAGGGAGAAACCAAAATGATCCATTTCCTCTCATATTATCCTAAGTGTGGTTGACGGTGATCCCAAAAGGACTTCGAGGCTTGGCGGTCGACAGATGGTGCGGCTCCCCTTATCAGTCCATCAGCTGGGCTAACATGACCCCACGGAAATGTTTTTCTCCATTGCATCTGTGCAAATAAACACTGGCAACGTCTACTATCAAGCTGCGTGCCTGTAAAGTCATCTAAGTGATGTCAACTTAATTCACAAATGATGGCTCACCTCCAGTTGGACCTAAAACACTAATTTGCTAATTCCTCTGATTTTCCCTTTTCTTCTTGCTCTTGACCCTGACAGATTATCACCCTGAAAGTGAGTCTATGACTCCAAATCAGAGGGTCCCATTTTGTTTCCAGGACTTGAACTTCTTTTTCTTTGCAAAGGAAGAGTGATAGTGTGGCCCCAGAGGGCGAGAGGTGATTGCTCACTTGCTCTCCGCATGGTGCTGAGAACCCCAAGGTCTGCAGTATGGAGGCTAAAGGAGTTGACCAGCCTTTAACGGCCCTGGGGGATGCTGAATGTTTGTGCATGATGTAAGAAAGCTGGAGCCTTGACACGGATCTTTAGGTGGGACAATAGAACAGAGAGGTCCGGAGCCCAAGATCTGGACCTGGGTTTGAATTCTTCTCTGCCATGCAGTAGCCCTGGAGCAATTGACTCAAACCTTCCCAGCCTTTTCACCGCTCACTTGGAAAAGAGGATCATAGTAGACATGGATGGGGTTATTGCGAGAAATCACCAAATAATCTATGCAAGTATTAACACAGTCCCTGAGTGAACTATAACACGGATAAGAAGAATAGTCATCATAGGGATTCCCAGGTGGCTCAGTGGTGAAGAATGCGCCTGCCACTTCAGGAGACATGGGTTCGATCCTTGGTCCGGGAAGATCCCACATGTCATGCAGCAGCTGAGCCCGTGTGCTACAAATACTGAGCCCGAGTTCTGGGGCCCGGGAACCACAAATACTGAGGCCACATGCCACAGCTACTGAAGCCCAGGCCCCCGAACCCCTGCTCCACAGCAAGAGAAGCGCTGCAAGGAGAAGCCTGTGCCTGGCAGCTGGAGAGTAGCCCCCACTCTCCACGACTAGAGAAAAGCCTGTGTGCCAGTGAAGATCCAGCACAGCCAAACAATAAGCCAGTAAGTAAAATTATGTATAAAAAACGGATAGTCACTGTAGATATGCCATTGGGCAATGGCTCCGCATTCCTGCTGGAAGGACACCAGGCCCGAGGTTAAGACTTTGAGAACTAAGAAGGTGGCCCAGGACACACAGATCTCTGGGATCTTGGGGTGCCGGCAGTTCTAGAGGAGAGGAAAGGGTCTTCCAGGTAGACCAGAGGTACCGTCTTGGAATGTGATGGCAGTGGCAAGGTTCTGAAGATCATGGGCAATGGAGATGCTCAAAGAGGTGATGGCTACAAGCAACGTTCCCGCCACTAGAGTGAGAGAGAGAGAAATCAGCTTTGCCGGAAGAGCCTGTTAGGTGTGGCCCCTTAAAAGGCACTAGCTCTCAAAGGAATCTCCAAAGGAGAGGTCACTCTGGGGCTTCTGCTAGCAGGGTAAGATGGTACTACCCAAGGTAGTACCTTCTTTTTCAAAATTCTTTCAATGGCTTCCCATGTCTACAGGAGGAAAATCAAACTACTTTCCACAGCCAGTAGGGCAGCCCATTCCTAACTCTACAGCATCAACAGCTCCACAGTCCCTTTAAGCATCTCCCTCCAGCCCCACTAGCCTTCTTCCTGCTCAAACACCTCCCGCTCCTTCCAGGATCATAGCCTTTGCAACATCCGTCTCCCTAGATGCTCGAGCACCTTTCACTCCTTCCGAGAAGCCTCTCTATCATGGCTGCATCTCTCAATTGTCCTGCCGTTCTAGGGGCGAATGACTTCCACTGTGAGTGGTCCCTAAGGGTGTCCAATCCCTGGTTAATTTTTCTTAATCTGTCAGTATGTCCTCCTTTAACAGTTCTTCAAAATCCCAAATTGCATGAGAATCTTGACTGTCATCTCCTTCCCAAATCAGGAAAACACAGTGTCAGAGACCCCAAGGTTACAGAGCACACGGACCCTTCCATCACTCCATACGAAGTTTATGCCTGCCTCCTCCGCCGTGGACAGAGAAGCCAGGCGGGCTGCAGTTCATGGGGTCACAAAGAGTCAGACACAATTAAGCGATTAAGCGCACGCATGCACACACACACACACACCCCCTCCACCATGGCTGTAGCATCAGCTTACACACTGTGGACGATCGGCATGATTTAAGAAGCTGAGAGGAAACTGCTGCGGGGCTGGCCAAGGGAAACAGGCACACAAGTGGAGCTGAGGATGCCCGAGACTCCACACCTGGACCGCATGGTCGTCATATGGCCAGAGGCTACTCCAGCTTAAAGCAATTTCACCTGAACATAAGCCTGTGGCTGGTGGAAATGTGGAAATGAGAACTGGGAGCTGTAATTGCCCTCCCTGAAGCGATTATCCGGAGGATTTCAGTGCCTTTGTGGTACCTCAGGACCTGTGAGAATTTCCAACAGCAGGGACCTGAAGAATGCAGAGCTGATTGGAAAACTGGAAGAACTGCTTTG
>NW_011494867.1:4170368-4196300 GCF_000754665.1 Bison bison bison
AGAACTGCTTTGGCGTGGTGTGTAAAAAGGTGAAGGTCTGCACTTTCTGAATGCTTCTGGAATCCCAACGTGATCCATGGCAAACACCTTAGAAGATTCACTGTGAAAATTCATCAAAAATCATTTACAGCCCTCCCCCTCCCCTATACCACTCAATCCTAAAGGAAATCAACCCAGAATGTTCATTGGAAGGACTGACGCTAAAGCTGAAGCCCCAATACTCTGGCCACCTGATGTGAAGACCCGACTCATTGGAAAAGACCCTGATGCTGGGAAAGATGGAGGGCAGGAGAAGAAGGGGATGACAGAGGATGAGATGGTTGGATGGCCTCACCGACTCAATGGACATGAGTTTGAGCAAACTCTGGGAGATGGTGATGGACAGGGAGACCTGGCGGGCTGCAGTCCATGGGGTTGCAGAGAGTTGGACACAACTGAGCGACTGAACAACCCTCCCTCACAGCGTTACAGGTGGTTTACTGAAGGTGTGTCATTTTCAACATGGCGATTCTGGTCTGACCTCGCAGACACTTGCTGTCTGGTCTTAACCATGACCCTAAAATGCAAGCACTCTAAGGAATTCCTAGGAGGTGGAGATTTGAAGCTTCAAATTCTAGAGGCCACTAGTGACTTGGAAAGCAAACATCCATCTACAGCATCTCAGACCCAACTGCCTGACTCACGCATTACCCCACAGTGGGGTCCCGCCTTAGCTCCAAGCGGGGCAAAGATTCTCATGTGCTTCACACCTATGAGCTCGAGTGAGTGAGTGCCGTTCTTGGTTGCTCCTCAGCCATCCCCCTTCCTTTTGGGCATCTCGTGATGTGGCAGGCATGGTCTCATGGCAAATCAGACCACTCCAGTCATGGTAACTCCTCTTGGAGACACCCAGAGAGGGAGTGAAATGTGCTAACCTTAGCAAATTGAATAGCATCATCCAAGGTTTTGAATCTTTAGCAGATTGGCTGCTGGTCAGAAAAGAAAGAGGTTGGAATCCATTCATTTTGGAAGTGAGCCAATACCTTGTTCCTCTATTAGCTAGAATATAGCTGCAAAACACTACAAATCACAGGCCCTCGTGACAATTTGAAACCATTGACATAAAAAGGCAGATGCGAAGAGCCTACTTAGTACAGCAGATAATGCTGATACCCCACCTAGACCCCACCGATGTCCGTGGGCTCCGTGTGTGAACCTTGGCTTCTGTGTATTCACAACAGCCAGATATGGGGCTCTTTGAGGGGCTGACCTTGGCTGATGGAGCTGGCTTTGCTCAGCAGGCCTGGAAGGCTACAGTTCCTTGGATTTCATGTCCGTCCCCATTGTCCTGGGGGCAGCTCTTAACCAGTAATTGACAGGTGCAGTCATAGGGATTCCCCACCTCCCTTGCCCCAGATGCTAAGGCATAGCTTGCTTCTCGAAGTTCCACACATGAGATCAGCCTGAAGCTCTCCACCGTGGGACTCAGCCTGAACTTGTCATCTTCCTTGACACGTTCCTCTGCCCTGTCCTGCTCCCCTGTCCCCCATGACCTCCACCCCGGGAGCCTTGCCTTGTACCTGAGACATCTGAAGGTCTGTGCTGGGGTCATCTCAGCTCCATCAGCTCTGATAAACCAGCAGCAGCATTCTGAGATACGAGGACGAGAAAGGGCAGACATGTTTTGGAGATGAACCCCTGATCATATATATGCTTTGCAAATATTTTCTCCCATTCTGCGGGTTGCCTTTTCACTCTGTTGATTGATTCCTTTTTGTGCAGAAGCTGTTTAGCTTGCTGTCATTCCCACTCGTCTATTTTTAGTTAGTTTTTTTTTTTTTTTTTGCCTGTGTTTTTGGTGTCAGAGCCGTGAAATCATCCCAAGACGAATGTCATGAATCTTTCCTCATGTATTTTCTTGTAGGAGTTTCATCTACAGTCAACAATAATGTATGCACACTTAAGACATGTTGAGAGGAGCTCTCTCATACTGTGGTCTTGTCACAATAAAATTAAAAGGAGAGACAGGTTTGCATGAGAAACAATTAAAAGAGTTACCATTGCCATAGAAAGGCCTGAAGTGGCAAGCAGCTGTGTAGTATATAAAACACGTTCAAGACCCTTCCCTCTGTTAAGCTGACAGTCCAGTGAGAATGAGGCCCAGATCCATATTTATATAATATAGTCCATCTATCTATGTATTACATTATATATGCATACACACATATTTATATATTCACAAGTATATACTGCATCATATATTCTATATATTATAGTATTTATGTGTGTGTGTGTTTAGATGCTCAGTCTTGTCCAATTCTTTGTGACCCTGTGGTCTGCAACCTGCCAGGCTCCTTTGTCCATGGGATTTTTCCAGACAAGAATAGTGGAGTGGCTTGCCATTTCCTCCTCCAAGGGATCTTCCCAACCCAGGGATTGAATTTGCATCTCCTATGTCTCCTGCTTTGGCAGGCAGATTCTTTACCACTGAGCCACCTGGGAAGTTGTAGTATATATGGCATACTATATATGTATATATTATACATTATTACTGTAATAAATTAGCATAAGACAACATTAACCAGGAAGAATTAAATGTCTACATGCTAAACTTGCAGCCAACCTATGGCTGAAGCATAGATGAGTATCTTACGATTCCTTCTCTCAAAGAAAAGTTTGTGGGAAAAACAGTCTGGTTCCCTTGGCATCATTCTTAAAGGGCTGAGCGAGGCACGACTCACAACAATCAGTCTTTCTTCAAAGCCAGCTTCTAGGGACGTGACATCCAAGAAAACATCTAGAGGTGTCCGTGGCTCCGTCTGTTTCAGGACACTTCTCGGGAGAGTACGTTCCACACGTTTCCTGCAGGGGGACGGGGTGAGGAGTGGAACGACGGGAGCAGCGGATAATGTGGGCTTGGCTGTGGCTCTGCCTCTGCCCAGTCCTGTGGCTCTGCAGTTCCAAATACTAACATGAGCGTCAGTTTCCCTTCCTGCGAAATGGGACAGCCACCACTCCCCTCACTAGTCCATAGCATAGGATTCTTTTTTAAAATTAACTTCTTTATAAAATTTTTACTTATGTATTGATTTTATTGGAGTATAGTGCTTTGCACAGCCGCGTCAGTTTCTATTGTACAGCCAAGTGAATCAGCCATACGTCTACATGTATCCCCTCTTTTTTGGATTTTCTTCCCACTTAGATCACCACAGAGCACCGAGCAGAGTTCCTTGTGCTGTCCAGTGGGTTCTCATTAGTCACCTATTTTATTCATAGTAGTGGATACACGTCAATCCCAATCTCCCAATTCATCCCAGCCACCCGCTTCCCTGCTTGGTATCCGTGTGTTGGTTCTCTACATCTAAGTCTCTATTTCTGCTTTTCAAATAAGATCATCGATTCCACTTTGTAAAGGGCCTAGCTTGGTACCCGACATACAATAGGACTCAGTAAAGTTTATTTTCTGTCTGTTCTACACCTTACTCTTCTCTTTCCAGGAATCGGACCTAAAGAATACAGAGACAGACTGAATCAAGAGGCTGAAAAGTGGTCTAAATCAAAGGACTTTTGAAAATAGGACTTGGTAAGCTCCTTGAAGGCAGAGGCTAATTCTTTTAAGTATTCAGTACAGTGCCAAGCCTGCTAGAATTGCCCAATAAACATTAAAATTCTAAGAGTTGCCTAAGAACTAGATTTTGGTATCAGTTTCCTTGGAGAGGTCGCCACCTGGTGGACAGACATCAAAACAGCACACCTTTAGAATCGGTGTCTCTTCAGCGTTCGTGCTCACTCAGTGGTCTCTGACATTGTGACCCCATGAACTGTAACCCACCAGGCTCCTCTGTCCATGGGATTTTCCAAGTAAGAATGCTGGAGTTGGCTGCCATTTTCTCCTCCAGGGATCTTCCCAACCCAGGGATCGAACCTGTGTCTCCTGCATCTACTGGTAGGCAGATTCTTTACCACTGAGCCACCTGGGAAAGCTGATGATTCTACCTGCTACCATTTAAGGCTCCTGGGAGTCTGCTCAAGTAACAGGGAGTTTGCAAAGAAGAAGAAAGGGGAATTTAGAAGGAAAATAGAAACTTCTTCGAGTTCTAGAAAGATCAACGCATTTTCTTGCTTCTAATCCTACAGAGAGAGGGTGGGCTATACAGTCCATGGGATCACAAAAGAGTTGGACATGACTTAGCAACTAAACAACAACAAATTGTTTGCTTAGAGAATCCATCTTGCCCCATTTACTGGCCCTAAGAATTATGAGTCAAAGTGAGCACCCCAAATCCTCAAACTTCAAAGCATGCTGCTGCTGCTGCTGCTGCTGCTGCTAAGTTGCTTCAGTCATGTCCGACTCTGTGTGACCCCATAGACGGCAGCCCTAACCATCTCCAAAAGTAACCCTAAGCTAGGCCATGTGACAAGAACAAGACAAGAGCCATATTGAGTTGCTCTCAGTAAACCCTATAGAAGTACCTGGTCTCTGCTGCTCTGAGCATTTGGAGATCTAAGAAATAAAGTCATCTTGCATGAAAACACACTTGCCACACACAATTCATTCTCCAAATGATGGATATATCAATAAATCGGAGCAGAAAAGAAATTCTCAATGGGGATGAAACTCCTAGGCTGCGAGTCAATGAATCTGTGATAAATTGGAAACAGCATGGCTTTAGAAGCCAGATGAGTGTGGGTTAAAATTCCAGATACGTAGTCTAAGGCTTAGTTTCCTCATCTGTGAGCACCACTTGGCCACTTCTAGCTATGGTTCCCAAGTCAGCACCAGCATGATGGATGGAAGAGTCTTCAGCAGCCCCAGTGGCCAGAGGTAAACCACACCATGCATCTGTGCAAATGTTTGGGCTTCCTTTATGACGACATGTCAGGTGGCCCTGCATCGCTCAGCTAATAACCCAGTTTTACCAATCGGGTGTTTTTCCAGTGAGTCCATGGAAGTCTGAGGTCAAAGAAGCACTTAGTAAATAATGCCCGTGAGTTTCCTGAACAGAGCTTTCAAGCCAAGCCCATAATGTAAGGAAAGCGCTGCCCACTTCCATCAATTCATCTCTGTCTCTGCTTCCTGAAAGGTCCCAATTAGCGATTGTGATCAGCTCCACTTGGGGAGACCTGCAGACTTTCTCAGCTAATTGGCCCAAGGAAGAGAAGAGGGACTTGAGTGGAGTTCACATGACGTGGGCTGACCTTTGTCTTCATCTTCCCCAGCAGTTATTTCCTGCACTGAAAGCGGACACTGGAAGGATACGTAGGATGGGGGCAAAAGCCCCTGCACTGGCATTAGGGAAAAGCAAATGGGGTCGGGCGCCAGGGATAAAGACAGCTGCTATAACGGAACTGTATCCCCACCCCCAGAACAGAACACTTACCCACATCCCTTACTGACAATCTTAGCGTCCCTCCCTGTTTCTAGAGATGGCAAAAGATTCCAGCAGACTCATGTCCTGCCTGCCGTGTTGGAAAGCTGGCACTGGTTTCTCAGTTGAGATCCTTGTGCTGAAATCTGGTTAGGTTCTTCTCTGTGTTATCCTTGAACAGAATCCTGGATATGACTATGGACTTAGGGCTGGGAGCGGGAATTACACACAGTCCACGAGGGAAAATAATCAGTGGGGAAAATCCTCCATGCAGAGTCAGAAAACCCTGACCTGAGCCCTAGAACCAGCAGTTTATGGGTCTGTGTCACCATTAATAAAGCTTCAGTTTCTTCATCCATAAAATAGGCATAAGATTCTTCCCCAGCAGAATCCCGTCATGAAAAGTGAAATCATTCCATTCCTTTTGTTGTTGTTGTTAAGTCACTGTGTCCAACTCATTTGCCACCCCATGGACTATAGCCCACCAGGCTCCTCTGTACTTGGGATTTCCCAGGCAAGAATGCTGGAGTGGGTTGCCGTTTCCTTTCCCAGGGGATCTTCCCGACTCATTGCCGTTTCCTTTCCCAGGGGATCTTCCCGACTCATGTCCCCTGCACTGGCAGGTGGGTTCTTTACCACTGAACCGCCAGGGAAGCGTCTCCCTTCCTTAGTAAGATCATATACATGTACACTGAAATCACCTACAAGAAGCATCTGCAGTGCCTGACACAAAGCAAACGCTCAAAAGAAAAAAAGATGTTTTGTCCTTATGAGTATCAGGGAGGCAAATATTGTTGAACCCATTTTATGGAGACAACTCAGTGTGGCTCTTTGAAGATCACACGCCCAGTAAGGCTTGGAGTTAGATGGAGCCTGAAATAATACCTAAAGCTTATGCCCTCCCCCTCTACAGTAGGGAGCCTAACTCTGCTGGGCATCAGAATTTCTTGGGAACCTGGTTAAAAGTGAACATTCCAGGGCCTCATACCAGATTCTAATTATGGGCAGGCCTCAGATCTAATGTAGAAATTCCCATAATTCCTCTCATTCACATTTAGATATTATTATTATTACTACAAGTAGCAGTAGTATTCATATTACTATTAGTTTTTACTTTTACAACTAGGGTGAAAGTTCAGCGTAATTCCCAGTTCAGAGATTCAGAGAAAAAACACCATCCCACACATTCATGCACACACACACATATGTAAAAAGTACACAGTGGATTCTATTCGTTCCAAGTCGTGATACAGAATAAATTTACTAAGATCCCCTGGACCAAGTAAATGCATATTTTAATAAATTTGTTCATGTAAGACATGTTTCATGATCATAAAAACTGTTAAGTCTCTCAAAGAGTCTCCAGGTTTTAGGGAGATTATTTTGATAATGTGAAAGGCTGAGGAAAGTGAAATTCATTTGTTCATCCAGCAAACATGTTTCTTATGAATGTTAGTCACTGGGATAAGTGTGAGAGATTCAGAAATCAGTAAGACTGGATCCGTCTTGTTGGGAAAAGAGATACACTTAAGTAGATCAAATAATTCTAGGATACGGTAAGTGCTATTGATGAAAAAAAAGTATCAGGGGGCCGTGACAGAACTGTTGGGAGCCATGGAGAATGGGACAGAATGCTCTTTCTGAAGAGCAGACATTTGAGCTGAAAACAGAAGGTAGGGAGGGCTCAGTTGTGAGCAGAGCCAGCTGGAACAGCGAGTGCAAAGGCCGTGAGGCAGGAAAGAAGCTTGGTGGATTCATGTGCAGAAAGCAGCCCTGGGAGCTGGCAGTGGGGGCCAGTGCAGGTTGACATGAGGGGGACTGGAGAAGAGTCAGGGGCATGCAAGGCCCTGGGGGCCCTGGCCAGGAGTTTGAACTTGACTCCACGTGGAGCTGGGCAGCCACTGGAAAATTTTTAATGGGAGAAGCTGTTAAACGCCTCCCAAAACAATCCCTCTGGCCACTGGAGAATGGATCTGGAGGAGATCAGAGCAGAAGCAGCAGAGAACAGTGAGGTGTCTCACATGGGGGGAGGCCGCCCATGGAGAGCTATGCAGGCTCTGTCTCATTGCTGCCCCTGGATTCCTGGTTAAACAAGCCGCAAGTGTCCTCATGGGGACCTGAACCAAAGCTCCCATTGGCTGTGACCTCGAGCCTGAGGATCCGGTTTCTCTCTGCCTCCCCCAGGCCAACCGCCTCCAGGACAGCCTCTGTCCCCTCCAGTGCTTGGTCCCATAGAGCACGTGTCCTTGAGAAGGAGCGACAAGGTCACCTCCAGGGGCCACTCCCTCTGCAGGTGCCTATCTCCTGCACCAGGCTGCGGATGCCTCAGTTAACCCACTGGGTTCCTAAGGGAGATGACGAGGTCCCCAGGGGACCTCTGGCAACATCTGCAGATGTTCTTGGTCATCCCCAGTGGGGAGCAGATGCTACTGGCCCTCTGCTGGGCCAGGCCCGGGATGCTGTTGTACATCCTGCGATACACAAGATGGTCCCCTCAACAGTCACCCAGACCCGAAGGTCAACAGCACTGACGTTGAAAAAACCCTGGCTGATTTGTGGTATCTAAACGAATGCTACAAATGAGCTACTTTACAAAACAGAAATAGAGTCACAGATGTAGAAAACATACTTCTGGTCCCCAGGGGGGAAGAGTGTGGGGAGAGATAAACTTGGAGATTGAGATTGATACACACACTCTACCGTATAACCTACTGTGTTAGGGAACTCCACTCAATACTCCATAAAGACCTATATGGGAAAAGTGTTAGGCACTCAGTCCTGTCCGACTCTTCGCAACCTTATGGACTGTGGCCTACCAGGCTCCTCTGCCCATGGGATTCTCCAGGCCAGAATACTGCAGTGGGTTGCCATGCCCTTCTCCAGGGGGTCTTCCCAACTCAGGGATTGAACTTGGGTCTCCCGCACTGCAGGCGAATTCTTAACTGTTTGAGCCACCAGGGAAGCCCTATATGGAAAAGAATCTTTAAAAGAGTAGATATACAAACATGAGTTCGTATAACCGATTCACCTCTCTGTACAACAGAAACTAACACAACATTGTAAATCAACTGTACTCCAATAAAAATTAAAACCACGACAACAGCCCTGGCTTAGAGGTTCAGCCAAACTTTATTTCTTCTCCTCTAAAGCCAAGGTCTCCCACTGCAGTTCCCCCAAGGATAAGGAAGAATTCCAATCTTTGTAAACAAAGCAGAAAAAAGAAAAATGGCATGCATTGATTGACCTACTGTATGCAGGCCACTGCAATTTACATGTTTAATTTCCTAGGGGTGGGGATGTTTTTATTTATTGATTGCGTATTAGAAGCACATCTGTGTAAGATAGTGGGCCTCCCTGATGGCTCAGATGGTAAAGAGTCTGCCTGCAACGTGGGAGACCTGGGTTGGATCCCTGGGTTGGATCCCTGGGTCGGGAAGATCCCTTGGAGGAGGAAATGGCAACCCACTCCAATATTTTGGCCTGGGAAATGCCATGGACGGAGGAGCCTGGCGGGCTACAGTCCATGGGGTCACCAAGAGTCAGACCCAACTGAGCAACTTCACGGCTATGTAGGATGGTACTTTCATTACTACTACAGAAGGCTAAACTGAGATCCCTCTGGGGTAAAGGAAACCTTCAAAGTCACAGAGTTGGGATTCAAACCCACAGCTCGCTGGCTCCCAGCATGGTGTCCTTTTCTGAATTCCAGAGAAGCTCCCAGGACAGCAAGGGAAACGGGGCAGTGAAGTTTCCATTTGGAGAAGTCTGGTGTCTTGCCTGGGAAATGTAAATAACTCAGAGTGCAGGGGCTGAGGTAATCATCCTGTCTGGTTTCACGGGCCACCCAGACAGAGCAGTGAGGCTGCCTCCCCTCCATTCTGCGCCCTAAACACACCCTGCCCCCATCCCCGCCTCCCTCCAGATTCTTCTTGTTCCGGGGAGCTGAACCTTCTTCTCAACCAGAAGGAACACAGCAAGGGGTGAAAATACCATTTGGCAGCCACGTTCCTCAAGCAGAGAAGCATATTACAGGCTGGGTAGATGGTATGGGGGCAAAACTCGATCAACACATGTTGATTTGAAGCCTACAGTATACAAGGCTCCATGCTCAGAATAGTGAGGACTGGGAAGGTGAGTAAGAAACATTACATGAACCCCTTTCATTCACTATAAAATGGTTTATCAGGCAAATATTCCATGCCAAGCCAAACGCGAGGCTTCAAGATATCAAGATAGAAAAAATAAGACCCCCTCGACCTATACACATAGGTACTTTGAGGTCAGGGGTCCTGTTATGAATTATATTAATAAGTGAGTGCTAATTTATTAATAAAAGTGCCATTAAGATATGGATTGAAAGCAACAGTGATCTAGGGAGAGAAGAGACAGACAAGGTCCCAGGTGGATGAATAAATGAATTAAAATAAAAAAAGGAACAAGTGTCATTCAAAGTGTAGCTGAAGTTCTGGGAAAAGAAGGTACAGAAGCTGAATCTGACTTGCAGGAGAGAAATCAGGAAAAATTCCGTGACCAAATGGCTTTTCATGTTAACAAGATTCAGACATGTGGGTAGGAGACAGCTTACATCCTAGAGAGGGGGAATGAGTCAAAACTCTGGAAAAATGCCTTCTCAGCCTAGAAGTCATGTTATCCAGAAGCCAGAGCCATCTGGGGGGAAAAAAAAAGGATGCAGCGAGAATGGCCGAGTGCCCATCACAGGGGAGACAGTATTTGGAGGCCTTCTCTTAGTGTCCCACTAAGGCTCACCAGAATACAAACTAGGGACTCTTATTAACCCATTTAACAGATGGGAATGATGGAACACCCAGCTACAATCCCAGCAGAAAAGCGGTGAAGCCCAGCTGGGATCCAGCCCTTTGGTTCAAAGCAGGTGACCACAACCTACAGAGTGTGGGCTAAATCTGGCTTGCCGCCTGTCTTTATAAAAAAGCTTTATGGGAACACAGACACGCCTGTCCACTTGCCCACCGTCTATGGTTATGATGGCAGAGCCAAGTAGTCGGACAGAGACCATCCGGTCTGAAAAGCCTCACGTAGTGTACTACGTAGCCCTTTCCAGAAAAAGCCCACCCAAAGCTCCCTCCCTTGGCTCGACTGGCCCAGGGAGCCCTGGGCTGGCATCACCAGATGGAACCCTCCGCGTGGGGGCCCCTGCCAGCCACTTCCCACTCTTCTGGGGAGGCTGAACCCCAGGGTCTTCTCAGGACGTAGAAAGCCCAGTGAGCAAGACATCCCTGGAGCGCTGGAATTCCTGTGGCATCTCCAGTATTTATATTGCAAACACCACAAGAACTCATTTTTCATGCTATTTCAGCTGAAAGCAGCCATGGTCTGGAGATCACGACGGTGGGGGCAAGTGGGCCTGTGCCGCCGGGCTCCGCTGACCGGCTGGCCCCAGGTGGCCGGCCCAGGTGTGCGGGGCCCGGGCCAGGCTTTCTTCTGGGATGGTGGGCTTGAGGAATGAGAACAGGAGGAGGAGGGCCACGGAGCCTAGTGGGAAGCGGGGCCGCCTCTCAGTGAGAAGAGCCTGAAGACACGAGCTGGAGTCCACATGTCCACCTTGTTTGATAACCCAACGTGGCTCGTTAATTGAAACAGAATCAAACCAAATGGAATCCAGATGTTGGCATGTAGGCACTCACACTCAGCACAGAAACACACACTCCAGTGGAAAGGCCCCGAACCATGAGCAGCAGTTACCCGAGGGCCGGGGGTCACCTCCCAGTCTCTGTCTCAACCACTTGTTTCTGGCTTGTTTTCCTTTCATGGCACTTAGGTAAAGAGAGGAAGAAGGAGAAGAAAAAAAGGTAAAATCCCAACAGAATTATCTTGCATTTCTCCCCCTATGAATGGAAATTCCACAATTGCCTGTGCTTGTTGGGTGCTCACTGGTGTATCCCTGGGCCCAGCACACAGCCTGGAACATAGTATGTGTTCAATTAACTGCTGTTGACTGAATACATGGTTCTCTTGTCATGTCTAGCAGACGATCCACAAGAAACATACATTACTCCCAGAATTTTTTATAACCACCCTATTTTAAAATAGTATGAGTCAAGTCAAAGAATGGAAATTGACATCTTATCTAGCAAATATTTCTTTACTACCTACTGTGAGTTCACATCAACAATTTCCCCTCACCCCTAGAAAGCCAAGCACTGTATGCCTTTCAGAACAAATCTTCAATGAATATCCATAACCACACAAATTGCACCATGGCAGTTACCACCTACTTTGAGGATGATATATAAAAAAAGTAGAAACAATGACTCATCTTTAAGAAATTAAATGTTCCAATGAGCCCACCACCTCCAAGAGTCTGGAATGCATTTTCCTGGGAGATAATAAAGCTGAATCATAACCATAGCGTAGAGAAGAACCTAACACTGTTCTGGAGAAGTTCTCAACAGGCATTTCGAGGCCAGCAACTTCTGTGAATAAACAAGTCAGCATTTACGGCAGTCTGCAAGACAACTTTTGGCACCTGATAGGCTTCATTTCAGCTGCCTCCATCGAGCCCCAGACTTTGAAGACCAAAGTCAAGGCACAAAATAAACTTGGGAGGTTGCAAAGGCAACAGCTTATGGATGAACTTTTTGGCCAACCCAGTACAAAGCATCTGAGAGTTTACCTGCATGAGTACGTGCTTTGTCTAAGGCAGGAGACACTGAGGCATATTTGGACTCATTTTCTCCCCCTTCACAAACATAGTCTTTATTTTAAAGGCCACTCATTAATGTCAAGTAAGAAAAGATGCCCAGAGAATAGCCAAGATTGCAAAATAATGGTTGGCCTGACCGTGTTACTTATGTCTGGCTCTCCAGTCAGACAAGACTAGTGTTTGGATATAACAACAAACCCCATGACTCTGTGGGTCAAGCTGTCACACTGAGCTTTTATTATTAAACATCCTTGGGTCAGACTCATTGTTACCTAGACCACATCTGCCAGCTGTTAAGTGGTTCCAATGCAGTAGGGGAAAGTGAAGGGCAACTGAGAAGATGAAAAAAAAGCTTGAAAAAGTGAAATAAACATTCTTAAGCATATGCGACCCTCCACTAGCCATGTTTCAGAACTATGAAAAAGAAAGAAAAAGTATAGATCTATAATACATGGAGCAGGGGAGCAATCCTTTCATCCTAAGGAGAAAAAAAAAGCTGCAAACCGAAACAGCAGCCTAATGTAACGATGCTGCAGTCTCTTAAGAAAGACTGTTGAAATAACACGTTCTGGAGAGGGTACGGAGAAAACAGAACTCTTGATGGGAATGTAAATTGGTGCAGCCACTATGGAGAACAGTATGGAGGTTCCTCAAAAACCCACAAATAGAGTTGCCATATGACCCAGCAATCCCAGTCCTGGACACATACCCAGAGAAAACTATGGTTTGAAAAAACGCATGCACCCCCATGTTCATAGGCGAAGGCGATGGCACCCCACCCCAGTACTCTTGCCTGGCAAATCCCATGGATGGAGGAGCCTGGTAGGCTGCAGTCCATGGGGCTGCGAAGAGTCGGACACGACTGAGCGACTTCACTTTCACTTTTCACTTTCCTGCATTGAAGAAGGAAATGGCAACCCACTCCAGTGTTCTTGCCTGGAGAATCCCAGGGATGGGGGAGCCTGGTGGGCTGCCGTCTATGGGGTCACACAGAGTCGGACACGACGGACATAACTTAGCAGCAGCAGCAGCTACATTCATAGCAGCACCACTTTTAACAGCCAAGACATGGAAACATCTTAAATGTCCACTGACTGCTGAATGGATAAAGAAGCTATCACACACACACACACACACACACACACACACACACCCCACCCCAGAATACTACCCAGCCATAAAAAGAGAGGTAATGCCGCTTGCAGCAACATGGATGGGCCCAGAGATCACCCTGCTAAGTCAGTCAGAAAGTGTTAGTCGCCCAGTCGTGTCCGACTCTTGTGTGTGGGATCCCCTCCTCTGTCCATGGGATTCTCCAGGCAAGAATACTGGAGTGGGTTGCCATGCCCTCCTCCAGGGGATCTTCCCAACCCAGGGATCGAACCTGAGTCTCCTGCACTGCAGGCAGATTCTTGACATTCTGAACCACCAGAGACAAATACTACACAATATCACTTACATGTGGAATAAATATGCCACAAAGGAACTTGTCTACAAAGCAGAAACAGAGTCACAGACATAGAGAACAGGCTGGTGGTTGCCAAGGAGGAGGGGTGGAGCAGGACGGATTGAGTGTTTGGGATCAGCAGACGTAAATTATTATACATATATTTACGACAAGGTCCTACTGTGTAACACCAGGGACTACATTCAACATAAACTACAATGAAAAATATACATATGTGTAACTGAATCACTTTGCTGTACAGCAAAGACTAACACAACATGTAAATCAACTATCCTTAGACAAAATAAAGATTGTAAAAGGATGGGTTATCAGACATTATCTCTTCATTCCACAAATGAGAATCAATCACCTGCTGGGTGGCAGGCCTAAGGTACTAGGAAAAAGAAGACCAGTCTCTGCCCTTAACGACAAGTATGATTAACTCCTTAGAAACAGGTTAAAATTTGCCAGTGGCCTTCCATGACCCGAGTCTGGGGCTAGGCTTCATATTAATAAATGTCATTCATCCACTCAATAAGTGCTGATTAAGTATGTACAATACATACTCTCTTCTAGGCTCTGGGAGTACACTCAAAACACAAAAATCCCAACTTCCTGCATCTCAGTGTAAATCCATAAACCACCACCCTTGGATATTATTCCAGTTTCATGGAGATGAAGTGAGATTAGACATAACCTACTCAAGGTCACATACGAACCCCACCAGAGCCAGGACCCCAGCCCTGACCACCTTCAGACTGCCTTCCCCACAAATGCCCGTGAGGACCACCAGGCGAAGAGCACAGGGGGTCAGGTTTACTAATAACAGCAACTTGTGTTTGTGTTTATCTTTGCTTCTGTACAGACATACTTTGACTATGAGATCCACAGTTGTATATTTCACTTCTGCCAAAATAACAACAAAAACAGTAGTAAAATAACAACCACGGTAACAGCAGCAAGTCATAATAGTGCTTTCTCATTTTTCTCCAAACACATAGCCCTTTCAGCCCTTATGTTTGGCCCGCAGACAGAGCCAGAGTTAACAAGAAATATTTCACTGTGTGTTCAACATTGTTGTAAGGAGTTGTCAGCACAACCACAGTGATGATCAGCAGACGGACCCTTGCCAACCTTCATATTCAGGAGGTGAGGTGATAGGCGAGGTGGGGCCAAGCGGAAATGGTGGGGGAGGAGGCCCGTGTCTAAGGGACAGCTTCTTCTCAACTTGAGCGGATGGTCACCTTGCAAAAAGGAAGCCAAGTGGGGCCAAAACTCCTGAGTTTTTGAAGGAAGCCAGAAATCTGCATGCTATGTCAAATCTCCCCAAATTTCAATATTGGCAATACATTTTAAAAAATATGTGTATCAACATTTTGCTGGCTAAAAGGCACATATTTCAGTGTTAAATCTGGCACAGGCCTCTGCATTATTCCAAGTGTTCTGTCCAGCAAATATCATGCATGTCGAATAGTATTTTAATTGGAAAAGAATCTGCCTGCAATGCAGATTAGACATAATTGAACCCGGTTCGATTCCTGGGTTGAGAAGATCTGCTGGAGAAGCGATAGGCTACCCACTCCATTATTCTTGGGCTTCCCTTGTGGCTCAGCTGGTAAAGAATCCGCCTGCAATGCAGGAGACCTGGGTTCCCTCCCTGAGTTGGGGAGATCCCCTGGAGAAGGGAAAGGCTACCCACTCCAGTATTCTGGCCTGGAGAATTCCATGGACTGTATAGTCCACGGGGTCACAAAGAGTCGGACACGACTGAGAGACTTTCACTTTCATAATTATTTAGATTACCTATCAATGATCTTGTCTTTTCTACATTTAGCATTGTGCCAAGAAACCACCTATGCAGAGAAGGGCAAAATGCATTTATATCAAACACATTATAGTCTAAGTACCAAAAATAATATTTTGGCAACAAGCGCCATCAAAATTTGGAAGAAAAAGAGGTCATTCAACTCTTAACTAAGTGTCATGGAGGACAGGAGAGATTTCATCTTGAATTTAAAAGGAGAGGTCTAATTTGGACTTAGAGGAAAATTGCAGAAATTAGACTAGAAAGACACAGAACACGAGCAAAAGCAAGTGAAAAGTAGGTTTGCTGCTGCTGCTGAGTCGCGTCAGTCGTGTCTGACTCTGTGTGACCCCATAGACGGCAGCCCACCAGGCTCCCCGTCCCTGGGATTCTCCAGGCAAGAACACTGGAGTGGGTTGCCATTTCCTTCTCCAATGCATGAAAGTGAAAAGTGAAAGTGAACTCGCTCAGTCGTGTCCAACTGTTTGCGACCCCATGGCCTGCAGCCTACCAGGCTCCTCCATCCCTGGGATTTTCCAGGCAAGAGTACTGGAGTGGGGTGCCATCACCTTCTCCGGAAAAGTAGGTTTAAGGGAACATAAATATGAGAATGTTGATGGAGGAGAAAAGAGGACAAGGAAGCTGTGGGTAGTTGAGAACAGGAGGTTACACTGAGACAAATGACCTGTATGAAACGGTGTTCATATCTGCTCTACTCCAAAAGACAACAGCAGGGGAGAGCCTGAACTCTGAGGAAGGGGTTGTGGCATAAGTCTTTTGACATCCCCAGCACTTAACATAGCGTTGAACATGGAGAAAGATTCCAACAAAAATTTAAGGAGAAATGAGCTCATATATGTGAAGGCATTTTGACCAACACCAAGTGTACACACCATCAGGGGATTATTAATATTGATGAGGAGACAGTTTTCAAAGGAGACTTATATAGGACTCTTGAGAGAAGAATAATAAATCGAGGGTCTCTGGCAATCGTTAAGGGTGTTGTCAAAGTTCAGCAGGCATTTTCCTTCTTAAACACAATGAAGGGAAACTCATTCTGTGGATTTCTGATCCAACTGGGGATATTAAGCCAAAGTGGACGGGAAATAGAGGTTAATACGTGGCCCTTTTTGGATGTCAGCGTCAAGAGACACACCCTACCTTCCCCTGCAGCCTCCCCTAATAAGAAAAGCAATAGCTCTTAATCTAAGAAAGCACTACATTTTACTTCCATCAAAAGCGATGGCTTACTTTCCCCTGCAGGACAGTAAAAGCTTTGGAATCAGACAGATCCAGGTTCAGAGCTCATCCTGGCTGGTTGTCAGCTCTGCTACCTTGGACAAGTTACTGAGCTCCTCTGAGCCTCTCCATAAAAGGGAGGAGGCAGCAGAAACAGTGCCTGTCTCATTCTACGGGTGAGGAGGCAAGAAACAACCTACAGTGAAACCTGATGATGCTCCTGTAAATATCAAATTGGACACAAAGTGATCTCATTTCAAGGAGACATCAAAAGCCAAGGAGCCCATCCTGTCGAGATGAAAATCCCAGAGAGGTTTCATCCAGGGTGTAAATTGCTTCTTGACAGTCATCTCTCTGCCGACTCCTGAGTACAGCGCACTGCCTCCACACACAGATGTTTCTCTCAGCAGGGTTATCCACACGCACAGATTGCCCACAGCTGTCCCAACCACATGAAAGCCCCACCGCTCCCCAGTGACCTCCTGGTACAAGGTAATCATTCATCAAATGCTGAAGGCTCAGCACCAGACACAATGAAAGGTTGGCCCCGGGCTTTTACTGCATTGGTATTAGCTTTCCTTGTCTGCAGCCATTGGCTCAGTACAAAGCTTTACACTGTTTACAAATGGGGGAGGGTCCTGGCCTTTTCTTCTTATTGACTTTTAGCTCCTTGCATCATTAATCTTTAATTTTCATTGGGAACTTCAGCTGGCCATGAAAGGGAAACACGGCCTCTGCCGTGTGCCTCAAGTTCTGCTGGGCTGCACACCTCTCGAGGAGGTCTGGGTGTGATGGGGTGTGTAGGGGAAAGAAGTGTCGCTTTCCATCCTGCGTAGAAATTGAAACTGTTATTTTTGTGACACTGTGCATGTACTTGAGACCAGCCACACCTGCCTAAGGAATTTAGCCCAGTGTTTAGTATGTTGTGAGCATTCAGTAAACAGCAGGGACTGTTATTATTATTACTAATTTTATTTGATTATATTTATTTCCATAACTTGTGTGATCAAGAAAAGAGAATGTGTGTCAATAATAGGAAGAAACTTCTGAAAGAAATAACACTTTTATCAATAGTAACTATTACAGAAATAGCAGAGCAGCAACCAAATAGTCCCTGTTGCTAGAGTCCAAGTTTCAGAACCTGGGCATGGTGCGCATTTCTTATTTTCCTACTTTCTGTGAAAAAAGAATTGTTTTCTTCCATATTTATTTTAACTAATTTTGCTGGATCAGCATCATCAAATACAGCTTTCTGTGATAATGGAGAAGTTATATAACCCAGCAAAAAGCTGACTGATAAATCCCTGTGATTCAAAACTCGGTGTGATTGAATAATATTAAGATCTAATCAGACCCTAGTCTGTTGCGTGTATATATCATACTTTACATAGTTACCCCCTTTTTCTTCTTATATTTCCTTTCCATTTAGTATTAACAGTTGAAATGATATTTCTGAGACATGCTCCAATAATGTGCACTGAAACTGGGAAAGCTAGCTGTTCTCCTGACGATAACCCCAATCTGGGGACTTCCTGGTGGACCACTGCCTTCCAATGCAGGGGCCGCAGGTTCAGCTCCTGGCTGGGAAGCTAAGACCCCACATGCCTTGGGGCCAAAAAACCAAAATATAAAACAGAAGCCATTTGTCACAAATTCAGTAAGGACTTACAAAAATAATCGTAATCGCTTAGCTTCTGGTACGTCACCTAAGACTAACCAATCTGTGAGAAAGAGCCAACATTGTCCTAACCCATTCATACGTATGCCACTTAGATAAAATTATCGTATCCTTATTATATCCTTCCATATCTCTGAGCTCTAGCCTGTTGCCTTTTAATCACCACTTATACTGCCCAGAAGTGTGAGCAAGAACAGAGGTTCAAGAAGGAAGAGGGCAGTCTGGGAATGATGCTTCAGAGAGTGCACAAGTGGATGAGAGTCCTGGCTGCGGGGGGCAGCGGGGGCGGGGGGGGGGTAGCCCAGCGCCACAGACAAGCTGCAGGCTCCTCCGTCCTCACAGGGCTGCCACCTGCTGCCCCAGCCCGAGAATACCTCTCTCCCCACTCTCCACAGGTCAGGGAAGAAGTCATTCTCTTTTTATTTCACTTTGTGCAGAGTATTGTCACATCCACTATCTTATTTTATCATCACAAGGATCCTGGGCGCACATGGAGGGCATAAGCTGGGCAGACAATGCTACAGCATTCGCATTTTACACAATGACCCAGAGATATTAACTCGTCTAGGATTACATGACTACCCCACACCAGCACTCGGATTAGGACTCAGATCTCATGGCCTCCAGGTCCAGAAGTCTTTGGTATCTGTTTTCTCCATTTTCTCCTGCTCCCTGAGAACAAAATAGAGCAGCTGTCTGGGCTACTGAATAAACAGTAAAACCAGAAGGCTACATATCCTGCCTAACTGAATAATTAAGGATTTCTGATTCCATGAAACATGGAGCAAACACACTCCACCCTGCTTCTCCCACTGAAGATAGCTATAAAACACGGGCCAGCTGCATGAAGCGGTTACGTGAGGACTCTGAATGGTAAACTGTGGCGTACAGACTAGGCAATGAAATCAGCACTTCAGGCAACGCTGAGCCAGTGGTGGGTTTTCCGCCTCTTCTCCCTCCAGTACGCTGTGGCTTGAGCTCAACACTCCAGACTTGGCAGTGGACACCAGGACAGAACACAGGCAGTTTTTCGGGAAGCCACTTCATTTTGACCTGACACTGTGAAAAGGGAAACTTCTCACTCCAAAAGAGAGTATGAAGATTTCCTTTTTTGTTTTCTGTTCCTTTTCTCCATTTTCTCACACCTCCAATCGATTCTGTAAATGTGATAGAAGTGACTAGGAGCAGGCACTCACGGGAGCCAAAACTCTGATGGAGAAGGATGTTTCTGTCAACTTGGCAGAACTGCGATGCCAAGAGGGTGGGGAGGACCTGTCCAAGAGGGTGGGGAGGACCTGTCCAAGAGGGTGGGGAGGACCTGTGTTTTTCTGCCTCTGTCCTGCCACTACTGGGCTCTGACAGAGTCAACGGAAGTAACTAATCCTTGGTTTTCTAGTCAGAGGACCAAAAAGAACAGCCCCAAGAAACTGGAAAGCACTGATGAGCTCACAAGAACAGAGGCACTTGAGAGAACAGACCCGTAAGTGTGTTTACGAACACTCGGGTTCACCACCCCGTAACAATGCATGCATAGATCTGATCCTACTCAGCCACACCAAGCACCTCAATCAGTGTCAAACTGCCTCCTAGGACTCAGGCTGGCCACTAGGTTGAGCACACACAGGATGGATCTGAACAGCATTAAAGATGCTTTAAAAGCCACAGAACATTAGAATCATAGCCCTCAGAATGTGGGATAGAACTTGGGGCCTGACCATAAATAGGTCAACTAAATGCTGAACAAAAACCATCAACATTTCTAAGGATTTCAGAAGGACCCAAAGTCTTTTAACACAATGCTGAAAGGGTTTGGAATACAATCCAAAATTATTCAGCCTGTAAAAAAAAAAAATCTGAACTCATATGGGAAAAGATGATTGACAGACATCAACACTGAGATAATAAAATTGTTAAAATTACCTGACAAAGACTTCTTTAAAACTAGGATTAAAATGCGTGAGCAGGCAACTACAAACACTTTGAAACAAAGGAAATATAAGGAGTCTCAACAAAGAAATAGAAGATATAAAGAAGAATCAAATAATTTTAGAAATGAAAATACTACTGAAAGAAAAGTTTGCTGGATGAACGTAATAGCAGAATAAAGATAGCAGAAGAAAGTCACCAAACTTGTAGATAGATGAATAGAAATTATCCAGCCTGAACACAGAGTTTTCTCTTTTTAGATTCGGGGGAAAAAAAAGAAACATAGTCTCAGGGATCTATGTGATAATGATTAGAAATTTAACATTCACATGACCAAAATGCCAGAAATTAGACAGTATAGTACTGACAACTATTTAAAGAATAGTGATTGAAGATGTCCCAAATTTGATGAAAGACACAAACTTACAGATCAGAGAAGCTGAATGAACTCCAAAAAGGATAAACCAAGATAAATTCACAGCATAATCAAACAGTTAAGAACTAAAGACAAAGAAGAAACTCATTATCTGTAGTGGAATGGCAGTTGAAATTACTGTAGATTTCTCATTGGGAACTATGGGGCCATAAGGAAATGGCACAGTATATTTTTAAAGTTTTGAAATAAAAGAACTGCCAATGCAAATTCTATATCCAGCAAAAATATCCTTCGGAAATAAAGGTGAAATCAGGACTTTCTCAGATGAATAAAAACTAGAAAACAGGCCTGCTTCTAGCTAAATTGCTAAAAGAAGTTCTACAGAAAAAAAGAGCAATTATGTCAGACAAAAAATGTGGAGTATCAGTACTGAAGAAAGAACAGAGGAAAGAATAAATAGAATAGACTATTCTTTTGAAGGTGGAAAGAAAAATTAAAACATTATCTAATGGGACTTTGGGGGCTTCCCAGGGGGCACTAGTGGAAAAGAACCTGCCTGCCAGTGCAGGAGACATAAGAAACCTGGGTTCAGTTCCTTGGTCGGGAAGATCCCCTGGAGGAGGAAACGGCAACCCACTCCAGTATTCTTGCCTGTATAATCCCATGGACAGAGGAGCCTGGCGGGCTGCAGTCCATAGGGTTGCAAAGAGTCAGACACGACTGAAGTTTTAACATGTGTAGATTAAATTTACTATATAAGACAATTATAAGGGGGGCATAAAAAGATGCACACGTGGAAAGTAAAACGGGGCGTATGGCATAATGAAAGAAATACTTATGACGCATATTGTGGTCATGTGCTTACACTCCAGTGGAAATGGTTAAATGTTTATTTTCAGTAAAGAGTGGGAAGCTAATTTACACACACACACACACACACACACACATATGCCATTGTTGTTTACTAAGTGGTGTACAATTCTTTGCAGCCCCACAGACTGCAGCCTGCTGGGCTCCTCTGCCTATGGGATTCTCCAGGCAAGAATACTGAAGGGATCCATTTCCTTCTCCAGGGATCTTCCTGACCCAAGGATCAAACGTGCTGCTCCTGCTTGGCAGGTGGATTCTTTACCACTGAGCCACCAGGGAAATCCTTTATATATAAATATAATAAACCCTAAAACAACTACTTAAACACTTTACACAGAGAAACTACATAAAAGAATTAAAAGAATAAGAAAAGGTAGATACTTTTATTAAGGTTTAAATAACCCAAAAAGAAGCAGGAAGGGGGAAAATGGAGGATGGAAACAAGAAAGAAATGGTCCTTACTTTCATGGTGACAATTAGAGGAGCAGATTAATATTTCCTTCTTATGATGAAACTCCTGAAGGAAAATATAAGGCAGAGCACCCTGACACAGACTAACATGATGGTCAAGAATGGCCTCCATGAGAAGGTAAGCTTTCAATTGAGACAGAGCAGGGGCAGAGGATCTCAAGAAGACAGAGCAGCTTGAGCAGAGACTCTCAGAGAAGCAGCAGATCGGGTGTTGGGGGAACTGAAAGATCATGGTGGTTGGAGGAGTGAACAAGGAGAACGTGAGATAGAAGAGGGAAGGGAGAGACGGACTGTGAGAGGTCTTTCAGGCTGTAGTTACCAGTTTGGATTTCATTCCAAACACAGTGAGAAGCACTGAAGTACTGCATCTGAGGAGCAAAGGGTTCTACTGCTAATGTTTTGAGGACCTTCCATACTGTTTCCTATAGCAGCTGCACCATTTCACAACCCCACCAACAGTGTAAAGGGTTCCAGTTTCTCTACATCCTCACCAACGCTTGTCTGTTGTTGCAGTTAACAGTATGAGTCTGTGTATGTGAGGTATCTAACACAGTCAAATTCACAGGCTCAAAGATTAGAAGAGTACAGCCTGTGTCATGCAAGAAGATTACATTCCAGAGATCAGTGACCTATGGGTTTAAAGCTTCAGTGATGCAAGATTAACAATTTGTTGAGGTCTACTGTACAACATCGTGTCTATAGTTAACCATACTATCAGATCAGTTCAGTCCCTCAGTCGTGTCCGACTCTTTGCGACCCCATGAATCGCAGCACACCAGGCCTCCCTGTCCATTACCAACTCCCGGAGTTCATTCAAACTCACATCCATCGAGTCAGTGATGCCATCCAGACATCTCATCCTCTCTCGTCCCCTTTTCCTCCTGCCCCCAATCCCTCCCGGCATCAGAGTCTTTTCCAATGAGTCAACTCTTCGCATGAGGTGGCCAAAGTACTGGAGTTTCAGCTTTAGCATCATTGCTTCCAAAGAACACCCAGGGCTGATCTTCAGAATGGACTGGTTGGATCTCCTTGCAGTCCAAGGGACTCTCAAGAGTCTTCTCCAGCACCACAGTTCAGTAGCATCAATTCTTTGGTGTTCAGCTTTCTTCACAGTCCAACTGTCACATCCATACATGACCACAGGAAGAACCATAGCCTTGACTAGACGAACTTTGGTGGCAAAGTAATGTCTCTGCTTTTGACTATGCTGTCTAGGTTGGTCATAACTTTCCTTCCAAGGAGTAAACATCTTTTAATTTCATGGCTGCAGTCACCATCTGCAGTGATTTTGGAACCCAAAAAATAAAGTCTGACACTGTTTCCACTGTTTCCCCATCTATTTCCCATGAAGTGATGGGAAACCATACTATACTGTACAGTTAAAAAATCTGTCAAGAGTATAAATCTTGCATGCTTTTACAACAACTAAAGTTGTAAAAAATTAAATGAGGATCAGAATTCATCTGAAAAAAGAAAATGAGAGGAAAGGGTTACTTTGGAGAAGTCTCTCTAACCCCACCCAAATTGGGAGATTCCTGGGCACATGTGCTCCCCGAGGGTCTGGCTGAGAATAACACAGCAAAATAAACAAGGAGGTCCCAGGCAAGAGCCAGCTTTCTCATTCTTTTGACAGCTGAATGGTTAGCTTCCCTGGGCAGAAATGTGTACAAATCTGAATTACATTGAACAGTCAGATGCCTTATCTAAAAGACGACAGCCAAAGCTTGATCTTTGGCCCTTAGGGGAGAAGGGAAAGATGTTTATGTTTCAGAAATAATCAGAGTCAGACATCTCAACATTAAAATTCTCTGTCAGCCTATCAATATTTATGAATGTGTAAAATTTCCGACAGTCCCATTCCACAATTTCCATGCATTGCAGGTTGAGAGATGTCTGACCTTGGAGACAGATAAGATCTCTTTGCCAGCACATTTCTCACTTGGCAGAGCAAAGCTTATACAAAACTGTACCCATCTTCCAGTTAAGTTACCTGTCTTTAGCTTTTCTTGTTGAAATCAACCAGAGTGAGATTTTTCTACTTTCAGCAGACCTTGCAGGATTGAAAAAAGGAAACTTTTTTCAACAGGTTCTTCCACATATAATCAATTCCAAAAAACCCCCACGAATTAATGAACCAAGACTATTATATACTAAAGCCAGTCTAGTTTGAAACAAAGGCATGACGTGCATTCAGAATAAAAGGTTCCTAGTCATAGTTTTTATATTAATTAATCTCAAATTGGTTGAGCCTTTTTTCTTTTCTTTTTACCTTCAGTGGCTTCAGATTTATTATCTGAAAAATAAGGGGTTGTTATATACTTGATGTGTGTGTGTGAGTTGGCGTGTAGAGATCGGGTTCTCTAGGAACAGGGTCTGAGGCAAGGATTCAAAGCCACGTGATTAACTGAGGGAGACCAACCTGTAAGGGATGTAAAGCAAGAGAGAACACCAAAGTGCTGAACAAGGATGCGGTGAGGGCTGCACGTATGTGTGTGCCCTCAGTCGCTTCAGTCGTGTCCGCCGCTTTGTGACCCCCTGGGCTGTAGCCCACCAGGCTCCTCTGTCCTTGGGATTCTCCAGGCAAGTGTACTGGAGTGGGTTGCCATGCCCTCCTTCATGAGATCTTCCCAACCCACGGATCCAGCCCACGTCTCTTAGATCTCCTGCGTTGCAGGCAGATTCTTTACCACTAGCGCCAGGGTGGGGGTTAGGCTTAGCCTGACTCACAAGAGAGTATTGGACCAGGCACATAACACATAATGCAGAATAGTCCCCATCATGAGGCAAGAGGGCGCTTCTCTTTTTAACCTCATTATCAGACACTGAGATGCTCCCAGGACAGAGATAATAATTAATTTCTCCTGGTTGATGAGGCTCCTCTCAGGGGAGGATAATTCTTTGGCAATGGAGGCCAGCCATGAGCCCTCAGGATCCAGCATTTACAGCAGCTGCAGGGTGGACACATTAGCCCCATAAAGGAGATCTGGAGGAGACACCAATATCTAGGTTGTATATGTACGAATGTGAGTGTGGTGCATACACGTGCAAGAAGATACTGAAGGCACGTGTGCACACAAACACGGTGGGAGAGGTTAGTAATGAGGGGAAAGTAAGGGGGAGACTGACCTCCATTGTCTTGCAAGCTCATTGTGAGAACAAAAGATAATACTTAACACTAGAAACACATGCCTCAGTGCCTTCTCAAACCTATCACAAGCTCCCTGATGCCCTTTGGCTCTTCACTCTGCCTTTGACCATCCGTCTAACAATCAAGCTTCCTGGGACTCCAACGTGGCTATCAAGTGCCTTTCCTTTGGAAGGTCCCCTGGTCTACGCCCTCCTCTGACCACACCACTTGTTGCCCTCAATCATAATCAAGACACTGTGAATAAGGACCCAAGAATAGTGTGCTCTGCGTGGTACCTGTCTCAGGAGTCCATGATTACAGGGTTAAATTGCCTGGAAAATGCTATGGACTGAAGGGGGCCTGGTGGGCTACAGTCCATGGGGTTGCAAACAGTTGGAAAGGACTTAGCGACTGAACAACAAAACCTTGATTTCTCTGGAATCCTAACCCTAAAATTACAGTCATTAAAAGCCACCTGCAATACAGGAGATAAGGGTTCGACCCCGGGTCAGGAAGATCCCCTGGAGAAGTAAATGGCAACCCACTCCAGTATTCTTGCCTGGAAAATCCCATAGACAAAGGAGCCTGATGAGCTACAGTCCAGAGGGTCACAAAGAGTCAGACACAACTTACTGACTAAACAACAACATCCCATCCCCCCGTCTAAGACCTATGTGACTTCTGGCAAAGTCAAAATCTCTCTATTCTTGCCTTCCACCTCTGTAAAGGTGAGTGATGCCACCAGCTTCAAAACTTTTACTCTAAATCTGTGACAGCTTTTGAAAGATGTGGTGATGCATGATTTGATGGTTATTTTCTCTGCCTGACAGAACATATTTCTAGCATCTCCCAGTTAAACAGACCCGTAATACCCTTGAAACCTCAGGACTCCATCAAAGAAGGAATGGTTCTACTTGGGTTTAAAGGGAACATAAAGAATGTGGAGCTTTGCACCAAAGGAATC
>NW_011494867.1:4196400-4196557 GCF_000754665.1 Bison bison bison
ACCAAAGGAATCAAATGCTGAGGAGAGGAAAAGCGTGGAAGTGGGGCTGAGGGGGAGTCCCAGGCCAGGAGCCAAAAGCCCTGGTAGCAGCTGAGCTCAGCAAAGAATGCTCAGTTATTTTTAGCCTCTGTTTGGGTATACTGATTTCCGGAAAAAT
>NW_011494867.1:4196657-4202424 GCF_000754665.1 Bison bison bison
GTGTCTAGGACTGTATCCTGCCCTCCCACCCATACCCCACCAGAAACAAGACATTCTGCACAGTCAGGCAGCTCTTTCCAGGTGCTCTGCAAACCAGACAGGGATTCTCAGCTCTCTAGATACCCCATCCCAGAGCTGACTTTCATCTCAGCAGCCTCCAAGTGTTTTGCTCGTAGCAAAGGGCAGCCTTTGAGTCCTCCACACAACGGGCTGCTCCACGGCCTTCTGGTGCCAGCTGGCATCCAGCACAAAGCGCTGGCATGATCTGTGTTGCTGTTTTCAGAACAATGCTGCAAAATACCTCCAGTTCCATCTCAGCAGCTCGCTTGGTGGGAAAATTAAGTGGAGAGCCTATTCTGGTCACATGTGACTGCACGATAAGTCACTCTAACGCTTAACTGGCTTCAAACAACCACGTTGTTCTTTCTTGTGGTTCTATAGCTCGGCTCGCTGGACAGTTCTGCTCATCTTTGCCGTGGTGTTTCATGCCGTTTTAGATGGCAGCCTCAGTTGGTGTTATCTAGATGCTTAGCTGGAAGCTTGGCTAAAGTGTCAGAACATCGTGTAAGCAACAGCGTCCATGAGGAGGAAGACCTCACAGGAGAAGGGGAGGAGAGGAAGGGGCAAACGTGAATACCTGCATCTCATTACTTTAAATCATGAAGCAAAACAACAGGCGACCAGGAGGGTATCAGATACCTGCATCAGAGCCCGTACCTCCGCTCTTTCCACCACTTCTCTTTCCATGACCTCATCAGCCATGGTTACAAGGTGAAAAATGAGCCATAAACGACAGGAATGTTGAGTCAACACCCAGGCATGACCTTAAACACACAGTTAACATCTAAATGCACACACACGTGCACACACATACCATCCCACAATGGGACCTGAAGGAACCATTAATGGAGACACTTTCATGAGACTCATAACTTTCTATCTGAAAATCTGAGTGCTCTCTGGGGTTCACCAGATTTCTGATAAGAACCTCCGCTGTTCCTGCAATATGTCTCATGTCACAGGCTTCCAGGCCTGGAGAAACATCTTGGAATTCTGAGTCCAATTACCTTTCCCAAAGGGAGTACTAAAAGGGATAAAGTAATGAAAAATGATTATATATTTCTGAACCTTGGTTGCTAAGGAGTTCCAAGGTGATAAGATAACCATAGATTTTTCTTTCTGAAAATTGCCCACTGGATACAGTGCCTCTCCTGCCTGTCCTTCTAAAATAGCAAGTTCATTACCCTTCACCTGATAGAAGTTTCTCTGTGCAGCTCTAACTGCCTGGTATTATATCTATTAGTTTATTGTGTGACTCTACAAAATATAAACTCCATGAAAGCAAGGGCTTATCTATCTTGTTCACGGTCTACTCCCTCCAATAGCACCTGGAACATAGTGGGTAATCATTAAATATCTGTTGAATGAATTAATTATTATCACTTTAGTTAAGTATAAGACACTGCAGAATCTTCTGTTGAGGTTCTGTTCTGCAAGATAAGAAGTTATCCTCCACAGCTTTGCAATGTACATTAGTAACTATAATGCACAGGCTTCCCTGGTGACTTGGTGGTAAAGAATCTACCTGCCAGTTCTATCCCTGGGTTGGAAAGATCCCTGGAAGAGGGCATAGCAACCCACTCCAGTATTCTTGCCTGGAGAATCCCATGGACAGATGAGCCTGGAGGGCTACAGTCCATGGGGTCACAAAGAGACAGACATGACCGAAGCGACTTAGCACGCATGCATGCAAGCTACATTGAGAAATATGTTATGTATTTATTCCCTTAGGAGCTCTAAACTCTAATCTGTGAATTGAAGTAGTACATCAGACTTTAGGACATTTTCTGACCGCATGAACTGAGCACACTGTAAACTTCAGAGTTGTACCTTTGACTTCAGGGTTAGTAAAATTTGTGTAACTTGTTAGTAACACAGATTCTCAGGCCTCCTTGGCTCAGAAACTCTGAGAATGGGGCCCAAAAATCTGTTTTCATAGACCTTCTAGGAATTTCCAATGCTTGCTTGAGTTTGAGAACTACTACCTTGGAACCTTAGTAATAGTTCTCTGCTGTTGGATTTCATTGCGATTAAAAAGTATTTATTATGGAGTAAGAGAAAAAATATGAAGTGATAGTAGAATCCTTTATAAAAATATGGAGTGAAAAAATATGAGAATAAGAGAAAAATATGAAGTGATGGTAGAAATCCCTTATAAAATTGTATTTATTCTAGTTTTCTGTTACTGGGAACCTTGCATATTTAAAATTTTTGCTTGGGTTTGTTTTGCTTTTGCTGCTAGGAAACTCAGTCAAACTGGAAGATCAGCCATGATAAATATATTAATCCACAGAGTTATCATATGGATTCATTCCTCAGTTTCC
Organism: Bison bison bison; assembly: GCF_000754665.1. Taxonomy (NCBI): domain Eukaryota; kingdom Metazoa; phylum Chordata; class Mammalia; order Artiodactyla; family Bovidae; genus Bison; species Bison bison. The sequence goes on from NW_011494867.1 coordinate 4,199,042, forward strand.
TTTCTTTTCCTTGCCCCAATTTCTTATTTTTATTTTAATGGATTTTGTTTCTTTGGGAAGAATGTTGTTGCTGTTCAATTGCTAAGTCATGTCTGACTCTGCAACCCCATGGACTGCAGCATTCCAGTCTTCCCTTTCCTCCACTACCTCCTGGAGTTTGCTCAAGTTCATGTCCATTGAATTGGTGATGCTCTCTAACCATCTCATCCTCTGCCACCCTCTTCTCCTTTCCCGGCATCAGGGAAGACCCTGATGTTGTGAAGAATAGAAAGTTACAAATGCAGTCAATAAATAATAGAATCCTTCTCAACAGTGGCAATGTGTTCTTATATGCTGCCACAAGTTCTGAGTATGAAGTACAGACCATGCAGACAGAGCAGATGTTACCAGATATTAAACTGTTTCAAAAACAAGATGACAGAATAGGAAAGGCCAAATACTGCCTAGGAAAAAAATATTTTCATGTGTAACTCCCAGGGATATTCTTTCAGAGCAGAATTATTATTGTCCTTTTGTTTAAACATAAGAGAAACCATTTAGGCTTAGATTTATTTTATTAGTGTATTAGTCACTATTGTTCTTTCAGCTTCTTGCCTTTGGGCAATGTTTTCTTGTTGAGAATTCTTTTCTAGTTCCACCGTGTTGAAACAAACAATGTGTATTTCCATTGTCTTTTTATATCTTCTGAGACAATAGACAGATATAATTCCCATTTGAAAAAGTTCCTCTAACCAGCAAGTAACAAAACATCAGAACTACTGACCAGGTTCACAATTCCCACGCATGTGCTATATTTTGGGGTTTTATCTGTGACACACTCTAACATGTCCTTGAAAAAGATACGGTTCAATAAATGTCCAATTAAAAAATGAGATGAATACCCACAAGAATAATCAATTACTGTTTCTTGAGCAACACTTGCCTCCTTTCTCTGAACTTTGGAAGATAGAGAAGAAGTATAAAGCATATTCTCCGCAGATTGAAAACCTACTCGCATAGATTATGCCGTCCCTGGGCAGCACCGCTGCAGCCGTTCCAGACCACAGCGTTCTCACACGTCCCTTCAGACCTGTCCGATTCACACTTGGAGACCCTGCCGGGTCACTTTGGAAGGACAGGCCCCTGACAACTGCCAAAGTCTGATTCTAAATCAAGCAACTCCAACGAACCTTGAACCCACTCACCTGCTCCAAATATCAACCCCTGTTAGAACACCTTCTCCGACCACAGAGAACCCCAGGGCGGCAATACTGGAACATTCCAGATTCCTGACAATTCTCTCAGGGCACACCCTCTGTATTACTGTCCTACGGCTGCCATAAAAAATTACCATAAACCAAACAGCATTAAAAAAAAAAAAAAGCACATTATCTTACCGTTCTGGAGGTCAGAAATCGAGGAGAGGCTCACAGGCCTAAGGTCAGGTGGTCGGCAGGGCTGGACTTCTTCCTGGACCCTCCAGAGGAGAATCCGTCATCCCCAGACATTTTCCAGCTTCTGGAGGCTGCCTGCACCCTGGGACTCTTGACCCCGCTATCCTGCAAGGCTGACGCCAGCTGTAGACCCTAGACACTAACTCCTCCTCGCCTCCCGCTTCCTCTCTTAAAGATTCTACTGGGTCCACCTGACTCACAGGGAATCGCCTCCGCTACGGACCTCTGATTAGGAAGCACTTTCACCTGCGACCTGAGTTACCCTCTGCCATGAAACACGTTTCCTTCTGAGGCTTAATACAGGGATGTCCTCGGCCTACTGTGACCAGGGAGCCCACGAGTGAGTGAGTGACCCGCAGACTGGCCCGGCAGGCTGACTGCTGGTTCTCCCACAAGCAGCCGGTCTCCAGGAGAGTCACTGGAGGACAGCGCAGTGCTCAGCTTCCCCGACTTACCCCTCAGCCCCTCTGGACTTTGCTTGCCTTGTCTATCACTTGAGGATAATAATAGGAGTGCCTATTTTACAGGGTGATTATAAATGCGATGTGAGAAAAACAAATCAGGGTCTGAAAGAGAGCAAGCAATGCAATAGAAAGGCATCGAAAGAACAAAAACGGAAGAAGGAAGAGGGAAGGAGGGGCAGGGAGAGAAGAGCCTGTGCTCCCTGGTGTGTGCGTGTGCGCTCAGTTGCATCAGTCGTGTCCGACTCTTTGCAACCCTCTGGACTGTAGCCCACCGGCCTCCTCTGTCCATGGGATTCTCCAGGCAAGAACACTGGAGTGGGTAGCCATTCCCTTCTCCAGGGGATCTTCCGACCCAGGGATTGAACCTGGGTCTCCTGCATTGCAGGTGGATTCCTCACCGCTCAGCCACCTGGGAAGCCTGTGCTCCATGGTACTAAGGAACTAAGTCTGGAGACAGAGCATTTTAGAGATGAAAGTATCTTGGCAATCATCAAGTGGGAAAGAAAGGCAGAGAGCAGAAACAATGTCATGTTTCAACTATGGCAAAAATAAGATGAGTAATCAGCATCGGATTAGAAGCCATGAGACCCCTCTCTTCAGCACCACCCCACCCTGGATCAGGACTGTGATGACGAGCAAGGATGTTCTGTATCTAGAAGAAGATGGGGGTTTGCCCAACCACTTGCTTCCAGCACTGGCTGTGTAGGGAACCTGGCCTTTCTGATGTGTGGGAGTCACACTCTCCTTAAACTTTAAGATAATATTTCAGCAAAGTTTCATTAATATGGGGGCATTTTCCACCATGGATACAAAGCAGGATGTTGTTGTTTAGTCACTAAGACATGTCTGACTCTTTTGCAACCCTGTGGACGGTAGCCCACCAGGCTCCTCTGTCCATGGGATTGTCCAGGCAAGAATACTGGAGTGGGCTGCCATTTCCTTCTCCAGGGATCTTCCCAACCCAGGGCTTGAACTCCAGTCTCCTGCATTGCAGGCAGATTCTTTTACCAATGAGCCACCTGGGAAGCCCACAAAGCAGGATACACAGTTGTATATTCATGACAGCAGCAGTTATGTAGAAAGAAACAGTTATTTGACTTGAAATTATTGCTCCCCAAATGTATTCAGTTCAGTTCAATCGCTCAGTCATGTCCGACTCTTTGCAACCCCATGAATCGCAGCACACCAGGCCTCCCTGTCCATCACAAACTCCCGGAGTTCACACAGACTCACGTCCATCGAGTCGGTGATGCCATCCAGCCATCTCATCCTCTGTCGTCCCCTTCTCCTCCTGCCCCCAAACCCTCCCAGCATCACAGTCTTTTCCAATGAGTCAACTCTTCGCATGAGGTGGCCAAAGTACTGGAGTTTCAGCTTTAGCATCATTCCTTCCAAAGAAATCCCAGGGCTGATGTCCTTCAGAATGGACTGGTTGGATCTCCTTGCAGTCCAAGGGACTCTCAAGAGTCTTGTCCAACACCACAGT
>NW_011494867.1:4202524-4205126 GCF_000754665.1 Bison bison bison
GGTCCAACACCACAGTTCAAAAGCATCAATTCTTCGGTGCTCAGCCTTCTTCACAGTCCAACTCTCACATCCGTACATGACCACAGGAAAAACCATAGCCTTGACTAGATGGACCTTTGTTGGCAAAGTACTGTCTCTGCTTTTCAATATGCTGTCTAGGTTGGTCATAACTTTCCTTCCAAGGAGTAAGCGTCTTTTAATTTCAGGGCTGCAGTCACCATCTGCAGTGATTTGGGAGCCCCCCAAAATAAAGTCTGACACTGTTTCCACTGTTTCCCCATCTATTTCCCATGAAGTGATGGGACCAGATGCCATGATCTTCGTTTTCTGAATGTTGAGCTTTAGGCCACTGTTCATCTCAATGTTGTATTTGGTAGGGGCTTTTTTCCCCCCCATCTTTTCTTTGTTTTCCAGATATTCTAAGCAAGCATGATTTTAACAGTAAAGAAAAGTAGAGATGTTTATTTAAAAAAAAAAAACTAAAGAAAGAGATTACTTTGTGGTGGGGGGGTGGGGGCATGTCATTGATTTTGTTTGGTCATGACCCCAGAGTTCTAGAACCTGTTCAAAAGAAAGATTTTCTTTACTTAAAAAAATATTTCTAACTATTCTTTTTCCCTATTTCTAAGGGACCTCTGATTTTTGCCACATCATTACACACACACACACACACACACAAATACATACCCCACCACCACCGCCGCCACCAAAAAACATTCTAATATTAACTACCTCAGTAAGCAAGTCTATGGACCATACGAAACTGAAGTGTCCCCCTCAGTGAAAACAATAAATCAAAGCATGTGGCGTGTTCACATCCCACAGTCACCATCATCAGCCTCACTTAACCAAGGTTCCCTGGCTTCATGATGTTTTCCCTTTCTGTTACCACTACACTCATTATTCAAGCAAACTCCTTTCTAATAAAATCTCATATCAAATAAAGAAAAGCATTCAGAGACGGTCACCATAAGGGGGAACACAAGTCTAGTCTCTTCTAACCCACATTCCCCTGGATACAATTAGTTTAATCTCTTTCTGAACGTGTTCTTAATATAGGCTTTTACCATGGACCATTTTTCATGTGTCTTAGCGTTTCATCACTCAGTTCTTGAGTAAGGCCACAGACATTAAAATGATAACATATCATGTTGAAATCATGGTTAAGTTCAAGGGGGAAATAACATGCTCTGTCTACAGTTAGAATGAAGGAAAGTGAGTGCAGATCACGACTGCATCATTTTCATAATATTTGGACTTGTTTCTTACTGTCGCGTTTGGGTTAATGGAGTTACATTTCGAAAGTTGGTCTAAAGCATTCAGGGGTCACTGTGTCCACAGCGGTAAAAGGGGAGGGGGCGAGAGGCAAGTTTTCTTAGAACTTCAACAATTTGTTAAGATGGCAGATCAGATCCCTATTATAGGAAGATCTTGAAGCCCCCAAACACAGATGGAAAGAAACAACAGTCTTACTTAAAAGTGCTTATGAATTAAAAACCCACCTGAGCAAAAAAAAGGTAATCCCTACCTGATTTCCAAGTGGATGATCTCAACAAATGGCTTATGAGATGTTTAGGGTCTATTATATTAATTATTACTAATATAGGGCTTCCAGGAGTCCCATGATTGATTGGCCTGCCCTTCTCCATGTGTCCCTAAAATGCAGAAAATTCCCAGTATGGCTCCTTTCAACCCATTTTGTTTCCTGGGCTGTATTCCTGGGTGTATTCCACATCCATTGGCTTTCTGCCCATTTTATCCCACTGACTACCACCTCTTTCTGTAGCTTCAGTCCTTGAAACATCCTGACAAAGAAATGTCATCAGCTCTCAGGACTTAGAACTTACCTAATCTCACCAGCCTGCTCATGTTTTCTAAAATCTGTCTCTACTTTGATAATAATTGTTATCATAATCACACTAACAGCAAACACTCACTGGACACTTTCTCTGTGCCAGGCATTTTTTTATTTATCTCACTGAACTCCTATAACTACCACATGAGGCTACTATCCATCATTAAACTCTCTGAGCCTCAATGTTCCCATCTGTAAAATAGGGGTGTGTAAAATGATGAAGTTCACACTACATGAATATTGGGTCTGAGAATCACACCCAGGAATTCTCAGATCTAAACTCCATGCTCTTAAACACTGCCCTGTGCTTAGCCTAGTCTCCTTGCTATCAGCGTTTCCAAGGTCAGCCTCATCCATTCAAACCATAGAGCCTGCCTTCTTCTAGACTTTATCTTATTCTAAAGGAGATATATATATATATATATATATATCTCCTTTGATATCTCTATATCTATATATCTATGCAGAAAGTGAAAAGGAACTAAAAAGCCTCTTGATGAAAGTGAAAGAGGAGAGTGAAAAAGTTGGCTGAAAGCTCAACATTCAGAAAACGAAGATCACGGCATCTGGTCCCATCACTTCATGGGAAATAGATGGGGAAACAGTGGAAACAGTGTCAGACTTTATTTTTCTGGGCTCCAAAATCACTGCAGGTGGTGACTGCAGCCATGAAATTAAAAGACGCTTACTCCTTGGAAGGAAAGTTATGACCAACCTAGACAGCATATTGAAAAGCAGAGACATTAC
>NW_011494867.1:4205413-4211877 GCF_000754665.1 Bison bison bison
AGGAGAAGAGGACGCAGAGGATGAGATGGCTGGATGGCATCACTGACTCGATGGACGTGAGTTTGAGTGAACTCCAGGAGTTGGTGATGGACAGGGAGGCCTGGTGTGCTTCGATTCACGGGGTCGCAAAGAGTCGGACACGACTGAGCGACTGAATTGAACCGATATAGTAGATATCTATCTACTATATATATATATATATAGGGATATATATATATATCCCCTTTGATATATACAATTTTAGAATTACAGAAGAGTTTCAGAAATAGTACAGTTTCCATCCATCCTTCATCCAGCTCCTCTAAAGGTCACGTTTGTTCGGTCTTCAGGTCATCACTGTCAAATTCAAGTCAGCTGAACTGCAGCACGATGGGGACGCAGAAACAAAACCCACCTAGTATTCTAATAGAACCTCACACGGGTGGCATGGCTTTCTCCCTTGGCAGAGGTTCATGCTGGCCCTTTCAGGCTTTATCTGCTATCAGTAACGATTTCCTCTGAACATAGCACAGGCACTGACCACAGACCTGCATTACTGACAGAAAAGACCAAGGATTCTTCATTCTGTTGGGTCCTTGATGAATTTAAAGAACTGTCCCTTTCCCTGGAAAATGCAGAGACAAGCAATCCTATGTAATCCAGGCCATGTGTGGACCCAGGGTACCTCTCTGAGTTCAGCCTTGTCTGTTTCATTGTTTGAAAGCTCACAATTGCAGTCTGACCTGCTAACCTCCCTCCCTGTCTTTTCCTCAGTCTTCATAGGGCTTCTCCACATCACTAACCCCGAGGAGGCTGCCAAGGAATTAGAGCCACTCCTCCCAAGACACGGCTTTCAACCACTGAATTGTTGGCTTGGGGCTGCGGAAATGGCCGTTTGCCAAAGGACACATGTTACCACCACCAGGACAATCTCGTCAGGCCGTGAGGACAGTGGGCCCACGGCTCCCACTGCGTCAAGCCCATTACTTCTGGGACTTCCTGACAACGCGGCAGCCCAGTCAGCTCCCCTGTTATGTACTTGCCGAAGGTCAATCCACTTATCCGTGCAGACCCCAGTGACTTCTCACAGATTAGTATTTATGAGTCTGATATCCTGTCCAAGCTAAACATTCTACGTGGAATGTAGCTGGCTTCTTTCCTGATAAACCGAGAAGTCTGAACTTCTCAGGCTAATATTCTACTAGGGGATCAGGTGGTTATTAATCAAATCACAACACCTAAGAAAGGTCTTAAAAGAGAATCAGAGGACAGATGGTCCTTGAGTTACTCAGAGCAAGAGATTGAGCCTTCTTAATGTAATATACGACCAACGTGTTCATTGTCTTTTCAAATATCAACGGGTTAAAAAAAAAAAAGGCTATTTCCAACAATGTTGTTTTTCAGTCACTAAGTCAGTAAGTCCGACTCTTTGCAACCCCATGGACTGTAGCATGCCAGGCTCCTCTATCCACCTCTGTCTCCTGGAGTTTGCTCAGATTCATGTCTGTTGAGTCAGTGATGCTATCTCATCCTCTGCCACTCCTTTTTCCTTTTGCCTTCAAACTTTCTCATCATCAGGGTCTTTTTCAATGAGTTCATGCTTCGCATCAAGTGGCCAAAGTACTGGAGCTTCAGCTTCAGCAATATTCCTTCCAATATTCAGGGTTGATTTCCTTTATGATCGACTGGTTGGATCACCTTGTAATCCAAGTGACTCTCAAGAGTCTTCTCCAACACCACAGTTTCAAAAAATACCCATATTTTAAAAATATAAAATAAGTTCTTCCTTAGCCTGGCATGATGAAAAAGAACTCAGGCTTTGGAATTAGACAAATATACCGGAGTTTGACATGCCCTTGACTGAGCAGTGTGACTCTGCTTATCCTCTTATCTAAAACGAGGAAATAATGCACACGAAAAAGGACTATGATAAAGATGCAAAATGTGAGAATGTGTATAAGGGACTTTGCAGTGAGGGACTTTGTTAAATCTTACTTCTCTTTTCCCAAGAATTCTTTCCAGAACTCCCAGATATCCAGGGCAGCAAGAAGATATTAATAGATGTTCTACAACATAAGATACATCAGATTTTGAAATGTATTCAAAATTTAGGGAATTTAAGCAATTAAGAATGCAAATTTCTGTATGTATGTCAAGCAGTCAGAAGTTAACAAAGAATATTTAAAACACAGCTTGCAGAATGACTGTCATCAAAAAGAACCAATAACAAATGCTGGTGAGGATGTGGAAAAAAGGGTACCCTCATGCACTGTTGGTGGGAATGTAAATTGGCGCAGTCACCATGGAAAACAGTATGAAGGTTTCTTTAAAAAATTAACATAGATTTACCATATGACCCAGCAATTCACTGCTGGGTATATACCCAAAACAAAAACACTAATTTGAAAAGATACATGTACCCCGGTGTTCACACCAGCACTATTTACAATAACTAAGATCTGGAAACAATCAAAGTATCCATCAACAAATGAATGGATAAAGATGTGAGATACACACACACACAAATGGTGCAATATTACTCAGCCATAAAAAAGAATTAAATTTTGCCTTTTGCAACGATAAGCATGGACCTGAAGGATACTGTCCTTAGTGAAGTAAGTCAGGCAGAAAAAGATAAATACTGTATGTTCTCATTTATATGTGGAATCTAAAAAATAAAATAAATGAGCATAAGAAAACAGAAACGGATGCACGGATATAGAGAACAAACTGGCAATTCCCAGGGGCAAGATAGCAGTAGGGGATTAAAAGGTACAAACTACTATGTGTAAAATAAAAACTACAAGACTATATTGTACATCACAGGTAAATATAGTCACTACTTTGTAATACCTTTAAATAGGGCATAACATAAAAATACCAAATCACTATGTTGTAACCTGAAACTGTAATACGGTATCGTAAATCAACTATACCTCAATATGGGCTTCCCTGATAGCTCAGTTGGTAAAGAATTCGCCTGCAATGCAGGAGACTCTGGTTCGATTCCTGGGTCAGGAAGATCCCCTGGAGAAGGGATAGGCTACCCACTCCAGTATTCTGGCCTGGAGAACTCCATGAACTGTACAGTCCATAGGGTCACAAAGAGTCAGACACGATTGAGCAACTTTCACTTCATTCACATACCTCAATATAAACAAACAAAACTGATGGGAATCAATTCTGGGCAAGATGGGGGTAAGCCCAGTCCAGTCTGTCTTTCTACTGAATGCAAATATCAACCCTGGACAGAATGTGTAGACAAGTTAGCTAAGAAAGATATGGTAGGAGGCAGATCAGAGAAGCAGAATTGGAAGTATCACCAAACCGGTAGTAATATTTTCACTTTTTCTCCTCCAGTATCACCCAGCCCAGACACACACATAGCCCAAACCCCACAAGTAGATGCTGGTGTGAACACTGGCTTTCTGACCCGTGGATTAGAAAAGGAGGCTGGAAGCATCAGAGAGAGTAAAAGAAGTCCATTTTTCCTTTTAGTTAAGGTTCTGCCCCAGCTGCTGGGCAATCCTGCCACATTGCAGTACCTTGGGAGCAATGCCTAAAACGGGGGAAAGGGAATCCTTTTCCCTGACCAGAGAACATGATACCAACAGCATTAGGCAAATAGCCATTACATTTTTCCTCTCTGTCTTTAGCAAACACTAAACACAGTAAATATTTAAATAATCTTATCCAGACATATCATAACATGACTTGAAAATGAAAGACAAAGAAAACAGTCTTAAAAGCAGCCAGAGGAAACACACACATAAGGAACAACAAATTTCTATAGGTTTCTCATCAGAAATCATGGACACCAGAGGAATGAGAACTTATAAAAATTTCTGCAGGTAAAAGGCTTCCCTGGTGGCTTACTGGTAAAGAATCCAGGTGCCAATGCAGGAGATGTTAATGGATATGGGTGCGATACCTGGCTTGGGAGGATCACTTGGAGAAGGAAATGGCAACCCACTCCAGTATTCTTGCCTGGGAAATCCCATGGACAAAGAAGCCTGGCAGGCTCCAGTCCACAGGGTCACAAAAAAGAGTCAGACATGACTTAGCGATTAAACAACAACAATCAAAGAACTGTCAACCCAGAAAACTATACCCGTAAAACTGTGCATCACAAATGGAGGTGGAATGAAGACATTCTGGGATGAAGGAAAATTAAGAGGGTTCGTTGCCACCAGAACTTTTTCTGAAAGACATGCTAAAAGAAGTTCTTTAGATTTTAGGAAGTTTTTCAGAAGGGAAATGAACTGGGAGGAAACCTGAAAAATGCAGGAAGAGCACAAGAAATGGTAATTATCTCAGTAAACAAAGTAAAGCAGGCTGTTCCTCTTTAGATGGCCAAAATATACATGATGGTTAAGGTAAAAATTATAGCACTGACCAATGGAGTTTTCAGTATATATAGATGTAATTATACACATGATGCAAATTACAATGTATATAAGTTACATATAATACAATATATAAATATATAGAAAATATATGATAAATACAATATATAAATAAAGAGGGGAAATATAAAAGTATCTATATTGTAGTTAGGTTTCTATACTCTACTTGAAGTTGAAAATATTAATTCTGAGTGGAAAGTGAAAAACTAAGTATATTGTATTATATTATATTATCATTATGTATTGTAATCACTAGCACAACTTATAAAAAAACTAAAACTCACAAAAACTTTTAAAGTGATGTAGTAAAAATCTCAACATAAAAGTTAAAAGTAGAATACTAAAAAAAAAAAATGAAAAATCCAGAATAAAGCAGAAAAAATAAATAAATTAAGCAGAAACCTAGAAATGAGAAACAGAAGGAACAAACAGTAAACAAAAATTTTAAATGGTCCATCTAAACCCAAACATACCATCACATATACATGAAAGGTAAGTACTGTCGGAATTGATTTAAAAAATAAGGCCCAAGGATATGTTCACTATAAGATACCTCGTTAAATACATGGCTGTAGGTTGGTAATAGTAAAAGGATGGGAAAAGACATACCACGAAAATACTAATCAAAAAAGCTGGAATGACTCTATGGATATCGGATAAGGTAGACTTTAGAAGGAGGAAAATTACCAGAAATAAAGAGGAATGTGACAGAATGATAAAAAGGTCAGTTGATGAAGAGACATAACAACCAAATGTGTATTCACCTAAAAACAGAACTTTAAAATACTTGAAGGGAAATTAACAATGAAAAGGAAAGACAGAGAAATTCCCAATTATAGCTGAAAACTTCAACTTTCTCTTTTAACAGTAGATACCATGATTAAACAAACAAATCAGCAAGGATGCAGAAGAATTAAACAACACCCTCAACCAACTTGATTTAATTGACCTTTGTCAAGGGCCCCTTTACTAAAACAGGAAGGATACTGTATCAAAAGAACCCTTGTGCAGCGAAAATACCGGACAAGTTGCTAGGGGGCAGATAGCACACATCCAGGATTTGCGGGACTGGTGATGAAAAGCAACAAGCTTTTCCTGGGCTTTCAACTTCTTTGCGGTGGAGCAGGCAGCTGGTGAACAGGGCAGTGAATCATGGGGGTTCAGAGGCTGAAGACAGATACTCTGGGTTAAAATCCTACCCCTGCCTCTTGTTAGCTGAATGAGCTTGGTCAAATGCCCTGACTACTTCTCTAGGTCTCTTTATGCTTCTCTGTGTAGCATCTCCACATTCCTGTGTAAAAGCACCCACTCTGCACCGGGGTGGGGTGGAGGAGAAGGGTGGGGGATGCCCAGGGAGAACGAAACAATCTAAGTTGCTGCTGTCGTTCAGTGGCTCAGTCATGTCCAACTCTTTGGGACCCCACTAACTGCAGAGGCTTCCCCATCTCCAAGCGGGCAAGACTTCACTGTCTCTCAGAGTTTGCTCAGACCTACGTCCATCGAATCGGTGATGCCATCCAACCATCTCATCCTCTGCTGCACCCTTCTCCTCCTGCCCTCAATCTTTCCCAGCATCAGGGTCTCTGCCAATAAATGGGCTCTTTGTATCAGGTGGCCAAGGTCCTGGAGCTTCAGCTTCAGCAAGCAGTACACTTAAAGCAATATCTGATCCACGGTAAACAGGAAACAAATGTTAGTTATTATTAAAAACTATGATTAATTCCGAAATTACTGAGATAGAGCAGTGTTTCTCAACTATTTTATTATCGCCTCCTTAAGAGGCTTCTTTTTGATTTTTTTCTCCTTAATCATTCCCCTTCTCCTTGAAATTGTAATACCACAGGTAGACTGTATATCTGTATATGTATTATGACCTTTAATATTTAAGAACCAATTTATATCCTTGGGAGAAATATTACGACTGTTGAAAATGCACATGTTAAAGAAATTAATCTCTAACATTCTATAATTCTAAATCAGTACAGATCATATTGTAAGACCTTTAAAATTACATAGTCTTCCCTGGTGGCTCAGTGGTAAAAAAAAAAAAAAAAATTCACCTGCCAATGCAGGAGATGG
>NW_011494867.1:4211977-4221336 GCF_000754665.1 Bison bison bison
TTCAATCCCTGGGTCAGGAAGATCCCCTGGAGAAGGAAATGGCAACTGACTCCAGTATTCTTGCCTGGGACATCCCAAGGACAGAGGAGCCTGGTGGGCTACAGTCCATGAGGTCCCAAAGAGTCAGACATGACTGAGCACACACACATGCACAAGCACAAAATTACAAATTTGTTACATAAAATGTGAACTCAAGTTGCCAGTAGAATTGTTTATTTATTGTTAAATTATGCTTGGCAGGCTTTGGGAGTATAATGGGTTAAATCAAAGGATTTGGGAAAGGCTCCCTGAATAGTACAGACAGGCAGCTGGCCAGAGACTCGGTCCCATTAGATAAATATCATTACATCCTGGAAACAGATTTATGTCTAAGTTACTGGTATACACTCTGAGATTGAAGATTTATGAGAGTATAAAAAATTTTTAGTCATGAGGAATATGAAAAAAATGAAATATTTTTCTTCTAGTCATGTAACTGGGCAAATTGCAATGTTCTAATTTCTCTTGACCTACAGCCCATTTCTCATTAGCTTATAAGGGTGTCTGTAACTGCAGCACCTGTCAAATACGTATTTCCAGTGATCAACGATCACATTACAAAGACAGCCCAACCTCATCTCATCTTTAAAAGTGGAGAGAAAAGCCTAATGCTAAATGTCTCTTCTGCAGTCAGGAAAGCATGTATTTTCTCAGCCCCTAAATCACACACTGATGGTTAAATAAGACCCAAACAGCTCTTTGGAATACTCCAACCTTTCATTCCTTATTGACCATAGAGATATTCAGCCTATTCTTCATAAATTATCAGAGCGTCACTTATCCTTCACATTGGTTTATATTTTTTCCCTTAAAATTCTCATTTCAGTCATAATGAGTTATTTCTCATGGGTTCCACCTCTGATGCCATCTAGTTGACAATTATTGAAGTATTCCAAATTATTTCAGAAAGAAAGAATTTAGTGATGTCAGAGAAGGAAACTGACCAGTTTTCTAAACAGGGAATGTCTTCTGGGACGATCACGCTCAAGGTCAGATTTTCACATGAAGGAATTTACATTATCACTTGATCATGATCTCTGAAACTGACTCAATTTAATCAAACTCCTGAACGATTAATATAAATCATGGTGTCAAACTTCTGGCTTTAGGTTTTTGGATTTGTTGGTTTTCACTTTATTTTTCCCCTACTCTGAAGAAGACACCTATCTTGTGACTAAAAAATGGATGTCTGTCATTCATATCGTATCTACCCAAATAGCAAGGAATACATGGACACAAATTAGTAATCAGGTTGTTAGGTCAGAATGCAATCCCCCCAAAAGGGGGAGCTGAGTGGGAAATGATGATCTGGGATAGCAAAGCAGATACAGGCAGGTGTCCCACTATTACCAATGAAAGACACCGTACCAGCGTCTGTACCACTGGAACACTGTACCATTGGTACACTGTCAATGAACTGCTGTACCAATGAAAGACACTGTTGATCAGCCACTGCACACTTGTCATGATAAGCTCTGATGCAGCCCTCTATCCGTCCCACAAAATACTCTAGGCAGCCTTGTCCAATCAATCAGAGTTACTAAATGAGATGAAATCTTACATGCCATATTGGCCTAGAGGGATCATTAGTCCAAGCCATGGAGCTCCTTGTTCTGCCATGAAACAGAACACGCTTCATTAGTTATCAGGTTTCATAGTCTTCTCTCACTAGTGGGACTAAAAAATTGTTGCCAAATTCTCTTTTTATTCTGCTGGAGCATATCTGACCGGTAAAATCTGAGAGAGTAACACTGAACTTTAGGAAAAAGGACTCTAAGCAATGTGACCTGAGCCTCTGTATTTGTCGAAATCTCCATGGAGATTCAGCGCTTCTTAAGAGCACCAAAATTGTGTACTGATGACCATCCAGGAAATGACTCAGCCCATGTGATTCAAAGGTCCTAATGCTAGCATTACAGATAATAGTGATTAATCACAGCCCTGCTAGATAAGTGAGGCTAGATATTCAAGACTTCAAAATAGGGTGCTCTAGACTGCTCCTCCCAAGCAAGTAGATGTGGTGTGCCAGGCAATCGTTAAACACTTTTCTTCTAAGCATGACAGGAATATATTGAACGACATATGCCCAGTCCCTTTAAGGTAAGTGTGGCCAGGACCAATGCTACTGGAGCTGAAGAGACATGGAGATTTCTAAGAGGCAGTTCGTGATTACACTGCATCAAAGTGATTGAACTGCATCATTCTACATGGCAAGTTCAATATCAGCTTTGGGCTTCCACAGATGTGCTTCAAGTCTCCCAGTCTACCCACGATAAAAACTTGGATGGTTAATTGCATGTGTCAGCTTGACTGGCCATGGAATGCTCAGATTAAACATTCTTTCTAGGTGTATCTGCAAGGGTGTCTCCTGATAAAGTTAGCATTTGAACTGATGAAGCCAGTAAAGCAGATGACCTGCCCCAACGTAGGTAGGCATCTTTCAATCTGCTGAGACCAAAACAGAACAAAAGGCAGAGAAAGGAGGAATTTGTCCCTTTTCTTCCCTGCCTCACTATGTGAGCTGGGACATCTGATTTCATCTTCTCCTTTGCTCAGACTGGGATTTATACCATAGGCTCCCTTGGTTCTCACGCCTTCAGATTCACACTCAATTACATCATCAGCTTTCCTGGGTCTCCAGGCTGCAAAGAGTAGACCACTGGACTTCTCGTCCTTCGTAAGTGTGTGAATCAATTCCTCATAATAAATATTTGTGCATATTATTGGTTCTGTTTCCCCTGAGAACCCTGACAAATACAAGCATGCAGAATGAGTGAGAAATAAGCCTTTGTTCTTTCAGGCCATAGAGATGGAGGGGCTGGCTGTTTCTTCAGCATAATGCAGTTCATTCTGAGACACAGTGCAAGGATAACATTTTTGCAATCCTTGCAAAATCTTTCTGGGAACTTTCAATGGGAAAAATTTGGCCTCATCAAGGTCCCTTCGATTCTGGAAAACTTTAAACATACAAGTAGATAAAAATAAGCTCTCTTGATGCTGGGGGAATCTTTGGAGATGAGATCTCGAAAGAGGACCAGAGAGCGGGTTTGAACACGACGGGGAGGAGAAGAGGGAAGGAAATGAGGGCGAAATATACATGGGAACAATTCTGCAGGCACCGTGAAAACTTGTGCTGATCGCTGATTTTTCATTTCTCCAGGATAGCTGGGCAGGGCCCCAAGCCAGTCTGTGTTGGAATAAGATACTCTGAACCACAGTGACTGTGCCGGACCCAGAACTACCACTGAAAGCAAGATGGGGACGGAAATGGTTAAAAGTTACCAAGCACCACTATTTTCTAGGCAAACATTTGATTCTTTTGTTGTTTATATATCTCTTCCACAATACGAAAAAAAAATTCAAATTACTAATTTAAAGAGGGCTTGGTGCTATAAAAGATGGTATTTTTTTCTGCCTAGCTTTTGCAATATATAGTACTTTCAGGCTTTAAAACATTTTTCAACAGTATGATTACAAATTTTAAGAGGTACCATCCAAAAATTATAAAGGACAAATCCAAATTCGAAAAGTGCATACAATGTCAAACAATACAATTTTTATATAATAGAAAACATGTTTTCTGGAGTAAAGTAGGCTGCTGATATTTTAAATAATCCCATAATAATTAATTATCAAACAAACAAACTGAATTCACTTTCGTTCTCCCTCCAACTGTTAGTTTCCTAGCAAGGATATGTTTTAGAAGAAGATTCGAAAGTGATAATGTCAACTCACACACAAATACAGTGCTTTCCCTGTCAAATTTCATCAAAACTACACATTCAGTTATGGTTTTATTAAAGTATAAGGCTCTGGGAATATATTTCATAATTGTGGGTGACACTGAAAAGATAAACTTTTATAAATCATCCCAAAGGAGAAATTCAATTATTGGACACAGATTATGAATAATTTTCCCTTCAAATCAGATAGGCAGTATTTTTCTGAATGGCATAGATTAATTCATCCATTTATTTTATAAAAGAATATATTTCTAAGCTCTTATCACTCACCAGGCTCAGTTCTAGACGCTGAAGCTACCACTGTGAAGGAGATGGACAATAACCAGGGCTTTCCTTGTGGTCCAGTGGTGAAGAATCTGCTTGTCGATGCAGGGGACATGGGTTCAATCCCTGGCCTGGGAAGATCCCACATATCATGCACAGCTAAGCCTCTGTGCCACAGCTGCTGAGCCTGTGCTCTGGAGCCTGAGAACCGCAACTCCTGAAGCCCGCGCGCCCTAGAGCCTGTGAGCCACAGCAAGAGAAGCGGCCGCAGTGAGAACCCGTGCACCGCAGCCAGAGAGTAGTCCGAGTAGTCCCCGCTCGCCGCAACGAGAGTGAGCTGGTGTGCACCAACAAAGACCCGGAGCAGCCAAAAAGAGATACATGTAAAAAGACCGACAATAGCCATGAGCTCAAAGAGCTTACACTCCTGCTAGGGTAACAAATAAACAGAAATGACAGAGATAGATGGACGGGTGGGTGAAGGATGGATAGACAGATAGGGATGATAGGTATCACACATGACTTGTTACTTTATATATAAAAGTTATAGTCAAGGGATAAAGGATGATGGTCAGAGGTACTGTTTAAATAAAAGAGTCAAGGAAGGCATCTCTGAGGAAGAAACCTCTGGGAAGGAACCTCAATGAAGTGAGGAAGAACATTCCGAGTAGAGAGGAGAGGAACTGCAAAATCCCTGAGGCAGAAACAAACTCAGAAGATTTAAGATGTGGACCTTGAGATGACTTTCCAGGTGGCACAGCAGTGAAGAATCCAACTGTCAATGCAGGAGATGCAAGAGAGGCAGGTTTGGATCCCTGGATCAGGAAGATCCCCTGGAGTAGGAAATGGCAACCCACTCCAATATTCTTGCCTAGAAAATTCCATGCACAGAGGAGCCTGGCAGGCTACAATCCTTGGGATCACAAAGAGTCAGACATGACTAAGCACTCAAGCACTCAACTCAAGATGGAACAATGAGAAAAGATAGTCAAATAATGTGAAGAAAGGCCTCATTGGAGGCAAGAGGGTCAAAGACAGAGAACCCAAAGCATCAGCTGATTTATTCAGGTGAAGGTCCCAAATCCTTTGGTTAAGCATTTGTGAATTAATTTTAAATTTAATCTTTCTTATGCATTCATGTCGGAGAAGGCAATGGCACCCCACTCCAGTACTCTTGCCTGGAAAATCCCATGGACAGAGGAGCCTGGTAGGCTGCAGTCCGTGGGGTCACGAAAAATCGGACACGACTGAGCGACTTCACTTTCACTTTTCACTTTCATGCAATGGAGAAGGAAATGGCAACCCACTCCACTGTTCTTGCCTGGAGAATCCCAGGGACGGGGGAGCCTGGTGGGCTGCCGTCTAAGGAGTTGCACAGAGTTGGACACGACTGAAGCGACTTAGCCTGCAGCAGCAGCAGCATGCATTCATATAAAGCTCAAATTTTCACTCTAAAGGCCACATCTCCCCATTCCTCAAGTGTTTGATATATAGTGTTTGTACTGTCATTTGGTTCTAAATATTTTCTAAATTCCACTACAGAGTTTTTCAGTTGAGCAATGTTCAGTTTGAAGTGAAGTATTAAAATTACCAAACATATAGCCTGTGAGGGGCTATTATCATTGATTTCTAAGTTTATTGCCTTGCAGACAAAGAATGTGGTATAATCAATTCTTTGGTTATGTATTGAGAATTATTCTACAACCTGGTATAGGATCAATTTTTGCAGATGTTCAATGTTTGCTTGGAAAAAAAGTCAGTATTCTGTAATTTCTGAAACAGGGGAATATGCATCCCTGACATAACTGTTGCTCAGGTGTGGTGTTTCCCTGTTTAATCTATTGGTATCTATAAGAAGTATGCTTCAATCTCCTACTGCAGTTTTGTCCATTTCTCCTTGTAATTCTGTTCATTTTTGCTCTATATATTTTTGTGATTATCTTGTTATTTATGCACATCCAGGGACAACTTTCTAGTACCTTCTTGGGTAATGATTTCCTTTTATTAGGATTTAATAAATCTTAACTGTGCAATACAGGGGCTTCCCCGGCAGCTCAGCAGTAAAGAATCTGTCTGCAATGCAGGAGCCTCAGGAGATGTGGGTTTGATCCCTGGGTCAGGAAGATTCCCCTGGAGGAGGGCATGGCAACCCACTCCAGTAATCTTGACTGGGAAATCCCACAGAGGAACCTGGCAGGCTACAGTCCATGGCGTTGTGAAGAGTCAGACATGACTGAAGTGACCTAGCACATATGCATGCACTAATACAATATATTTTACCTTACAATCTATTCTGTCTGACATTAATAGGACCACTCAATCTTTCCCTGATATATATATACATATATATATAGTTTAATCCTCAACTCTTTTGTGTTATCATATTTAAAAATATCTCTTGTAAACAAAACACAGATTTTTTCCCAGTCTAAAAATTGTTATATTTTTATACATGGTCTAAGAAATGTACATCTATTATGATTATTGATATATTTAAATTTAATTCCACCACTATTATTTTTAAGACCAATTATTTTGTTAATCAAATTCCAATGAGAACGTCAGATTATACACTAAAGCATGGCACAAACTTGCAACTTTGCCTCTTCTTGGGGAATTTTTTCCCCTATACAGACCCCCCAAATAGCATCAAGCTCCCAGTTGTTCCTCCACCTAGTGTTTCTACAGTCCATTTCACATTGAGGTTTGGGGTTTCATGTGAGGGTCTCCATCCCAAGGGGCTCCCTTAGGGGCTCAGACTGTAAAGAATCTGCCTGTAATGTGGGAGACTAGGGTTTGATTCCTAGGTCAGGAAGATCCCAGGGAGAAGGGCATGGTAACCCACCCTGGTATTCTTGCCTGGAGAATTCCACGGACAGAGGAGTCTAGTGGGTTACAGTCCATGGGGGTGTAGCCTGCCAGGCTCTCCTGTCCATGGGGTCGCAAAGAATCAGATTGGACTACTAACACTGTCACTTTCTTTCACAGTCCAGAATACAAAGAGAGGGAGTTTGCTGGTTGTCCAGTGATCGAGAATCCACCTTGCAAAGCAGGAAACATGGGTTCGATCCCTTGATGGGATACTAAGACCTCGTATGCCAGGAGCACCTAAGCCCACATGTGTGGCAACTACCAAACCCTCACACAACTATGGGATTCGCACACCGCAGTGAAAGATTCCGCAGGATGCAACAAAGGCCCCAAAAGGCCAAATAAATAAATAACCATTTAAATATTTTTTTTAAAAAAAGGGATACAAAGATAATATCCCAAACAGGAAGAGTATGTCCCAAGATCCTGTAGAGGAAGAAGACTGGACAAAAACCAGAGAACTGGAAGAAGATCCATGTGGCTAGAGCACAGAGTGAGAAAGAAGGCAGTGTGGATGATTTTAGAGAGGCTGGCTGGGAGGGAAGATGCTACACCTCCCCACAGACTTCTACCAATAGGGTCTTACCAGATTTAATCCCTCCATAACTTGTTAACAATAATTCCTTCCTTGGAAGGCTGTAGTGAGGATCTTTTGGGAAAAAAAAAAAAAGAAAAAAACTATGCCAAATGTCTGGGTCGTGGTCAGCACTCAGCCACCAGTCTTTTCTTCAGCTTTTCTCCACTGTATTTCTTGTAAGGAATGTCTAGTCAACAGTCTTGCCCACTGGGGTTTTAGTCCTCCTTCAAATTGATTTCCACACAAAATGTAGGACGTTGGTATCTAGCTCTGCAGCCTGTCCTTTCAACCTTCCATTTGCATGAAAATTACTACATCAAATAATGTCATCCTGCAGAAAAACCACAACTGTGAAATCAAGCAAACCCTGCAAAAGTGGCCAAATCAGAGGATCTGCCAAACGCCACCACTACCAATTAGAAGCCGGGGTGATTTGGGACATCATCTTTAAAAAAGAACAAGAAGTCTTTCTTCCAAAGAGTACCACGAAAGTTCTCCTTTCATACAGAGAACAGAGGGTAACAAGGTTGAACGTATTCTTCCCCACTTTTCAGTACAGCTGAGTGCTGAGGGCTGATCTGGCGAGTACTAACTTTCAGTGGGTGCTTCACGGTTTTCTTTAGGGCTCTACATTTCCTGACTTCTCAAATCTAATGTAAAGTACCCCTTCTCTCTTATCTTTATCAAGTACAACATTTGGAACTATCAAGCTCACCGCTGCAAGGAGACTTTGGTTGATAAGGACAGTTAGATCTTGCAGCTCCAACCCTGTCCTAAGATTTATATTTTGTATAGGAGTCCCAGTGTCACCACCCCCAGTGGCCTTGGGTAGTGTTGAACCAGAAGAAATGACTCCCATTTTAGCTTAAATGTGGGCAAAAGACCCTTTCTTTTTACGCTATAACTTAACTAAGACTTTGTCAACATGGTCACATCCAACTTTGCTAAAAGGGAAACCAACCCCAAAGTCAAGACTGCCATGAACACAGATCATGTGCTTTCCAAGCATGACCTACTCACTGTCAGCTTGTAGTTCCATTAGCTGAAGACAACCTCAAACTTCTTTAACTCTCAGCATCTCGGAGTTCATATATACATATCTTACCTCTTATATTTCCCAACTAAACACTGAGCCCAAAGAGAGAGACCCCCATCTCCTTTGTGGTTTACCTAAACCCATCTCTTCCTTGGTGGATAACAACAGGAATAAAATTCACTTGCGACCTCACCTCCTATTCATCCTTAGACTGAGGCTTTCATGGGCATCTCTCAAAACAAACCCAGAAATGCAAGAGCTGTCTGCCCATCAGCAGAGGGTCATCTCTTCACAAATACTCTGTTCTCCAAAGCCCAGTTTTCTTAAATGGGGGGAAAAATTGTGCCACAGAAAAGAACAAATCTAATATGCACTAACCACTCTCTTGGGATATCTTTTTTAAAATGCAGATGTTCCTTGAGAGAACAGCATTGAAATATGTATATTACCATATGTGAAACATGACCAGTCCAAGTTCCACACATGAAACAGGGCACTCAAAGCCGGTGCACTGGGACAACCCAGAGGGATGGGATGGGAGGGAGGTGGGAGGGGTGTTCAGGATGGGGGACGCATGTACACCCATGGCTGACTCATGTCAACATATGGCAAAAACCATAATATTGTAAAGCAATTAGCCTCCAATTAAAATAAATTAATTAATTTTTAAAATGCAGAAGTTATTTTCATGTAATTATGTCTCAGTTCAGTTCAGTTCACTTGCTCAGTTGTGTCCAACTCTTTCCGACCCCATGAATTGCAGCACGCCAGGCCTCCCTGTCCATCACCAACTCCTGGAGTTCACTCAGACTCACATCCATCGAGTCGG
>NW_011494867.1:4221436-4246399 GCF_000754665.1 Bison bison bison
AACTCTTCGCATGAGGTGGCCAAAGTATTGGAGTTTCAGCTTTAGCATCATTCCTTCCAAAGAAATCCCAGGGCTGATCTCCTTCAGAATGGACTGGTTGGATCTCCTTGCAGTCCAAGGGACTCTCAAGAGTCTTCTTCAACACCACAGTTCAAAAGCATCAATTCTTCAGCGCTCAGCCTTCTTCACAGTCCAACTCTCACATCCATACATGACCACTGGAAAAACCATAGCCTTGACTAGACGGACCTTTGTTGGCAAAGCAATGTCTCTGTTTTTAAATATGCTATGTAGGTTGGTCATAACTTTCCTTCCAAGGAGTAAGCGTCTTTTAATTTCATGGCTGCAATCACCATCTGCAGTGATTTTGGAGCCCAAAAAAATAAAGTCTGACACTGTTTCCACTGTTTCCCCATCTATTTTCCATGAAGTGATGGGACCAGATGCCATGATCTTAGTTTTCTGAATGTTGAGCTTTCAGCCCATTTTTTCACTCTCCTCTTTCACTTTCATCAAGAAGCTTTTTAGTTCCTCTTCACCTTCTGCCATAAGCGTGGTGTCATCTGCATATCTGAGGTTATTCATATTTCTCCTGGCAATCTTGATTCCAGCTTGTACATAATTTTCATGTAATTATGTCTACATTCTATTTAATAATTTTGTAATAATTTTCAGGCTGTTACATCTCTCTTCTCTAGTCCCCAAATACCTCTATTTACTGAATTGTACAAAAATAATTAAAAGACAAAGCAGAGCAGGCTGTGATCCCCTCTTCTCAAATGAACTATAAGCTCTGAGAGGGCCAGGCTGTGTGAGTCACCTTTTATACAGCTATGATTTTGCACATACTGATGACCCTGCCTTGAATTGCTTCAAGTAGACACTTTCTGGCTTCCTGGCATCTCAACTTTCTTCTGTGTTTGGAGAGTTCTCCCTGTGCTTCACTACAAAAGCTGCAAATGTCAGGCACAGGTACTTGTTTCCCATTCTCCCTTGCAGCTACTGCATGAACACATGACTCAGGCTCTCCCAATCAACACTGAAAAGACTGAGATCACGGCATCTGGTCCAATCACTTCATGGCAAATAGCTGGGGAAACAATGGAAACAGAAGCATACTTTGTTTTTCTTGGGCTCCAAAATCACTGCGGATGGTCACTGCAACCATGAAATTAAAAGATGCTTACTCCTTGGAAGAAAGCCAGGACTAATCTAGACAGCATATTGAAAAGCAGAGACATTACTTTGGCAACAAAGGTCCATCTAGTCACAGCTATGGTTTTTCCAGTAGTCAGGTATTGATGTAAGAGTTGGACCATAAAGACAGCTGAGCGCCAAAGAATTGATACTTTTGAACTGTGGTGTTGGAGAAGACTCTTGAGAGTCCCTTGGACTGCAAGGAGATCCAACCAGTCAATCCTAAAGGAAATCAGTCCTGAATATTCATTGGAAGGACTGATGCTGAAACTGAAGCTCCAGTACTTTGGTCACCTGATGCGAAGAACTGACTCATTTGTAAAGACCCTGATGCTGGGAAAGATTGAAGGCAGGAGGAAAAGGGGATGACAGAGGATGAGATGGTTGCATGGCTTCACCGACTCAATTGGCATGAGTTTGAGCAAACTCCAGGAGTTGGTGATTGACAGGGAAGCCTGGCATGCCGCAGTGCATGGGGTCACAAAGAGTTGGACACGACTGAGTGACTAAACCAAACTGGACTGCCAGTCAGATACACTCTCAACAGACTTTGGAACAGGACCTAGCAGTACCAGGAAGTGGAAACATCTCAGGAAGCAATAGAGATTGCAACAAACTTGAGTTCCCAGGGCACATCTACAGGGCTGTAAGTCCAAGTATTCAAGGCTTGAGCTTTTTTGCCAGACCAGTTCTAGCTATGATTTTGATCTTTGTCTCCGGCTATGCACATTTGAGACTGGTTTAGCCCTAACAACATCCTTTTAACAAAACATCATTTCTGCTTAAATCAGCCAGAATCAGTGCCTGGAATGTCCAGTTAAGTGTCCCCACTACACTTTTCTTACCTGGAGAACTTGCTCCAAGCTCCCACTAAGTGGCTGGTAAGAGTGAATTATATAATTGGTATTTTTGTCTTTTAGTTACAAAGCCAATTTAGTAACTCACACCATATTCATTTTAATTCAACAGTAACCTCTGTTTCCAAGGCCACATATGTAGAGAAGACTGGAAAAATGGGGGTGAGGGTGGCAAATCCAGGAAATGGAAGTAAAATTCATAAGATATTTCACACCCACCAATGTATAAAAAAATAAAAATTCTGAAATTATGTGTTGGCAAGTATGTGAATAGCAGTGGGAGTGTAAATTGATACAAACATGTTGGAAAACAGTTTCTAGTAGTAAAGGCAATGATACATATCCCTCCATACCCAGCAATACACACGCTGTGGGATTTATCATAGAGACACTTGCCTGTACACAGAGGAGAATGCATGAGAATGTTCTCAGAAGGATTGTTTGTAACAGCAAAAAAGGGAAAAATGGAAATACTCCCAAATATTCAATCAGGAAAATGGATAGCCTATGATATATTCATACAAAGAATTTTAAGTGACTATGAAATAAACTCCAGAACACATCAACAAGGTAAATCTCAGCAATATAATGTTTAATGAAAAAAAAATCTTCAAAATTAAAAAAAAAAAATAAAAGGGTGGGGAAGATAAAAGATAAAGGCAATTTACAGAATATTACAAAGAGGATGATTCCAAATTGGTACAATATTTAAAGCAGGTGAAACTAAACAATATATTGTTTGAGAATACATGCAATGGTGATAAAAGTCATGTTGGAGTCACCTCTGAAGAAAGGAGAGGAATGTGAACAAGGAGGGGCACATAGTAAGACTTCAGAAGGACTGTTAATATTCTACTTTGTATGAAATAAAATAAATAAATAAATAAAAAGAAAATAGGAGGAAATTGCCAATCTATCAGTAATCTAATTCCTGCAGATAAACAGGAAAATGGATTTTCTTAAAAAAAAAAAAAAGACCAGTTTCTGATTTTGGAGTTTATGGATCCAGTTCAGAAAGCTGTTCTCCTTTCTGTGGGAGCATAGACTTTCTTCCCAAGTAACTGCCCATCAGACCAATAACAATACTGTATATCTGTAGAGACACACAGAAAATTCTTCTGAGCTATGATGGTGAAAATGTTTGTTTTTTTTTTTTTTTAATGCTTTCCACTGTTAAAAGACAGAAATCCTCAGCTGAAGGGAATTTTTTTTTTTTCCATATGAACATTTTGGACTACAGGTCTCTGCACACTTTTACTGGAAAGCAAATAACATGTCACGGTTTCAAAGCACAAAGAAACATTGCCAAGTGAGCCTGCATAATTCCATCCTTTATTTTTGTCACAGACTTGGGGTCAGGCATGACTGAAGCGGCTAAGCAGCTGCAGCAGCAGGGTCAGGTGAATTATGTTTAATGGCATAAGTCCTCTCTCAAGGGCTGAGAAGTAAGGTCTTTCCAGAACAGGAAAGAAGACCCAGTCACCCTCCAGGGTTGTTCACTGCTCATGCCCTCTATTCCCCGTCCAAAAGCTTCCATGTGGGGAACCCTCCCTTCTACGCTGCAGACAGAGAGGCACGGGGTGTCCTCTGAGAAAACCTGGGAATGGAGCTCATCATGTTGTCACCAAGACTTGAGGACAAAGCAGTGAGTGATGATGTGCAAGCAGATTCACAAGCGGCCCATTGTTTGAGGCTGTGGTTACTCATATGTCACTGTGCTTGCAAAGCGCAGGCTTCTCACCAACGGGGTCAGCAACAGACCCTCAAATTACATGGTTGCGGGTGTAGACAGAACCTTCCGACCCTGGCTCTCAATCAGAACAAAATTTGTGCTGAGACGTAGAGAAAGTTTTGTGCTGCTGGGAATGTTCATTCTGGGAAACCTACAAATAGTGAGCTGTGATACTACAGATGCCCAAGCGGGAGCTGAGGATAACACTTTGCTATCAGTGATCTTCAGGCACAGTTTATCCTCTGAGCTGCCAGTAGAGAAATCCTACCTAGAATCCAAGAGGATAAACTGGACTCAATCTGCTTGTCAATTTCAAACAGTGGGTGACTCGCTGGCTCAGAAGGAAAGAGTACAATATTGATTAGTCATGTCTACCCTGGGATGGGAAGTGGTACTATGAGTTCCACGAATTTTTAAAACCTTGTCATCTGATGTCACAGTGTCAATTAAGCATTGCCTGATCAGTTCTCCTTGCAGTCCAAGGGACTCTCAAGAATCTTCTCCAACACCACAGTTCAATAGCATCAATTCTTGGGCGCTCAGCCTTCTTCACAGTCCAACTCTCACATCCATACATGACCACAGGAAAAACCATAGCCTTGACTAGATGGACCTTTGTTGGCAAAGTAATGTCTCTGCTTTTGAATATGCTATCTAAGTTGGTCATAACTTTCCTTCCAAGGAGTAAGCCTCTTTTAATTTCATGGCTGCAATCACCATCTGCAGTGATTTTGGAGCCCAGAAAAATAAAGTCTGACACTGTTTCCACTGTTTCCCCATCTATTTCCCATGAAGTGATGGGACCAGATGCCATGATCTTCGTTTTCTGAATGTTGAGCTTTAAGCCAACTTTTTCACTCTCCACTTTCACTTTTATCAACTGCAAGGAGATCCAACCAGTCCATTCTGAAGGAGATCAGCCCTGGGATTTCTTTGGAAGGAATGATGCTAAAGCTGAAACTCCAGTATTTTGGCCACCTCATGTGAAGAGTTGACTCATTGGAAAAGACTCTGATGCTGGGAAAGATTGAAGGCAGGAGGAGAAGGGGACAGAGGAAGAGATGGCTGGATGGCATCACTGACTCAGTGGATGTGAGTCTGGGTGAACTCCGGGAGTTGGTGATGGACAGGGAGGCCTGGTGTGCTGCGATTCATGGGGTCGCAAAGAGTCGGACACGACTGAGCGACTGAACTGAACTGAGCTGATCAGCTCTACTCTGTTGAGTTCTCTGTCCTAAGAAACTCCAAAACTGTTTTCATCTGCTTCTTTTGTAATACTTACTATACTCCACTCAAGTTATTTGCATGTTTCTGTTTACCTCTTCCAGCTCTTGAATTCCCCAACATAAGGAACTTTATCTTATCTACAATTGCATTCCTTTCAGATCCTAGCAGTCTTCTATCCCTCCTTTTGTTGTCCTTGTTTAGTCACTAAGTCATGTGCAACTCTTTCAGGACCCCATGGACTGTAGTCAGTCAGGCTCCTCTGTTGGTGGGATTTCCTAGGCAAAGATACTGGGGTGGGTTGCCATTTCCTCTCCCAGGGAATCTTCCCGACCCAGGGATTGAACCCACATCTCCTGCTTGGAAGGTGGATTCTCTACCACTGAGCCAGGGAAGTCCAACTAACCTTTTACCTGTTCCTTAATTCTGCAGCAACTATTGAATTTCTGCTTTGTGTAGCAACTGGTTAGGCTTTATAAGAGAAGCGTTAATAAGATTCACCTACACCTTGAGTAAACACATGGCCTAGTGGACACCTGAGTGAATGAAGCAACAATAATATTCTGGTTCCCCCACTGGTGTGATCTGTGTTGATGACCGCCTCTTAGAGGGGTTGGTAGTTTATGATGCAAGAAGTTGGTTTCCATACGCATTATACTCTAATGTCATCCCAGCCAAATGGACAAAACAGTGAACTGAAATCATATCAGAGAGACTTGCCCCAAGTTTCACACGATGTGTTTTGGCAAATCAATTGAGGAATGTTTTTCAAAGTAGCCACACAGCAAATAGTCCCGTAGTTCTGTGACCTAAAGCCTGGATCTCAAGCCTGGATCTTCTTGTCAAAGATCCCTAGGCAATTCTAAGGTGTGATGAGGGCCAAAAATACCCACCCAAAGCTGCCGAGGAGCTTTTACAGCAGAAGTGTGAACACAGCCCTCTTGATCTTGTGACCCTAAAACTGTCCCCACAATGCCCACAATATGACATTCCAGCACCTTTTCCTCAATAGACTGGATCTCCTGTTTTGTATTTAGTACCAGAAAGCACTTGCCAAGATAAAACTGACTCAGAAGTCTAGTTGATGAAAATGGGGTATGAGGGCCAAGAGTCCTTTGAATTCCAGCCTTCTACATGTCCCCTGAAGCCAAAGTTCCATAGTTGGATTACTGTTCATCAGTTGACCATGGAGGTGGGCTGGGCTTGAACACTCATCTGGTGTGGCATGCCCCCAGCTGTACACTACAGACCACTAGATTCTCAAGACACTAACAGACAATAACAATGGGGTGGGGGGTCCATGATCAAATATCTTTGAGAAACACCACCCACACTCTCCTGCTGTTGGATATTGCAGGCTCTGGGATGCCCTGCAATTGAAAATATATTTATTGTGTAACTTCATACTTCCTAAACTTACTTGACCAAGGAACTGTTTTGCAAAGAATACCTGTCACCCAGGGGACCCGGTATGGAATTTAAATTCCTTCTGGTGAAAGATGATACAATGGGGTCTTAGGGGATGATGGAATTGGCTCAAGGTCAGGAAGCACCAAATATTCTGTCCTGAATATTCATTGGAAGGGCTGATGTCGAAGCTGAAGCTCCAATACTTTGGCCACCTGATGTGAAGAACCGACTCATTTGAAAAGACCCTGATGCTGGGAGGGATTGGGGGCATGAGGAGAAGGGGACGACAGAGTATGAGATGGTTGGATGGCATCACTGACTCAATGGACATGAGTTTGAGTAAACTCTGGGAATTGGTGATGGAGAGGGAAGCCTGCCGTCCATGGGGTCGCAAAGAGTCAGACACGACTGAGCGACTGAACTGAACTGAACAGGAAGCACAGTCTGCCAGTGCCTCCCTGTCTCCCCTGACTCACCAGGGCTTCCAGGACCCAGGCTATTTCCAGCTCCCTGACAGCTTCCCAGCCCCAGGGGTTTGTTTGCCGTCCCTGGCCCAGTCCACCTGGAAGACTGGCTGTGAGCCATCCTCTTACTGGCTTCCCTCCTCCTTCTCCTCCCCCTGCTTTTCCACCTGCTCTTCCCGAGATCAACCTCCTAATGAGTTCCTCCCAGGCTTGCTTTTGGGGAACCCCAAAGAGTTATTCAGAGCTTCCCTGGTGGCTCAGCTGGTAAAGAATCTGCCTGCAATGCAGGAGACCTGGGTTTGATCCCTGGGTTGGGAGATTCCCTGGAGAAGGGAATGGCAACCCACTCCAGTATTCCTGCCTGGAGAATCCCACGGACAGAGGAGCTTGGAGGGCTACAGTCCACAAGGTTGCAAAAAGTCAGACATGACTGGGTAACTATGCTACAACAACCTGAGTTTGGACAAATGTATATGACATGTATACATCATTAGAGTATCATACAGAATGCTTTCACTGCCTTAAAGCCCCTCTGTGATAATGACTGGGTTTTTACAAATGAAATTAGATTCAAGCTCAAGATTCTAAGTTTTCAGCGCACATAGACATTCTCTCCTGAGACAAGCAGTTAAATTCTGTCAAAATCAAGACGTTACACTTTTTTTTTCCTTCTTACACTAAAAAAATTTTTTTTAAATATAAGGCTGTATTAGAGATAAAGCATTTTGCCTTATCTTCAGAAAGTAGCAGGGCTCCTCCATGTGAGTGCCCCATTAGTGAAAGGTCACAGACAAATAATCAGTCATGTTGCTAGAATGTTCTTTGAGAGCTAAGAAGAAAACAGAAATGCTTAAGAAAGTTGGACTCGGGAATTTCTGAACAGGCTGCACATCTGAGGTGGCTCCAGGCAGCCAGGTTTTTTTTTTTTTTTTTCAAAAACAGTGAATAAATTTGCTCAAGAAATTAGCTGTCAATAGCAGGGGTATGAACACCCAGCCAGAACTCTAAGTTTGGCCAAGGATCTCAAACTGTTTTCCAGATATATGGGGCTCAGTAAACTCTAACACATTTCCCCCAGCAACTTCTTTTCCCCTTTCGTTTCCAAACCCTGAAATTACAAGGGAACTTTGATGTGTGCTTTTTAAACAGTAGTTGATATCAAGTCAGCAGATAAGCATTTTCTGGTTTTTGCTTTAATGGAAGGATTTTCAAGAAATTAATACTTGATTTTGGTGAATGCTACTTTTCTCCATATTTAAATTTTGCACCCTCTGTTCAGGGTGGGCATTTATGGTTGAACTCTTCATGAGAGAAGCTTACACTTTCACAGGGAGGGGAGGAGGGGGACAGAGAAAGACCAAGAGAGGGCGAGAGGGAGAGAGTCTACAGGGGCTTCAGAAGACCTGCCCTTTTAGACCTGGGAGGAGGGAAACATCTACTGAGGCAGAGAAAATGCAGCCCTTGCCTGTCACTTTGGAGGAGACTCATGCTGTCGGAGGCCAGCTGGACAACAGTCAGCACAGCCGTGACAAGTGGATGAATAAGTTGTTAGAATCCATCTGCTCAGCTCCGAGTCCTTTCACAACTGGCTGGATCAACAGTTGTGTGTTTCAAAGCACAACTACATCTGACTGCTCTTCATGAAAAGTCATGGTTGCCCAGAAATCCATTTCCAGAGGTCCCCCTTTCATGCCCCATGAGGGTGTGACTGTGTCGCTCCTTCCTAATTGCTTTCTCCATCCGCAGCTCTCGTCACCCCCACGGCCAGAAACTTCCCACCTTCCTGGGGTCTGACTTTAATCCCAGACAAATGACCAGACCATCTGATTCTCTACTAGCCTAGCTCTGAAGACAGATTTCATTTTGAAGGATGGAGAGTCCATCTGAAAAGGTTGCTCTGTGTCACCTCGACCTCACACTGTGGAGCTCCTGCCAATGGACAACACCGGCCCATCTGCACATTTCGGACCATGACTCCTCCCACAAAGCCTCCCTCCACAAACATTCTACCTACTCCATACAGCTCATCACCCTGCAGTGCAAACCACCCTCCGCAGATTAAACAGGAGTTCTCCTCCAAGGAATGCTTTGAGACAGTGATGGAAAAGGTCCCTTTTGACCAAAGGTGACTCCCTTAGGAGCATGCCAGGGGAACAAAACGTCCACCGTTCCTTTCTCTGGATGAAAACATGGATGGCAACTGTCTAGGGAGATGGGGGACAGGCAAAGCCGTTATCAACCCTAGGTTAACAAGGAACTTAGCAAATTTGCTGTGGCCACCAGCAGGGCTAATGAAAATGGATCATGGACACAAAATATGTGTTTAGATCTGACAAGGAAAGATGCCTGGGGCACACGGGGCTGAGCGATCAAAATACATTCTCCTTTGAAAAGGGAACCTGCCTGCAATTCTAGTGGGAATGTAAACTGGGGCAGCCACTATGAAGAAGAGTGTGGAGGCCCTTAAAACATTAAAAATAGATTTGCTATATGATCCAGCAATCCCACCTCTGGCCATATATCAGGGAAAAACTCTAATTCAAAAAGATACTTGCACCTTCCATGTTCACAGCAGCACTCCTTACAATAGCCAAGACATGGAAGCGATCTAAATGTCCATCGACAGATGAATTGACAAAGAAGATGTGATGTATATACACAGTGGAATACTATTCAGCCATAAAAAAAGAGTGAAATAATGCCATTTGCAGTTTATATGGATGGACCTAGAAATTATCATACTAAGTGAAGTAAGTCAGAAAGAGAAGTGTATGGTAGCACTTATAAAGTGACAAAAAAGTGAAAAGTCGCACAGTCGTGTCTGACTCTTTGCGATCCCATGGACTGTATCCTGCCTGGCTCCTCTGTCCGTGGGATTCTCCAGGCAAGAATACTGGAGTGGGTTGCCATTTCCTTCTCCAGGGGATCTTCCCGACCCAGGGATCAAACCTGGGTCTCCTGCATTGCAGGCAGATTCTTTACCAACTGAGCCACTAGGGAAGCTTATGTGGACTCTAAAACAAAATGATTCAAATGAACTATTTTATGAAACAGAAATAGACTCATGGACACAGAAAACAAACTTATGGCTACTAAAGGGGGATGAAGAAGAGGGATAAATCAGGAGTTTGGGATTAACAGATACACACCACTGTATATAAAATAGATAAACCGGGCTCTACTGTATAGCACAGGGAACTATATTCAATATCTTGTAAACACCTACAATTGAAAAGAATCTGAAAAGAACACATATATGTCTATATTATATATGTGAACCACCTTGCTGTATACTTGAAACTAACACAACATTGTAAATCAACTTTACTTCAAAAAAATATCCCTCCTTAGTTAGGGGAATAAGACGGAGGTGGGGCAGGCATTAGGAAACAAAACAAGACTACTGCATGCCTGTAAAAGAAGATAACCCCAAGGAGAAGACACACGGGTAGGAAAAGATGATGAAATGAGCATGAAAACAAGGCTGTAGCCATTCGGGGAGAAGACATGGTCTTACACATTTAGGAAACAGTCCCTGATCTGATTACCACTATCCTTATATGAGGTCAATATCCTCATTTCCATTTTACAGAGGAGTGTATCGAGGCTCATAGGAACTTCACCGCTTACCTCATTCACACGACTAAGTGGCAGGTTGTGGGTTCAAGCCCAGATTTCCCTCCAAAGATCATCATCATTCTATTTGGCTCCACCATCTTCCTAATAATTGCAATATTGTTAGGGGTACATATGTGCTTTCTCAGGGAAAGAAAAAGACAGAGAGGAAAAAAATTCCACTAGACTTCAGACTAGAGGCTTGGCCCAGAGAAGCAGAAGTGTCAGAGAACTCAACCTACAATTGTTTCTTAGCCTCACGCCCCACATTCTCTTAAGTCTGTGGCTCCCAACCGGGGACTCAGAGGTATTGTAAGGGATCTGTGTATCCATGTGTACGTTGAATGTTGTCTGCAGACAACATACATCATGGACATCTATTTCTGTGATTGATAATATACCAGTTGATTCGAAAGTGTTATTGAATTCACAGGAGATATTTATCATTGTATATTTCCCAACCTAGGAATATTAAAAGCATAATTAGAATCATATGAGATGGGCGTCTTTGTTATTAAAAAGGGATTTTCAATCCTGCAACCCAGAAATCCCATCCTTAGATACGTACTCAAGAGAAATGCAGCAATGTGTCCATCCACAGACATTATACAGGAATAGTCTTAGAAGCATATTCAGAAATTCCCCAAAGTGAGGCAGCTCGAATGCCAGCAATGGATAAACACTGTTCAGCAATCACACGGCAGATACAGCACCGCAGCACACGTGGACAGACCACAAGTGTACACAGTGACAGGACAAACCTCACAACGCAATCCAGAGCAAGGGAGCCACACACATAAACAGGACGCTCTGCGTAATTTATACAATAAATTATGTGTTTATATAATAACTTAGATGATATTCAAAATATTATTTTGAATATTGCCAAAGAATTGATGCTTTTGAACTGTGGTGTTGGAGAAGACTCTTGAGAGTCCCTTGGACTGCAAGGAGATCCAACCAGTCCATTCTCAAGGACATCAGTCATGGGTGTTCATTGGAAGGACTGATGCTGAAGCTGAAACTCCGATACTTTGGCCACCTCATGCGAAGAACTGACTCATTGGAAAAGACCCTGATGCTGGGAAAGCCTGAAGGCAGGAGGAGAAGGGGACGACAGAGGATGATATGGTTGGATGGCATCACCAACTCGATGGACATGAGTTTGAGCAAGCTCCGGGAGCTGGAGATGAACAGGGAGACCTGGTGTGCTGCAGTCCATGGGGTCGCAGAGAGTTGGACACAACTGAGCAACTGAATTGAACTGAGTATTCAAAAACAAGCAAATAAATCTATGCTGTTAGAAGTCAGGAAAAAGGTTACCTTGAGGTGACTGGGGGCCAGTGAGTGGAAGTTGAGTGACAGAGCCTGAGAATGTCCTGTTTCTTGATCATTTGGTTGTGTGAGTGTATCCAGTTAATGGACATTCCTTGGGATGTGTGTGTGATTTGTCTGTTTTATGTTTCTATTTTGAGAAAAGACTTTTGAAACAGAGGGGGTCAGACCTCTAACACGAATGACCACAGCTCTATACAAAGTTCATCCCAGCCAAGCCAGACATTGAGGTTTAGCCTCCCCACTTTTGCTCAGGTTAACTCCCCAACTGCAAATCACCCACCCCACACTCTCTAACTATAAAAATCGTTTTTTCTTCTTCCAGACTCAGCTCCATAGCACTGCCTCCAAGGAACCCTTTCCAGTTCTCTGGTCAGAAGGGAACTCTTGCGCCCCAAGCCCCAGAGAACTTTCATAGCAATTTCTCTGATCACAGCTCAGAGGTCCCCAAGCCTAGTACAGTGCTTGCCAAACGATAGGTCATCAACAAAGGTTTTCTGTTGTAATGATAACCTCCACATCTTAACCTCTGAATGCAGGATTTATGTTCACTTACCTCCTGCCCTCAAGAAACTCATGGTCTTGGGAGAAACAGACGTCTACTCATCTTTGTATCACCCACCAGACCCAGCCAGTGACCAGCCATCCGGCCGGTGCTCGGTAATGTTTCTGAATGAAGACGTATGTCCTCTGCAAAAAGCACCTGCAGTGAAAGACTCCTTGAAGACCTTTGCAGTTCTAGATCACACATGCACAAAGGCAGTAAAGAAGAATTGAAGATGAGCGTCACCCTCTCTCCCTGCTGGCTGGCATTGTAGTAGATGGATACTAGACTGCATACCCCCTTGGGGATCTAATTATCTCTACAGGCAAAAATGTGCTTTTTTTTTTTTTTTTTACAATAAGAAAACTGAAGGCAGCTGATATGTTTGGATCACGGGGATGAAAACCTCAGCCCAATTCCAAGCCCCTTGGATCAACCTTGGCACACACTTCCAAAATGAGGAAAAGGCATCTGACAATCAAATCAACAAGGCAACGTCCCAGGAAAGATGACAGAAGTGGCCTCCATGGATAAGTCCTCAAAGCCACTTCATCCTTGTCGCCTGGGGAAGAAGCCTCCCCAGCGTGTCCTCAGTCTACCTCTCTGCCTCCTTCCTTCCCCGTTTCCTCCCCTTTTGTCACTAACCTGCACGCTATCTGAGACAAACTCACAATGGAATGATTTTTTTTCCCCCTTTAATCATTAGGGCAAAAATGAGTGGCGCTGGAGCACTAAGATCCCTGAATTAATAATATTGCTGCCATCCGTGATTTGGGCTTTCTCTGTCCTGGTGGCAGAAGCCAAAGTATGAGGAGATATTTTCCAGCATTACATTTTTAGATTTGTGGGCAGGCTGAGTGATCTTCAGCCAGCCTCTCAGCCCTCAGGCCTACATTCCAATGTCATTCTCTGACCACAGCATCATTCCTGGGCTCCCCCAAGTCATCGCTCTGGAGAAAATGAAGCACATTTTCAGAATTTAATTTAAGAACAACCCAGGCAACCTAAGGCTAACTGACAAGGCAGTGGGTCAAGTCTGCTAGAAGGAAGGGCAGATATTGGTGACATGGATGTGGTCAACACCTCCCACCAAGGAGATCTTGTATGCCTACATCAAGAACTTCATCAAAAGCTGGAGTTCACAGGTCCAAGAAGCCGCAACTGCCCACATCTTGTGCTTTTTATTCCATTTAAAAGATAACAGAGCATTTGAATTAAAATATGTATGGTAGGATTAACCTACTTACCATTTAAGTATCAACTTGAATTGCATATCTCACGGGAGCCTGGCAGAAGGCTTGTTCAAGCTAACACTCTTCCTTCAAGGCCTTTACTATGATTGTTATTTGCTAATAATTACATGAGCAATCCTACATACTATGGAAAAATAAGTTCCATGAAGACAAGGATTGAGGCTGTCATGTTCATGACATCAGTAGTACCTGGGAAATACTTGGTATACTTAATATTTGCTTGCTGG
Organism: Bison bison bison; assembly: GCF_000754665.1. NCBI lineage: Eukaryota > Metazoa > Chordata > Mammalia > Artiodactyla > Bovidae > Bison > Bison bison. The sequence continues at coordinate 4,235,295 of NW_011494867.1, forward strand.
CTCCACGGATTACTAGAACCCATCCATCCAGCAACCTCCACCCTCCATGGTTAGAAAGAAGGGAAGCCAGAGAAGTGTTTTTCATGAGCCCATACAGATGGTGAATCCATGATCAATTTTCATTCCTTCTTCCTTTCTCTCAGACTTTAGGGCCTCAAATGGTCTCCTGATCCTAATTTATGGCTCTGCCATCCTCCAAGTTAATCAGTTCAAAGCCTAAGCAACATCACTGATTCTGTCTGCCTTGCCAATCTGCCTACTTCCAACTCATTGATGCTTCCTCGAAAGGCTTTCTTTCAGCCCTACCGCTCTCCTTCCCCTCAATCACTGCTGTGCAGGACCTTGTTTCCACTCTCTTGGACCTTCCACTGGCCTTGACCTTCACTCTCTCTTTCAACAAAATCTCTTCATTTCTAGCTAACAGATAACTCTTAGTACTTTCAGATCACTCCCTACTAGAAAACACATTCATACGTTTCTCACACTGCAGTGAATAACATGTAAATATCCTACTTTAGAATACTCTTCAGTCCCCAGGTTGTCTCCAGCCGCCTTCCAGATGATCCGTCTATGCCCAGTTGAAATGCCATTTTCACACAGGAAGTCTTAGCTAAATTGATCTCCACATGAAAAAGCAACCAAACGCTGCCACCACATTTTTAAGAACTTTGTAAATGTTCAATTTTATAAATTCTAAAGCATCTCTTAAATTGTTCCTATTAGTCTGGAAAGATCTTCCAGTCATAATCTAGATCATATTGGTTTTTGTTTACCATTGAACGCCTAACACTATGTCTGGCACAGAGTAGCTTTTCAAAACTATTTCTGGAACTTAATCAAATTCATTCCTTCATTCATTCTTTCAAACATGCAGTCTCTGTTTACTATCCCTGGCTCCACCCCAGGAATAATGACGTAGAATAATTGTGTGACCTCAGACACGTACCTCTCATACACCCATAGCTCCTTCATCTGCAAAACAAGCTATGCTGTGGACCAAATAAAATAATGCATGTAAAGCACTAATCCCAGGATCTGATGCATAGTATATGCTCAATAAGCATTAACCTCTAATTATTTAACAAGGCACTCTGTTCCACTGTTGGGCAGCTATGATTACTAAAACATTTCCCCCCAATTCTGAGTTAAAACAGACCTCCCTATAACTTGTCTTCACCGATCAGAGCTTCTTTGCCTGTGGCCAACAAGAATGAAGTGACTCCAAAGAAGGCTCAGATACACTTTTAAAAACCTGATTCTCGGCCCCAGGCCTGGAGCTGAGAAGGGAAAACTGGGGTCAACTGAGGAGAGAAGCTGGATTTCATTAACTCCATGGGTTTCTGAAAGGGGCTAAGGTTCTGTAAGTTGGTGTTCATTTCTACCTTAGGACTTTCACTCTGGGAGTCCAATATACTGCTTAAATTTCACTTATTTCCTTCAGCTGTAGGATTTGGGCAAGAAAGGAAAATTCTGCACAATGACTTCACGTTTGGCAGTCATTTGCCCTTGGCCAAATTAGTCTGCAATTACTCAAGAATGTCAGGAGTTTCCAAATTAACTTAGGCCGTCTGATGCTGAGAGGGCTCCTGATGGGGTGGGTCACGTCCATGACCTGAGTCTTGGGGCGTGAGATGGACCCAGCTGTTCTGCAGAGGCCTGCGTCCAGTGTCCTCACTTTCCCCAGCACCTGGTTCAACTCCTGCCAGGAACCATGACCCTTCAGGACTTGTTTTCATTTCTCTGGCTTCCCACTCCCTCTTCCGCTGGACTTTCCACCTCTGGGCTAATTATTTTTTTTAATAAGTGGACTTCAGCTGACAGAAGGTTCCCTTCTTTAAGACAGCGGTTTCTCCCTTGCTGGACAGTTGTTCTGCTGTGTTCTGCTCGTGCGTGCCAGGTCACTTGAGTCGTGTCCAACTCTTTGTGACCCCACGGACAGTAGCCTGCCCAGGCTCCTCTGTCCATAGACTTCTCCAGGCAAGAATGCTGGAGTGGGTTGTCATCACCTGCTCTGGGGGAACTTTCTGACCTGGGGATCAAACCTGTGTCTCTTACGTCTCCTACATTGGCAGGCAGGTTCAGGCAGCTTCTTTACCACTAGAGCCACCAGTTTGCACAAACCAAGTTGTGCAGAAACTTCCACACCTCCACACAGGTATGAGGGCTGATGATGCTATAAGCCTATTTTCAGAAATCTGAAACCATTTCTAGAACATTCAAGAAGAGTCTGTAACTCTCCAAGGCTTGGCAATGATTTATTGTCAACTACCTTCAGAATAATCTGCAATTCTCTTCAACTCAAGCACTTAGGGAGAATGAATTATATAGTATTTTTACAAAATTCATTGAGTATCTACTCTAACCCACAGCCTGGCAGCCTAGCCTCCTAACTGACCTCTGTTTCCACTTTTGTCTTTTATATTCTATTCTGTATTAGACCCCAGAGTGATTTTTTTCAATATAAATCATAATATCTTATGCCTTGTTTAAAAATGTTCCATGGCTTCAACCATATTCCAGATGAAACCACGGTTGTCGAAGCTCTGAACACCTTGGTTCCTTAAGTTTCTCTGCTCCCCCACAACCTGCCCCGCTTTGTGTACCATGCACACACAGGGCTCCTCCGAGTTCCTCAAGTGTGTGGAGTCTGTCCTGGCTACAGGCCTGTAATTTTTCTACTTCCTCTTCCTTCCATCTGGACTCTTCTTCCCAAGCTTCTAAATATATATCTCAGTCACATATTTTTGCTCTCACTTTGCATTTAGCTTTCTCAGGGAACCAGAAAATAGAAACCCCTTCCCCAACCTGCAAAGCTGCTCTTTAAATAATTCAGCATATTTTCTTCACATCAGCCTTCCTGGGATGCTCATGATTTATGTCGTTGATGGCCCCAATTCTACATAAATAAAGAGGCTAATGAGAGTCAACAAGTATGACTGGCTGCACTGACCACTGTGGGGGGAAATATATCAATCCTGTAGTCGTTAGACAAATGTGAATCATATATAAAAGTTAGCAACATAGCAGTCATGGAGCCCCACCACCAGAGAGGAGGATTAAAAAGAGGAAACACTCCCTTCTTTTGAGCAGCATCTTGCTCACTTTGTAAGAAGGAATGCTTACCCAGGATGGAGCTTCTCACTGCCACTGGAAGAGCCAAGTTTGATGGGATTGTGACAACAAATAATTGTTTCTTGAATATTCCAACTTCCTTCTAGGATTGAATTACCAGCCTACTTCATACTACTTAGACGTCACAAGAGAAATAAAACTAATCAGAAGAGGAATTTCTTCTTGATCACCATCCATAGTTCCTTTCCTCAGCAGCAGACGCTTTTTTTTTTTTTTTTTTCCATTTTGGTTTTTAATTATTTGTTTTGGTCCCTTGAGGACAGACTGTCTCAAGAGGCTTTATAACACTGAGAACTAGGATTCAAAAGGAAATCTGAGGGACTTTGACAGCGGTCCAGTGGTTGAGACTCCGAGCTTCCAGTGCAGGTGGTGGGAGTTCGATCCCTGGTTGGGGAACTAAGATCTTGCCTGCGTCTTGTTAGGACTTCTTCTTTGTCTTTGGACGTGAGGTACCTCTTTTGGTGGGTTCCAGTGTCCTCCTGTCAACGGCTGTTCAGTAGCTAGTTGCAGTTTTGGTGTTCTCAAGGAGATAAGCACACATCCTTCTACTCCATCATCTTGAACTGGAAGTCAAAGGGAGATTCTTGATACAGAAACCCTTCTCCATGCTGAATGAACAAGCCTGTGGCTTGTGAAGTTAGTGAGAGCGTGTCCAGGTGTCACGAGGGTTAGAAGCTGAAAACACAAAAATAAAAGTAAAAAAAAAAATAGTAGCAATATTAGTGAATCCTAACATTAAGCGAGTGCTTATTGTCTGCCAGAAAAGCATTTAAGCCTATTATAAATGTTATTTCACTTCAATCCCATACATGTGGCTCGAAGATGCTGATCTTATCTGTTTTACAGGAGAAAAAAAATGAGGCACAAAGAGATGAAATAAACTAGCACAGGGTCATTCAGGCCATTAGTGGAGTGTCAGAATTTGAACCCAAGAAATCTGAGTTCCACTCCTCCGTCTTAATCACTTAGTTCTCCTCCGTGTGCCAGAGGGACTTAGGGGTCAGGACGTCACAAACAGTGCTGAAAACACCCACGAACTCAAACTCCAAGTCCCAGAGGGACAGGGTCTGCAGAAGTGGTCACGTAAGGCATCTGCCAACATGTTGAAATCATGAGAGACAGTGATGAGTCCACTCAACCCTGCTCCTGGAAAGTTCTGGGAATTCTTGCAATGTCTCTCCCTCTCTTCCACTGGGCAGATCTTTTGTATATAACCCTGTGTGTGCCATTTCAACACACTCCTCACCATCAATTTCTTCTCTTTCATCATGTAGTCAATGATAATTCTGAATCTCAGTTCTAATCACATTGACCCTAGTACCCTCATTACCTACTGAGCCACCAGATTTCCCTGCCACAGTCTCCTGTTTAGCCCAAAGGGCTGGAGAAATTTCCCCAGCATCTTGTTTGGTTTCTGACTCCTTGAACAGTGCAGGCTGGTTGCTGTTCTCAGTACAACTGAGCAGAAGCACTCACTCACTCAATGTGCTCCCTGTTAAAGTATCCCAGTAATTTTCACTCCTATGTCTTAGGCAGCTTGGGCTGCTACAACAGAACATTAAATAGACCGGGTTGCTTAAACAATTGACACTTATTTCCCACAGTTCCGAAGGCTGGAAGTCTGAGATCAGGGTGCCAGCGTGGTTGGGTGCTTGGTGAGGGATCTCCTCCTAGTTGACAGACCACCCAGCCTCTCACTGTGTCTTCCATGACTGAGAGAAGAGGGGAGGCACTAGGGAGAAGGCGTCTCGCTCCTATCACTTCATTTAAGAATATCAACCCCATTCGTGGCGGCTCCACTCTCATGATCTAGTCACCTTCCAAACGCTATGCTTCCAAATACCATCACATTGCAGATTTGGGCTCCAACACATGAATATGGGAGGGGGACACAAACATTTAGTTCATAACACCCCAAGCGCCATGATCTCAGTACAGCACATCCTGAGTTTGGGCACACCTTCCCCTGAAGCAGTGGCAAGCAAGATTTGGCAGGGACTATGCCAGTGTAACTCCAGATGCAACAGTGAACTCCCATTTCACTAAGGCAAGAACAGGAGTAACCACTTTCCCAGCACACTCATCTCACTCACTGTTTTCCAGCCACTCATCCTACAGTTCTTCAAATACACCAAGCTTCCCACCTCAAGCCCTTGCCAATTCCATCAGTCTGTGATGCTCCCCCTCCATTTATACACAGAGGTAAAACTTTCCTTTAAATCATCTTTCCTTTAAGCCTCAGCTTAAATCCTCAGTCTACAGAGTGGGTGTCTATGGGTGTATTTTTTTTTTAAATTAAAGTAACGTCCTTTCCCAATTAATTCCTATTTTACCCTCTTCCTTCCTTCCTTCCTTCCTGGCATGTACCACAGTCTCTGATTCTTCTATTCATTTCTTTATTTTCTGACTTCTAGTTGGTCTTTCCAGAAATGACATAAATGGAACAAGGTCAAAAATTGTGTCCAGGGGAAGGAGGGGTAGACTGGGATGAATTGAGAGGCTGGCGTTGACACATATGCACTATTGATACTCTGTATAAAATAGATGGCTAATGAGAGCCTACTGTAGAGCTCAGGGAACGCCACTCAATAGTCTATGTATGTTTCTGTGTTAGTCCGTCAGTCGTGTCTGATTCTTTGTGACCACACGGATGTAGCCCACCAGGCTCCTCTGTTCATGGAATTCTCTAGGAAAGAATACTGGAGTGGGTAGCCATTCCCTTCTCTGGGGGATCTTTCTGACCCAGGGGTTGAACCCAGATCTCCTGCATTGCAGGTGGATTCTTTATCGTCTGAGCCACCAGGGAAGCCCACTCAGTGATCTGTGGTGACCTAAATGGGAAGGAAATCCAAAAAAGAGGGGATGTATGTGTATATATAGCTGATTCACTTTGCTGTAAGCAGAAACTAACAACATTGTAAAGCAACTATACTCCAGTAAAAATTAATTTTTAATAATTATGGTCAAAATAAAACAAAAAAGGAATACAATTGTGTCTTTCTTGTTCACCATTCCTGACACATACTGGCAGTTCAATGAATATTTGTTGAATGATTGAATAAAATAATTACACAATATATAATCATAAGGAAAAGGAAGGGAGTCACAAAATAAATACATCAAATCTTTTACTCATATATAATGTTACAACCAGGAAATAATCATCTCATTTAATTTTGTAACAATATCAGATTTCAACATGACCTCCCTGATTTGTTCTTTTGCTACTAAAACAAACCGGTCCTCCTCTTTCTCCTGGACTATGATTTACCATCATACTTACTCTATTGCCTCTGAAGAATAAATCTCATTTCTCCCAATGGAACCCAGTTTTTGGAGATTAAAAGTTGACATCCTTATGAGATATCAACAAAGAAAAGACAACTTGAAGAAGCAGATGTGGCTATTTTAGAAGGAAAAAAAAAGTCTACATTCTGTTTTGACTTTGCAAGTCTCAAAGAATTCTTTCACGACAATGCATGGAGAACTACTTCGTGAAAATAAATAGCCACAGTGGAATATGGATTTAATTGCTTGAATTGCTGCATTAGCTAAAATAAAACAGCTGTGATCACATTCTGGGATAAAAACCATTGTTCAACAAAGACTTCTATTAAAGATCACCCCAGTGATGAGTCTGGCTTTCTAAAATCAGGCATACCCCTTCCTGGACCACCCATTGTCCTTAGGGTAACAGTGATTCCAATTTGGGGGGCATCTGGGTTGGACAAATGTCTGTACCACAGGGCACAGGACTGCTTGATAGATTTTTCTCTTTTTCACCCAATACACAGCTCAAGTTACTCAAAATTATCCAGCAAAACAAATTCCTTTAATAGTTCCATAATCCCAAGACACAGGAAAGGTGTTGGGCTGGCAGCTGGGGTTTTAGAGTTCCAATTCACTAAAAGATGAAACTTGAAGCAAACCTTGTCCAAGTTCTTCCCAAAGAATCCTGGTGAACAGACCATGGTCCCTTAAAATAAATAAATAAATAAAAGTCTCTGAGGTGGTGGGTTTTGATATTTCTCGGGCCACAGAGCTTTTCCACGGAAAATTTATAAATGTATCGACACAAAGTTTGAAGCCTTGCCTCCAGAAGTTCTGTGTACACCCTAAAATTATCCATAAACCACAAACTCAGAACGCTTATTCCAAAATGCAGAAGTAGGGCTTGAGATGGGGCAAGCCAAGAATTCAAATGTTTTTTTCACCAACCACCATCGTGTATCAACTTTAAATAACTGCCACACTCCAGTCCCACCTCTAACCCATCTGCAGACCTCGAAATCTGCGATCAATATCAAGGGAAATTTGATGGAAAAGAAAGCCCAGAGGGCAATTAAACTGAAAGTCACTCAGTCATGTCCAACTCTTTGTGACCCCATGGGCTATACAGTCCATGGAATTCTCCAGGCCCAGAATACTGGAGTGGGTAGCCTTTCCCTTCTCCAGAGGATTTTCCCAACCCAGGGATCATATCCAGGTCTCCCACATTGCAGGTGGATTCTTTACCAGCAGAGCCACAAGGGAAGACCAAGAATACTGGAGTGGGTAGCTGACCCCTTCTCCAGCGGATCTTCCCGACCCAAGAATCGAACTGGGGTCTCCTGCATTGCAGACGAATTCTTTACCAGCTGAGCTATCAGGGAAGCCCAAGTACCAGAGGCACCACTCCTTCTTTCTCATCTATACCCCTTCTCAGGGGAACTTGCAGAGAAAAGATAGAATGAGAGGTTTCCGGGTGACCCAGTGCCTGAGAGTTGCCTGATGACTATCAATTGATCAGTAGCCTTATTTCATCTGCATAGTCCCTGTTGCCATGGTGTGAAACATTCACGACTGTGACAGCAGGGGATAAGGTCAGTGGACCAGTATCTTTCCTAACCTTCTCTGCCCATCCTTCAAGGTCCTCCTTCTCTAGAATGTCTCCCTGATGAATTTAGCCCTAATTCCCACAAATAATCTCTCTCCTTTTGGGGTTCCTATTTCACCTGGTGAACTATTAATATAGAGATAATTCCCCTTCTTGTTATCGTACTGTTTCTTCTTATCTGCCTCCTGAGTACTAGTTCTTTAAGAATATGAGTATGCGTGAAATGCCTCTTCATCCCACATAATACACAACCCATCATAAGCACATAGCAGCACCTGCTACTCTGGCCTGCCCCCAGAGCTGCTGCTGCTGCTGAGTCACTTCAGTCGTGTCCGACTCTGTGCGACCCCATAGACGGGGCAGCCCACCAGGCTGCCCCGTCCCTGGGATTCTCCAGGCAAGAACTCTGGAGTGGGTTGCCATTTCCTTCTCCAATGCGTGAAAGTGAAAAGTGAAAGTGAAGTCGCTCAGTTGTGTCCGACTCTTCGCGACCCCATGGACTGCAGCCCACCAGGCTCCTCTGTCCACGGGATTTAGCAGTCAGCGTCTATTCCCCTCTTTCCCGAATTCTTTCCTAGTAACCGTATCTCAGTTTCCCTTGAGAAAACTACCCTCCTCCAGCCTAAGTTCATTTGTTTCAGAGAGCTTAATTCTATCCCTTGATTCTAGACATGGGCCCGTGATCTAGGTTGGACCAATCAGCATAAGCCAATTTACCGGTGCAAATGATTGGTTTCTGATTGTCACATGATCCAAGCTGGGCCAATGAGATTCAGTCCCGAAACTCTGGCAAGAATTACCAAGGAAGTGAGTCATCTCTTTCTGGGCAGGCTGTCGGGGCTAGTGAGCTGGCGTCCTGTCAGGTGACCTGAGAATTGCTCAGGCCCCTGGCTTCCCTGAGCTAGTGACAGGCATCCTGTCATCACCAGGGGAAGACCCGCTCAAGAAGAAGCAGTTGCAAGCGGGGGCTGAGAAATACAGAACCAGTGACTAAGTCCTAGGGACCTGGTTCCTCGGTTCAGCCCAGCCAGAAGCTAGCCCTACCTCCCAAAGTTTTCAGTTATACACAGTGAACAGCTAATAAATAGTATCTCACAGTATTTGAACCAGTTTGAGTGTGTTTCTGTCACTTCTACAGAAACAACCCAGATTTGCTTAATGCTTCATAAATATTGACTGAATTAACAGTCATTTTTAGTTTTGGAAATGTTGGATGTATTTGGATTATTAAAGCCTACTAAGTACCTTTTTTTTTTTTTTTGCAGAAGGTCAGCTGCTTAACTTTCGTCTTTGGCAATGAACACCGATATCCTCATTAAGGAATGCCCTTTGGAACTGGACAAATGAACTTGGATTCCCAGCTCTGCCACTTACAAAGGGTGTGGCCTTGGGCATTTTACTTAGGAATCTCTCAACTGAGGAAGACCACAGTAAAACAATGTACATTGTTACTCGAGGGGTTAGTTTTATGTAGATGATGGAATGAAGGGTGGAGAGACAAGGCAGGATAGCATTAGCCAGTTCCATCAAGAGCAGATGAGCTTTAGACTAAGGCAGGATCACAAGAGACACAGACCAGAGGACAAACTGCAAAAACTGTGGCATATTGGCAAATTCAATGTGGGATGCAGGAAAAACAAGTAAAAGTTCCTGGAAACTAGTTCAATTATTTTTAGTATGAAACATTAAAATAAAAACAGATTTGCAGCCTGCTAGACAGGTGAGGGGGCTGCACTTAAATTCTAGTCTATCTAGATGAGTTATCTTTAATAACACAGATAGCTTTGGAGTTATATCTGTAGCTTCCTTCTTCCTTGTGAAGAAGTTGAGTGGCTTCTTGCTTCTAGGCAATAGCTGTGATTTAAAGCTGTGTTTCCCAAGGTATTAGAGGGTCTGCTGGTGGTAGGCAGGTGGTTTTAGGCGGATTATAGGATGACTATTTGCACAGACAAGACATGAAATAATTCTGAATCATGTTGGGGGAAAGCTGTTTCCTTTCAGGCCTCTTGATTATTTTGTCAAGGAAAAGAAAAATCTCATAGGGGGCCTAAAACGTCTTTAACACCTCTTTCTAGCACTTGCTAATCCTCTTCCTTAATAGGGAGCAGGTCTCAAGCTTAAAATTTTGAGGAGGGCTGAGTATCCATCTAAGTAATATCGTTGTTTGCTGAATTTATCTTGACACATGCTTTCTATCAATGGCAAGTGGAACTTATTTTCCACTTATAATAGCTATACGTCTCTTTTTAAGATAAATTTATTTTTAAAAGTTGATCCTATAAAGGCAGCTAAAGAAATGTGGCACACAGCCATGGCAAGAATTGAAAGAGCATCTACAAAAATAATAATAATAACTGTCCGGGGCCAGGGGTTCCAAAATGTCATTCATCAGCGGTGGGACTTCTGGCACTTGGACAGATGTCGTCTTAGGAGGTATATACCCGGAACACCACTGAGCGCGTGACTTGCTGCTAAAAGCCTACAGTGTGTCTTAAATGTGTCTATTCTTTGGACAGGTACCAGGGCCAAGTCCAGCCCTGCTCTGTGCGCAGCACCCTTGCAAACCCTTGGGAGGCCAGCGCGATCTCCTAAGCAACTTCTGATTCTAAACACTCCGGGAGTTTGGTTCACTCGTTGTGAATAAGCACTCTCAGTGTGGAAGCACCGGGGTTTCTCCCAGACGCGCTGCGCTCGGCTGCCTGCGCCTCGGCCTGGTGCATCAGCACTTCCCGGACGCCCCGCCGTGCTTCTGCGCAGCGTCGGCTCAAAGGTGCCGCGGGAGAACTCCGGACACGCACACCAAACCTTCTGGCCTGGCACTGTTTGGTTTCGAGAGCGATCTTTTGTTTACTGAGGAGTCGACAAAAACACTTCTGGCTGAGCAGAGGAGCTCTAACGCTACTAAACTTCTCCCCCTAGCGGACCTTTCGTTAAGACGTAAATCATTCAGAGGTGGAAGTCCAAAGACCACGGAATGAGAAACTTTAATTTCACACTCAAAAACGGCACTAAAAAACCAAAAAAAAAAAAAAAAGGAAAAGAAGTTGCCAACCTTGTTCAGTTCGTGCCTTGTGCCTTTTTTTTTTTTTTGCCAACT
>NW_011494867.1:4246630-4256288 GCF_000754665.1 Bison bison bison
GGTCTTTCTTCTTCTGTGGTGCATTAAAAATAAATGAAATACATCACCGACCCAATGGACATGAATTTGAGCAAACTCCAGGAGACAGTGGAGGACCGAGGAGCCTGGCATGCTACAGGCCATGGGGTCTCAAAGAATCGGATGTGACTTAGCTACTGAACAACAACAACAACATAGTCAGTTGATCTTCAAAAACAACAAAGCAGGCTTTACAACAAATGGCATTGGAAAACTGGATAGTCTAAGGCAAAAAGAGAAGAAAAAAATCTAGACCTTTCACAAAAATCAATTCAAAACGGATCATAACGCTAAATGTAAAGCACAGAATTATAAGATTCCTGGAAGATAACATAGAAGAAAATCCAGATGACTTTGGGTATGGTGATGGCAGATACAACACCAAAAGCGTGATCTATGCAATAAACAATTGATAATCTGGTCTTGATTAAAATTAAAAACCTCTGCTCTGTGAAAGACACTAGAGAGAATGAGGACTCAAGCCACAGACTGGAGAAGATATTTGCAAAAGATACAACTGATGAAGGACTGTCATCCAAATATACAAAGAGCTCTTAAAACTCAACAGTAAGAGAATGAAGAAACTGACGTAAAAAGGGCAGAACTGAGTGGATGCCTCACCAAAGAAGATACACAGATGGCAAATGACTATATGAAAAGATGCTCCACAGTGCCTCAAAAAACTAAAAATAGAACTACCATGGGATCCAGCAATCCCACTCCTGGGAATATATCCACACAAAACTATAATTCAAAAAGATACAGGCACCCCAGTGTTTACAGCACCACTATTCACAACAGTCAAGACATGGAAACAATATAAATATCCACGGACAGATGAATGGATAAAGAAAAAGTGGTACATATATGCAATGGAATACTACTCAGCCATAAAAAGAATGAAATAACATTTGCAACAACATGGATAGGCCTAGAGATCACCGTACTAAGTGAAGGAAGTTAGAGCAGGACAAATACATGGTATCACTTATATGTGAGATCTCAGATATGATACACATGAACCTATCCACAAAACAGGAACGGACTCTCAGACACAGAGAGCAGACTTGGGGTTGCCAAGGGGAGGAGGCTGGGGAGGGCCAGACTGGGGGTTTGGGGTTAACAGAGGCAGACTATCATTACAGAATAGATCAACAGTGAGATCCTACTCTATTGCACAGAGAACTATATTCAATATCCTGTACCAAAGCATAATGGAAAGGAATTTTAAAACAAGATGCTCCATATACTATTATTCAGTTCAGTTCAGTTGCTCAGTCGTGTCCAAGTCTTTGCGACCCCATGAATCGCAGCACACCAGGCCTCCCTGTCCATCACCAACTCCCAGAGTTCACTCACACTAACATCCATCGAGTCAGTGATGCCATCCAGCCATGTCATCCTCTGTCGTCCCCTTCTCTTCCTGCCCCCAATCCCTCCCAGCATCAGAGTCTTTTCCAATGAGTCAACTCTTCGCATGAGGTGGCCAAAGTACTGGAGTTTCAGCTTCAGCATCATTTCCAAAGAAATCCCAGGGCTGATCTCCTTCAGAATGGACTGGTTGGATCTCCTTGCAGTCCAAGGGACTCTCAAGAGTCTTCTCCAACACCACAGTTCAAAAGCATCAATTCTTCGGCGCTCAGCCTTCTTCACAGTCCAACTCTCACGTCCATACATGACCACAGGAAAAACCATTATTAAGGAACTGCAAATAAAAACAAGGACATGCCACAACACACCTATTGGAATGTCAAAATCCAGAACACCGATAACAGCCCACGCTGGTGCGACAGGAACTCTCATTCACTGCTGGAAGGAATGCACAGCAGGCCAGGCACTTTAGATGACGGTTTGCTGCTGCTGCTAAGTCGCTTCAGTCGTGTCCGACTCTTTGCAACCCCATAGACGGCAGCCCACCAGGCTCCCCCGTCCCTGGGATTCTCCAGGCAAGAACACTAGAGTGGGTTGCTATTTCCTTCTCCAATGCATGAAAGTGAAAAGTGAAAGTGAAGTCGCTCAGTTGTGTCCAACTCCTAGCGACCCCATGGACTGCAGCCTACCAGGCTCCTCTGTCCATGGGATTTTCCAGACAAGAGTACTGGAGTGGGGTGCCACACACTCTTACCATGTGATACAGCCATCATGCTCCTTGGTATTTATCCCAAAGGGCTGAAAACGTATATCCACACAAAACCCTGCTCATTGATGTTTATTACCAATTTGTTCATAATTGTAAGCAACCAAGATGTGTTTCAGTAGGTAAATAAATAAACTGTAGGACATCAAACAATGAAATAAAAAGTTTCATTGTTTCATCAATGAAACTCTCACATTTGTTTCATCGTTTCATCAAACTCATAAAAAGAAATGAGCTATCAAGCCACGAGAAGACACAGAGGACACTTCAGTGCACATTACTAAGTGAAAGGAGTGAGTCAGAAAAACATTATCAAAAAAGGCAAAACTCAGGAGGTGGTAAAAGGACCAGCGGTTGCCAGGGGTTGTGGGGGTGGGGAGGGATGAATAGGCAGAGAAGATCTTTACTGCTGAGAAACTCTTCTGTGTGATACTATAGTGATGGAGACATGGCATTATATGTTTATCCAAACCCACAGAATATACAACACCAAGAGCGAACCCTAATGTAATCTATGGACTTTGGGTGATAACAATGTGTCAGTGTGGGCTCACGGACTGTAACGCATGGACCACTCTGGTGGGGATGAGGCCCTACTGTATAGCTCAGGGAGCTCTACTCAGCGCTCTGTGGTGACCTAAATGGAGGGAAATCTGAAAAGGAGGGGATATGTGTACATGTAGAGCTGATTTTTCTTGCTGTAAGTAGAAACTAACACAGCGTTATAGAGCAACTATACTCCAATAATTTTTTTTAAATCTGATTTACTTAGTGGAAATTTTTAAAATGTGAGACAACTTTCTAAATTATAAATTTTATGAACTCTAAATACAGATCAGGGATTTCCAGAAATTTAGCATCTGATTTGAGATGTACTTGTATGTGTAAAAATACACACTAGGTTGGAAGACTTGGTATGAAAAAAATAATGTACAATATCTATGAATCATTTTAAGTGAGTATATGTTGAAATGATAGTTTAGAGCAAATATACAGTAACAATTGGTTTCTGAAATTAATAAGATTATGAAATTAATAGGCTAATTTCACGTTTTATTTTCTAGTGTGATTCCTAGAAAATCTAATTTATATATATGTGATGTGCATTATATATCTATTAGACTGGGCTATTCTAGACTATGAAGAAAGTCCTGGAAACAGAAAACGATTATTTAATTATTTTATGTTCACTTCCCAACATAGGATATGGTAAATAATAAGTGTTGAAGAATTATTTCTTTGATATTTAACTAAGTGAATGATTATCCATATCTGACAAGGCTGAGTGAGAGTAGGGCTATTTGTTCTATATTTTCTAGCTCTGTGCTAATTTTTTCCATTGACTAGCACAGGGCTTTGAAAATCATGGTAATAACTACAACTATCATTTTCATTCACCTACTATGTACACTTTTAATCTATTAGAAATTTGTTGCAAATTTAGAATGTATGGGAAGTAATTTGTCCAAAGTTATGTTACTAATAGAATTCAGCAAATGCTTGCTTATGAATCACTGAATGAATGAACAAACAAACTGGAATGCCTAAGAAGAATGAGCATAAAATTTTTCTAGGCCTCTGTTGCTTTGAATGTGAATATGAATCCTTTCATTTTTATCTGATTTGAGATTGCTTGTCCCAGCTTAGAAAGACTTGTAAAAGATTGTCAAGTATGAAACCCTGGAACAGGAACAAGAAAAATATTCTACTGACAAGAAAGTAACTTGCTCAGGTTACAACAATAAATTAGATTTGGAAACGCTGAAGACACAGCTGCTTTCGGGAGCCTAAGAGAGAGAAGGTCCTGGCCGTGGCTCCCTCCTCATCTGTCATTTGGCCAAAGATCCTCCAAAAGCACCACAAAACCCGATTAATTAGAAATAGATGAACCTCCATGTTCTCGGGTCCTACAACATTTCAGGCCGACAAGCCAACCTTCCAGGCTGAAGGAGACACACATTTGGCCACACGCTTTGCTCTCAACTTTTAAACCCATGCGTCTATTTTAATGGCAATTCAATCCAGATGGTCCCAGTTATTTGCATTAGATTCATCAGAAGCAATTTTGGAAAGAGGCTTCAATCTAGTAACTTCCTCAGGGCTGTCTCTAGACCTAAACTCCTCCTCCACGGTTCCTCCAGCAGAGTCTGTTGGGTGGTATTTGTATTAACTCAAGACAGCACAGAGATTAAGAGCAGGGACTCTGGAAGCCAGACTGCCCAGGTTCAATTATAGAAGCCTCACTGGGTGCCAGGCATGGTTATAACCATTAGCTATTATTTCTATTACGTTTAGGAGCAAGTGACAGAAAGCCAACATTGGAAGGGCCTGTGAATGATAGCTTACTTCTCTTTGACATAAACACAGGTGGTTCAGGCCTGGGAGGATTACCCCTTCTCACCAAGACCCCAGTACCTTCTATCTTGTTGCCCAGGAACCTCAGCACACAACTATCACCTTCTGATCCAAGACAGTGAGCCCACTTCCGGCCAATTTGCCCACATTCCAGCGAGAAGGAAGGATGAGAGAGGAGAAAAACCACACTCTTCCTTTAAGGATGCTTTCTAGAAGTTGTACACATTACGTTTGCTGCATCCCATTGAACAAAACTTAGTTGTGGTCATGTATCTTTTAAAGGAGACTGGGAAGTGTAGCTCTTTATTCTGTTATTCTTTATCTATTATTGTCGCAGAAAAAAGAAGGACAGATATTGGGGGACGGTTAGATGTCTCTGTGACAAATTCAGAGTGAAAGATCATAAACGCCATCTCACAGGCACCCCAATGTTCCCAGCAGCACTGTTCACAACAGCCAAGACATGGAGACAACCTAGATGCCCATCGATGGATGAGTGGATAAAGAAGATGTGGTCCATAAATACAGTGGGATATTACTCAGCCATAAAAAGAATGGAATCATGCCATTTGCAGCTACATGGATGGATCTAGAGATGGTCATGCTGAGCAAAGTAAGTCAGAAAGACAAATACCATATGATGTCAACTGTAAGGGAGATCTAAACTACGACAGACTCACAGACATAGAGCACAGACTTGTGGTTATCAAGGGGGGGGGGTTGGGAGCTTGTGACTAGCGGATGCAAACTGTTGTATATAGAATGGGTAAAAATACAAGGTCCCACTGTACAGCACAGGGAACTATATTCAACATTTTATAATAAACCACAGTGGAAAAGAATATGAAAAGGAATGTGTGTGTGTGTGTGTGTGTGTGCGTGTGTGTATAACTGAATCGCTTTGCTCTACACCAGCAACTAACACAGCACTGTAAGTCAGCTAAACCCAACTGGATCTAGAATGCATACCAAATGGAGGAGATCTTGGGGTAATGGAATGTGGTTTGAGAAAACTGCATTTTAACTCAGGACTTGGCCATCTCCACATTGTTTGCTTCTAAATCCCATAAATATAAGCTGCATAAAACACTAAATAAATGTTTATTCTAATTATTGTACAAAAGTGACCACAACTCTCTTTTTTCCACTCCCACCAGAATTATATCCAGGGAAGGCTTCAGATGCTTGTGGATTCAGAAAGAAGAGATCTGGTGACTTGTAACACTGCTCCAGTTTAAAAGGAAGGTCCCTCAAGTACCCACCAGCCATCACACTCCTGAGCCACTCTCTTAGCTCTGGGCCCTCCATCAAAACTAAGGAAGTGATGACACCCCAACAGGTTCAGGGTGCCCCTCCTGAAACTGACCACAGAGGCTGACATTAGACAAGGCATCTTCCCATTCTGTCTGAGCCTATACAAATAAGTCATTGACAACACATACACAGATAATAGGAAACATATTTTTGGTCAGTGAGTTAGCTTTCTGGTTGGGCTTGAATACTGTAGCAGATCCTTTGAAAGCTTCCCCATTAACCACACTCTCCTTCTGAATAGAAATGTATTTCCCAGCCTTGAGGTTAGGTTTGGGATTGGCTTAAGCCAACCAAATGTATGCAACCCTGTGTCCACAATAATCATTCCAGGGTTGGGCATCTGGTTGAATGAGACGTGAAGGAAGAGGTGAGGGGCTTGGAGAAAGAAGCATCAGTTGACGTTGGCCGTTGTCTTGGATTCACAAAGAATATCTGGCCTTAGAATGAAGACATCAGGCCAACAGCCTATATGAAACTACAGCGGGAGGATGAAAGTCGGTCTGTCAAGAGGTTATTGAGTCAGTGGCTTGAAACTTATCTAAAGCCCACATTCATACAGACTCTGAGATTCACAAGCCGGTAAACTCTGTTTATGGTTCAGGCCTCCTGAGTGGGGGTCTCTGTTAAGCAGTAGTCTAATGGACTGCTGCTGCTGCTGCTGAGTCACTTCAGTCGTGTCTGACTCTGTGCGACCCCATAGACAGCAGCCCACCAGGCTCCTCTGTCCCTGGGATTCTCCAGGCAAGAACACTGGAGTGGGTTGCCATTTCCTTCTCCAATGCATGAAAGTGAAAAGTGAAAGAGAAGTCGCTCAGTCATGCCTGACTCTTAGCAACCCCATGGACTGGAGCCCACCAGGCTCCTCCATCCATGAGACTTTCCAGGCAAGAGTACTGGAGTGGGGTGCCATTGCCTTCTCCGAGTCTAATGGACACTGGGTCATTAAATGAAAACCTGGGAGTACTTAACACAAGGCAAATTAACCAGGAAGCTGTAGCCAGACATTCATCACATCAACTATACCAAGATTGGAGTGCTGGCCTACCATTTCAGCTCTCGTGTGAGCACAGGCAAATTATTTGAAGAAAATGTGGAGTCCTGCCCCAGGGCTATAGAAGGGAGGGCTTGTACCAAGGCCACAGAAGTGGAACCCACAACCCTCCGAAGCTGACTGAGCCCCTTTATAACTTGCCAAAAGCCCCCCGATCATCACTAGGAGGCTTCCTGATCCCAAACTAGGCAAAAACACCCAACCCAGCAGTCACCCTTTCACACCCTAACTAATCACCTAAGGCCAACCTTTTAGTGGAATTTTCTTTGTCTTGAGGCTATAAAAATTGGCTACTAAACCATGAAAAGCGTCGGCTCTCCCTTGAGATGGCCAGCTGTTCTAACAGTGTCCTGCTGGCTCTCCCTGGTCTGTCAGGCTGCCCCGCTGTGCTGGCAGTGGGCTCATTATCTCTGCTCTTTGTTCTTCACTCACTGCCTTCTGAGGTGCCCTGTGTCTAGAAATTCTTTTCCAAGCCATGCTCAATGGAAACCATGAAACTGCTTCTTAACCAGGAAATCGGGAATAACTGTACTGTTGTCAGGGCTTCCCAGGTGGCACTGGTGGCAAAGCTCCAGTGCTGGAGAGGCAGGAGACGCGGGCTCGACCCCTGGGTTGGGGAGATCCCCTAGAGGATGAAATGGCAACCCACTCCAGCGTTCTTGCCTGAAGAATCCCATGGACAGAGGAGCCTGGCGGGCTACAGTCCATGGGGTCGCAAAGAGCTGGATGCGACTGAAGCCACTGAACACACAGGCTTCTCTTGGGGCTGTTGTATAATACATACAATCTAAATGAGCTTGCCCTGGACCAAGCCTGCTTCCTAAACAGAGAAATCAATAAAGACATAATACAGTCACAGATAGAGGGAAGCTGTGTGTGAAGAGTCTAACATAAACTCAAAGAGGACGGTGGATGGAGCCTGGATGGACAATGGTGGGCCCTAAACTTTGTGAGACATCACATGGTTGACAGGGAGCCCAGACGCTTCTCAAGTAAAGTTTACATATAGTTAGAAGAAAACAAAACCCTTTTATGGCCTGGTTCTGTCAGTTTTAACAAATGCATGCAGTTGTATAACCATACATCATAGTCAGGGCATGGAACTGCTCCATCATCACCCCCGCAAATTCCCTCATGCTCCTCTGATATCAACTTCTTCCTGCACCCCCAACTCCAGCTCCCAAGAGATCAAAACAAATCACGGATCTGTTTTCTGCTCCTACAGTTTAACCTTTTCCAGGATGTCATATAAAAGGAATCATGTGTTAGGTCATCTTGTGAGTCTGACTTCTTTGGCTTAGTAGAGCGGGTTGGAGATTCATCTGTGTTGGGATTAAACCTTTTGCTTTTATTGCTACACTGAACATGTGGCTACGAGAGACGAGGGGTGGAGTGAGTAGCCTTTCCCTTCTCCAGGGGATCTTCCCAACCAAGGGATTGAACCGGGGTCTCCCGCATTACAGATGGATTCTTTAACAGCTGAACTACCAGGGAAGCCCCCCAGGTGTCACTAGTGGTAAAGAATCTGTCTGCCGATGCAGGTTAGATGTAAGACACACTGGTTCGATCCCTGGGTCGGGAAGATCCCTTGGAGAAGGGAATGGCAATCCACTCCGGTATTCTTGCCTGGAGAATCCCACGGACAGAGGAGCCTGGTGGGCTACAGTCCATAGGGTCACACAGAGACGGACACAACTGAAGCAACTTAGCACAAACATGGGATTAAAGCCTACCTTCTTTTTTAGTTGTTGATTTAATTTGATTTAATTAATTTATCTAATTCATTATGATTTAATCTAATTGCACAAAAATTTGAAATTATAACTCCTTTAGATTTCTAAGAGGAAGATTATACATGCCTCCATATTCAATTCAGCACTGTCACATTGGAGTCATACAGTGAATTTCAGCAACATCTCAAATTATATAAAACAAGCAATTTTTAAAGCTTTGTGGAACGTTTTATGCTAATGATAAAAGCTTTTTTTTTTTTAAACTGGCAATTTTGGATTATAATGTATCAAGTGGCTAATACTGTAAAATTTCGGTCACTGAATATCATGGATTTTGAACTGGTTTCTGCTCCTAAAAACAGATCATCCACTTAGGTGGACAACCAAAAATTCACTTCACTCTAAAAGCCTCAATTGTGTTTCTTAGAAAAATAAGATTTATGTAACCAACTGTCTTCTATGGGTCAAGGATTATGGTAATAGCGAGATCAACTATTACAATCATGCTAATGTTTTATTTTCAAAAGCACTTTGTAAGAAAATACGAGCACGGCTTCCAATAGGAATGCCACACCTGGACTCGACGCCCAGCTCAGATTTTGGCTTTCAAGGTAAAGCCTACCTTTCCTCTTAACCACATATGCCACACAGGATGACAGACAGACAGCTCACTTCCAATGACCGTTTGCATACCCCTAATTTTTTAACTGTTTCTATTGGAGTATGGTTCATTTACAATGTTGTGTTAGTTTCAGGCGCAGAGTGATTCTGTTATATACATACATATGTATTCTTTTCCAGATCCCTTTCCATTATAGGTTCTTACAAGATACTGATAATAGTTCTCTGTGCCATACAGCAGGTCCTTGTTGTTTTTCCATTTTATACACAGCAGGTCAGTTCAGTTCAGTTGCTCAGTCGTGTCCGACTCTCTGCGACCCCATGAATCGCAGCACACCAAGCCTCCCTGTCCATCACCAACTCCTGGAGTCCACCCAAACCCATGTTCATTGAGTCGGTGATGCCATCCAGCCATCTCATCCTCTGTCA
>NW_011494867.1:4256388-4263288 GCF_000754665.1 Bison bison bison
TCCAGCCATCTCATCCTCTGTCATCCCCTTCTCCTCCTGCCCCCAATCCTTCCCAGCATCAGGGTCTTTTCTAATGAGTCAACTCTTCTCATGAGGTGGCCAAAGTATTGGAGTTTCAGCTTCAGCATCAGTCCTTCCAGTGAACACCCAGGACTGATCTCCTTTAGAATGGACTGGTTGGATCTCCTTGCCATCCAAGGGACTCGAAAGAGTCTTTTCCAACACCACAGTTCAAAAGCATCAATTCTTCGGCGCTCAGCTTTCTTTATAGTCCAACTCTCACATCCATTCACGACTACTGGAAAAACCATAGCCTTAACTAGATGGACATTTGTTGGCAAAGTAATATCTCTGCTTTTGAATATGCTATCTAGGTTGGTCATAACTTTCCTTCCAAGGAGTAAGTATCTTTTAATTTCATGGCTGCAGTCACCATCTGCAGTGATTTTGGAGCCCAGAAAAATAAAGTCTGACACTGTTTCCACAGTTTCCCCATCTATTTGCCATGAAGCAATGGGACCAGATACCATGATCTTAGTTTTCTGAATGTTGAGCTTTAAGCCAACTTTTTCACTCTCTTCTTCCACTTTCATCAAGAGGCTTTTTAGTTCCTCTTCACTTTCTGCCATAAGGGTGGTATCATCTGCATATCTGAGGTTATTGATATTTCTCCCAGCAATCTTGATTCCAGCTTGTGCTTCTTCCAGTCCAGCGTTTCTCATGATGGACTCTGCATAGAAGTTAAATAAGCAGGGTGACAATATACAGCCTTGATGTACTCCTTTTCCTATTTGGAACCAGTCTGTTGTTCCATGTCCAGTTCTAACTGTTGCTTCCTGACCTGCATACAGGTTTCTTAAGAGGCAGGTCAGGTGGTCTGGTATTCTCATCTCTTGAAGAATTTTCCACAGTTTATTGTGATCCACATAGTCAATCTGCCATTCCCAACTCCTAGTTTATTGCCCCCAGCAACCACTATCTCGTTTGTTTTCTATGTCTGTGACTCTATTTCTGTTTTGTTAATCAGTTCATTTGTATCACTTTTTTAGATTCCACATATAAGGGATATCATATATTTGTCTTTCTCTTTCATTTAGGTGGTAATCTCTAGGTCTATGTTAATCTCTGTGTTGCTGAAAGGGCATTATTTCATTCTTTTTTTATGACTGGTAACATTCTACTGTGTGCCCCTAATCTTTATATGAACTTGGAACTGTTGAAGAGTAAAAAACAGGCTATGGAATGAACTGTGTCTCCCCACTAAAATTCATGAGTTGAAGCCCGAACTGCCAACATGACTGCGTTTCAAGATAGAGTCCTTAGGAGGGAATTAAGATTACCTGCCATCATAAAAGCAGGGTCCTAATCTGACAGGACTGGAGGTCTTACAAAAAGAGGGAGACCCAGGCTCTCACATGAAGACACCACGAGAAGATGATCATCTGCAAGCCGGAAAGAGAGTCCTCTCCAGGAGCTAAGCCTGTGGGACCTAATTTGGGACTTCTAGCCTCCCTAACTGTGAGAAAACACATTTCTGTTGTTGAAGCTACCCAATCTGTGGTCCTTTGGTATGGAAGCCCCAGCAGAATTGAACAAAGTGACTCAGAAGAAAAACCTGGGGTTGGTAATCAGTGAACAGGTCAGGTCCTAACATCTGTTTCTTCTTTGTGGGATAAAGGTGGAAACAGCCTTCCATGCAGCCTCGTGACAAAGACTGGACTACAGGGGTGATATATGTAAATCGCTGAGCACGGCTCTTGGCACCTGGAAATGCTCGGCACACACGACACTTCCTGTTGGCCGGCTCTGTGTCCCTCCTGCGGCCAGTATGAGCCCTGCCACATACAGGGATGCCAGGAAATAGTTGCAAAATGCAACTGGAATGTGACTGGACATGCTGAAGGACCTCTCATATTTTAATTTTTTTTAATATGCAGAGCAAAGTAGTTGATACAAATGAATGTGTCTGACATCTGACACTCATCTATTCTGTTTCTCACAATCTAAACAGGAAAGAATCTTCGGGTAGTCATTTTCACTGGAGTATAAGCAGATTTCAGTCAGTCATTGCCACAATGAGAGGTCTGCGTGTTAGTTACGGGCTTCCCTGGTGGCTCAGAATCGCCTGCCATGCGGGAGACCTGGGTTTGATCCCTGGTTTGGGAAGATCCCCTGGAGGAGGGCATGGCAACCCACTCCAGAATTCTGGCCTGGAGAGTCCCCATGGACAGAGGAGCCTGGTGGGCTACAGTTCATGGGGCCACAAAGAGTCAGACACGACTGAGCACAGCACACATATTAGTTACCAGGAATGACTTGTCCACAAGAAGAGGGTGGAGGAGGGGAGCAGACAGGGAGGTGCTTTCTTGAGCACCTGAAACCATAATTGGTAAGGAGGAATGAAGCGTGTCCTTGGACTTCACATGTCCCCCGGGGAGGGAAGGAGGAACAGGTGGCCGTGTGGACCAGGCATGGACCCCCTTGGTGGTGTGCTGGAGCAGGCTCCTTCTAGCTCCTGAGAGCCCGCTGTGGAGTCCGCTTTCCAATTCCACATTCAGTTATGCCATCTTGTTGGCAAAACTTGCCATGGTGGGAGTTCTTTCTTTTTTTATTTTTTTTTATTTTATTTTATTTTTTTTTGGTGGGAGTTCTTTCCACAGAAGAAAAAAAAAAACACAAAACTGCACAAGGCTGTAAAGTGGGGCTTCCCTCACCCTCCAGGGAGCCGGCGGTTAGCCGTTTACCAGCACACCACGTGTCCACGGCCCAGGCTTGATCCTGCCTCCCAGGGGTTCAGAAAGCTTTACGGTAAGGTAAAGAATGGATAGCAGGGGTCTGGGATCCACAGACCACAAGAAAGCCTCAAGGAAGTTAAGGGGGCCCAGATTTTGGACTTTGGATGCCAGTGTTGTGTTAGTCGCTCAGTCGTGACCAATTCTTTGCAACCCCATGGACTGTAGCGTACCAGGCTCCTCTGTCCATGGGACTCTGTCCAGGCAAGAACACTGGAGTGGGTTGCCATGCCCTTCTCCAGGGGGTGTTCCTGACCCAGGGATAGAACCGGGATCTCCTGCATTGCAGCCAGATTTCTTTACCATCTGAGCCACTAGGGAAGCCCTTGGATGCCAGACCTTGCTTTAATTTTCACCATTTTTGAGATTCAGTGGATTATTTGTGGCCTCGTTCTGAGAATTAAGCCATGGATTTTATTGAGAAAATAAATATGGTTTATTCTCACAGACTGGCTGTACTTTTTTAACCTAGCAACTTGACTTCCACTGAAACAGTCCCTCTGAATAAAAGTATTAAGAATGGGCAAAGATTTAGGCACCAGAAGGTTCCACACAACATTCACTATCATGCAGTGTGTTTGTGTAATACCTAACATCTGACAACAGGGAATTCTGCTTAACTTTATCATGGTGTGTTCATATAAATGGATAGTCTTTAAATATTCTTCTAAAACTTGATTTTTCTGTTATGGGAGAAGACTCGTGATAAAAATAGAGAAGAGTAAATTGCAAAAGAGAGTTATTTAATGATTAGAACTTTATAAAATACAAAAACATTGATGGTTATAGAGTAAATTTTGAATGGAACACTTTTTTCCCTTTGGTGCTTTTATGCATTTTTCAGTGTTTCTGCAGTGAGAATGTATTACTTTATGAAATAAGAAAAAAAAGAAATACTCCAACTAGATAATCTGAGAAGTTAAATCATAAAATTTGGTTTACTGCTAAGTCACTTCAGTTGTGTCCAACTCTGTGCGACCCCATAGACAGCAGCCCACCAGGCTCCTCTGTCCCTGGGATTCTCCAGGCAAGAACACTGGAGTGGGTTGCAGTTTCCTTCTCCAATGCATGAAAGTGAAAAGTGAAAGTGAAGTCGCTCAGTCGTGTCCGACCCTCAGCGATCCCATGGACTGCAGCCTTCCAGGCACCTCCATCCATGGGGTTTTCCAGGCAAGAGTACTGGAGTGGGTGCCATTGCCTTCTCCAAAATTTGGTTTATCTATATATTAATAAAAGTAACACTAATTGACAAAATTTAATAACATCTAAGCCAAACTGGCAACATAGCAAGGATTATGAAATCACTGATTATATCTGATACAACTATTTCTTTATCCTCATCCCTAGTCAACCACCTTGCTCTTCTTCTTCTAACAATAATATTCACTAAGTGTTTTCCATATATCAGCCATGGTGCCAAGTAAGTGAAATAATTTATTCTTCAGAAAAAAAAAAAACCTATGAAATAGTTACTATTTCATAATATTTACATCTCCATTTTACAGATGGAAAAGCAAATGCTTTGACTTATAAATAACCTGCCCAATCCTCACAGCCAGTCAGTGCCAGACCCAACATCAAATTCTAGTTCACAAAAGCGGGCATTTTGCACTGACAACAAATAATCCAATTAAGCTCATAAAGTCTCACTTTTAAGGAGATGATAGGCTCCACACTGACAGTATTAAAGTCGATTCACATTTTCAGTTTCCATGGATTCCTTGGGCTGAGCTGACAAACACATTCTAGAAGACTAGGAAAGTACAAATCAATGAACCACGTTGCAGGTACCTATTCTAAAACAAAAAGGAGGGAATTCCTTGGTCCAGAGGTTAGGACCTGCAAAACACTTCTTACCATTATTCTGAGAGTTTGAGACCTAGTAGGAGAACAGACGATTGTACCCTACTCCAGTACTCTTGCCTGGAAAATCTCATGGGCAGAGGAGCCTGGTAGGCTGCAGTCCGTGGGGTCACGAAGAGTTGGACACGACTGAGTGACTTCACTTTCACTTCTCACTTTCATGCATTGGAGAAGGAAATGGCAACCCACTCCAGTGTTCTTGCCTGGAGAATCCCAGGGACAGGGGAGCCTGGTGGGCTGCCGTCTATGGGGTCGCACAGAGTCGGGCACGACTGACGTGACTTAGCAGCAGCAGCAGGAGAACAGTGGTGACGTGACCGAACTAATGGTATTCGCAGTATTCCTTTTTAAGGAAACACTAGGGCTCCCGTGCTCAGCCCCTGCTCCTTCATTCATTTTTCTTTTTTCACCCAGATCCTGTAATAAAAGCACTACACTTTGCAACCTGAGATTACATTCCTGGAACTCCCCCTACGCACACCCACAAAGCACCAGAGTGTTGCCTCTTCTCATTAGAGCGGCTCTCAGTGCGACGACTGGCTTGCCAGGTGGACTTCCCTTTGCGTCAATACACGTGCTGTCCAGCAGAGGGCAGGATTGCACAACGCACCCGGGGATCCTCTCCAGTTAGGAATAAAACGGGAGAGATGGTCCAGACCTACCAGCATCAAGGGAGATTAAAGCAGAGCAAACCATAGCCTGTGTTCTTAGAGATGACAACATGAGAAATATTCCACACTGGGAGTCGTACACCTGGTCGCCAGAGTCAATCTGGGAGTCACTTCACCTGGCCTCAGGTGAAGTCCTCACGGCTGGACGGGCCCTTGTGGTTCTTATTATAATTGCAAGACCCCCACAGCAATAACCATCAGGAAACTCTGAAGTCCAAACGATTTATAACTTACGGGGCCTGGAAATTACATGGCACACCTGAGGCCACACAGCGAAGTCATGTGGGGAGAGAGGAGGGAAGAGAAGAGGAGAGAGGGGCAGAGAGGGTGAACCAGAACCGGGTTCTGCTAGAACTAGGTCCAGGGTAGGGTCTGGGGTTTTGCAGACTCGTTCCTTATTGGGGAATTTAAAGCATGGCAAGAGGCCAAATGGTCAGTTACTGAAATCAATCACGATTTCTGAAACAAAGAAGCCTGGGGTAGAGGACTGGTTTTTCAGTCTAGCCCTGTGAGTGACTGGTGTTTATTTCAAAAGCTAGCCTTGAAGTGGATGTCTCAGCCACTTTAAGTCAACCACTTGCCTTGCGAAAAGAAAAGCCCACTGTCCGCGTTTACACTACGAGGTCTCAATTTCCCCAGCAGTGTAGTGAAGGCGTTCTCTTAGATGACCCCCAGTTCTTATTTCTCCTGTAAACTTCTAATACTACATTCTGATCTGACCTGAAGTAATGCTTCTGAAGTCGTGATCTTGCTAAATGCAAACTGAAGTATGTGTGTCCTCGGTTTTTAAGATGAGAGTAGGGGTTGAACATGAGCTCTTTTACCTCAATGGCTCTTCCAGCAGAGGGCAAGACTGTCTTCCCAAGTTTGACTCAGCAGTTGGGGTGGTTGAACCAGTAGAAATTATAATAGGCTAATCCCACATCCAAGGAGCGGTGGCTGCGCGGGCACAGGAGGGCCGAGAGAGACTACTCCACATTCAAGGTCAGGAGGGGCGGCAGTGAGGAGATATCCCTCGTCCAAGGTAAGAAGCAGCAGCTGTGCTTTGCTGGAGCAGCCGTGAAGAGATACCCCACGTCCAAGGTAAGAGAAACCCAAGTAAGACGGTAGGTGTTGCAAGAGGGCATCAGAGGGCAGACACACTGAAACCATACTCACAGAAAACTAGTCAATCTAATCACACTAGGGCCACACCCTTGTCTAACTCAGTGAAACTAAGCCATGCCCGTGGGGCCACCCAAGACAGGCGGGTCATGTGGAGAGATCTGACAGAATGTGGTCCACTGGAGAAGGGAATGGCAAACCACTTCAGTATTCTTGCCTTGAGAACCCCATGAACAATATGAAAAGGCAAAATGATAGGATACTGAAAGAGGAACTCCCCAGGTCAGTAGGTGTCCAATATGCTACTGGAGATCAGTGGAGAAATAACTCCAGAAAGAATGAAGGGATGGAGCTAAAGGAA
The DNA here is from genome assembly GCF_000754665.1 of Bison bison bison. Taxonomy (NCBI): domain Eukaryota; kingdom Metazoa; phylum Chordata; class Mammalia; order Artiodactyla; family Bovidae; genus Bison; species Bison bison. Next base: position 4,263,180 of record NW_011494867.1, read on the forward strand.
AAACAATACCCAGCTGTGGAGGTGACTGGTGATAGAAGAAAGGTCCAATGCTGTAAAGAGCAATATTGCATAGGAACCTGGAATGTCAGGTCCATGAATCAAGGCAAAT
>NW_011494867.1:4263388-4263990 GCF_000754665.1 Bison bison bison
CAACAAAAGAGTCCAAAATGCAGTATTTGGTTGCAATCTCAAAAATGACAGAATGATCTCTGTTCGTTTCCAAGGCAAACCATTCAATATCACAGTAATCCAAGTCTATGGCCCAACCAGTAATGCTAAAGAAGCTGAAGTTGAACAGTTCTATGAAGACCTACAAGACCTTTTAGAACTAACACCCAAAAGAGATGTCCTTTTCATTATAGGGGACTGGAATGCAAAAGTATGAAGTCAAGAAACACCTGGAGTAACAGGCAAATTTGGCCATGGAATATGGAATGAAGCAGGGCAAAGGATAATAGAGTTTTGCCAAGAGAACGCATTGGTCATAGCAAACACCCTCTTCCAACAACACAAGAGAAGACTCTACACAGGACATCACCAGATGGTCAACACCGAAATCAGATTGATTATGTTCTTTGCAGCCAAAGATAGAGAAGCTCTATACAGTCAGCAAAACAAGACCGGGAGCTGACTGTGGCTCAGATAATGAACTCCTTATAGCCAAATTCAGACTTAAATTGAAGAAAGTAGAGAAACCACTACACTATTCAGGTATGACCTAAATCAAATCCCTTATGATTATACAGTGGAAG
>NW_011494867.1:4264090-4265068 GCF_000754665.1 Bison bison bison
ATTTAAGGGACTAGATCTGATAGATAGAGTGCCTGATGAACTATGGATGGAGGTTCGTGACATTGTACAGAAGACAGGGATCAAGACCATTCCCATGGAAAAGAAATGCAAAAAACCAAAACGGCTGTCTGGGGAGGCCTTACAAATAGCTGTGAAAAGAAGAGAATCAAAAAGCAAAGGAGAAAAGGAAAGATATACCCATTTGAATGCAGAGTTCCAAAGAATAGCACAGAGAGATAAGAAAAGCCTTCCTCAGTGATCAATGCAAAGAAATAGAGGAAAACAACAGAATGGGAAAGACGAGGGATCTCTTCAAGAAAATTAGAGATACCAAGGGAACATTTCATGCAGAGATGGGCTCGATAAAGGACAGAAATTGTATTGACCTAATAGAAGCAGAAGATATTAAGAAGAGGTGGCAAGAATACACAGAAGAACTGTACAGAAAAGATCTTCATGACCCAGATAATCACGATGGTGTGATCACTCATCTAGAGCCAGACATCCTGGAATGTGAAGTCAAGTGGGCCTTAGGAAGCATCACTAGGAACAAAGCTGGTGGAGGTGATGGAATTCCAGTTGAGCTATTTCAAATCCTGAAAGATGAGGCTATGAAAGTGCTGCACTCAATATATGCCAGCAAATTTGGAAAACTCAGCAGTGCCCACAGGACTGGAAAAGGTCAGTTTTCATTCCAATCCCAAAGAGAGGCAACGCCAAAGAATGCTCAAACTACTGCACAATTGCACTCATCTCACACACTAGCAAAGTAATGCTCAAAATTCTCCAAGCCAGGCTTTAATAATACGTGAACCGTGAACCTCCAGATGTTCAGGCTGGATTTGGAAAAGGCAGAGGAATCAGAGGTCACGTTGCCAACATCTGTTGGATCATCAAAAAAGCAAGAGAGTTCCAGAAAAACATCTACTTCTGCTTTATTGACTATGCCAAAGCCTTTGACTGTGTGGATCACAAGAA
>NW_011494867.1:4265750-4267387 GCF_000754665.1 Bison bison bison
GATGGTGATTGCAGCCATGAAATTAAAAGACACTTACTCCTTGGAAGGAAAGTTATGACCAACCTAGATGGCATATTCAAAAGCAGAGACATTACTTTGCCAACAAAGGTCCATCTAGTCAAAGCTATGGTTTTTCCAGTGGTCATGTATGGATCTGAGAGTTGGACTATAAAGAAAGGTGAGCACTGAAGAATTGCTGCTTTTGAACTGTGGTGTTGGAGAAGACTCTTGAGAGTCCCTTGGACTGCAAGGAGATCCAACCAGTCCATCTTAAAGGAAATCAGTCCTGGTGTTCATTGGAAGGACTGAAGCTGAAGCTCCAATTCTTTGGCCACCTCATACGAGGAACCAACTCATTTGAAAAGACCCTGATGCTGGGAAGGACTGAAGGCATGAGGAGAAGGGGATGACAGAGGATGAGATTGTTGGATGGCATCACTGACTCAATGGACATTGGTTTGAGTAACTTCCGGGAGTTGCTGATGGACAGGGAGGCCTGGTGTGCTGCAGTCCACGGGGTTGCAAAGAGTTGGAGACGACAGAGCGACTGAACTGAACTGAACTGAAAGACTCATAGTTGTCTCTGGTCAGTTTCTCTCCCATCCCCAAAGTCCCTAAAAGCAATAAGAACAGTTGTGAGCCCATTCTCTGCAGTTTAGATCCCAGCTTCATCAGCTCCCATCTGCACGCTCTTCAACAGTTTATCTCTCTGTGGCTTTGGAACCTTACCTGGAAAATGCAGTGGGTGGAAGATTATAATGTTTTGCACATTGCCTGGCACATCCATGAATATTTGTTGTTGTTTAGTTGCTAAGTCGTGTCAGACTATTTTGTGACTCTGTGGACTATACCCCACCAGGCTATATAGTTCATGGCATTTCCTAGGCAAGAATCCTGGAGTGAGTTGCCATTTCCTTCTTCAGGGGATTTTTTTCCCAACCCAGGGATCGAACCCACATCTCCTGTGTCTCCTGTATTGGACGGCACATTCTTTGTGCCACCGAGAAGCCCTTCAGTGAATATTCAGTTCAGTTCAGTCCTTCGCTCTGTTGTGTCTGACTCTTTGTGACCCCATGGACTGCCGCATGCCAGGCTTCCCTGTCCATCACTAACTCTTGGAGCTTGATGAAACTCAAGTCCATCGAGTTGGTGACTGCCTGCAATGCGGGAGACCTGGGTTCAGTCTCTGGGTTGGGAAGAGCCCCTGGAGAAGGGAAAGGCTACCTGGTGCATTATTCTGGCCTAGAGAAGTCCATGGACTGTATAGTCCATGGCGTCACAAAGAGTCAGACACGACTGAGCAACTTTCACTTCAATGAATATTCAGTTCAGTTCAGTCGCTCAGTTGTGTCTGACTCTTTGCAACCCCATGAATTGCAGCATGCCAGGCCTCCTTGTCCATCACCAACTCCCAAAGTTCACTCAAACTCACATCCATTGAATCGGTGATGCCATCCAGCCATCTCATCCTCTGTCGTCCCCTTCTCCTCCTGCCCCCAATCCCTCCCAGCATCAGAGTCTTTTCCAATGAGTCAACTCTTTGCATGAGGTGGCCAAAGTACTGGAGTTTCAGCTTTAGCAACATTCCTTCCAAAGAACACCCAGGACTGATCTCCTTTAGAATGGACTGGTGTATC
>NW_011494867.1:4267487-4267682 GCF_000754665.1 Bison bison bison
TTTAGTTCCTCTTCACTTTCTGCCATGAGGGTGATGTCATCTGCATATCTGAGGTTATTGATATTTCTCCTGGCAATCTTGATTCCAGCTTGTGCTTCTTCCAGCCCAGCGTTCTCATGATGGACTCTGCATATAAGTTAAATAAGCAGGGTGACAATATACAGCCTTGACGTACTCCTTTTCCCATTTGGAACC
>NW_011494867.1:4267782-4267980 GCF_000754665.1 Bison bison bison
CTTTGCATGAGTGGCCAAAGTACTGGAGTTTCAGCTTTAGCAACATTCCTTCCAAAGAACACCCAGGACTGATCTCCTTTAGAATGGACTGGTGTATCTCCTTGCAGTCCAAGGGACTCTCAAGAGTCTTCTCCAACACCACAGTCAAAAGCATCAATTCTTCAGCGCTCAGCCTTCTTCACAGTCCAACTCTCACAT
>NW_011494867.1:4268876-4289211 GCF_000754665.1 Bison bison bison
GAAGGCTTTTCTTATCTCTCTGTGCTATTCTTTGGAACTCTGCATTCAAATGGGTATATCTTTCCTTTTCTCCTTTGCTTTTTGATTCTCTTCTTTTCACAGCTATTTGTAAGGCTTCCTCAGACAGCCATTTTCCCTTTTTGCATTTCCTTTTGTTGGGGATGGTCTTGATCATTGCCTCCCATACAATGTCACAAGCCTTCATCCATAGTTCTTCAGGAACTCTGGCTATCATATCTAATCCTTTGAATCCATTTGTCACTTCCACTGTATAATCGTAAGGGATTTTATTTAGTGTATACCTGAATAGTGTAGTGGTTTCTCTACTTTCTTCAATTTAAGTCTGAATTTGGCTATAAGGAGTTCATTATCTGAGCCACAGTCAGCTCCCGGTCTTGTTTTTGCTGACTTATAGAGCTTCTCTATCTTTGGCTGCAAAGAATATAGTCAATCTGATTTTGGTGTTGGCCATCTGGTGATGTCCATCTGTAGAGTCTTCTCTTGTGTTGTTGGAAGAGGGTGTTTGCTATGACCAGTGCATTCTCTTGGCAAAACTCTGTTAGCCTTTGCCCTGCTTCATTCTGTACTCCAAGGCCAAATTTGCCTGTTACTCCAGGTGTTTCTTGACTTTTGCATTCCAGTCCCCTATGATGAAAAGGACATCTTTTTTGGGTGTTAGTTCTAGAAGGTCTCATAGGTCTTCATAGCACCATTCAGCTTCAGCTTCTTCAGTGTTACTGCAAACAAAACTGGTTCATTCATTCTCTTACTCACATCCTCTCTCAACAAAGTGACTACTATGTCCCTGGAACTTAATTATCCATAATTCTTCAATGATGGCATCTTGTCCAGTCATGTGATTTTCCACACAGACTCATAAGCCTGAGGGTAAGACAATTTCAACCCTGGCCTTTTGTTGAGATTTTGGTGGCTAGGTATAGTACAAAGTGGAATTTGGGGGAGGAGGTAAAAATTGCCACAGAGACTGTGAGTCAGACAATCAACCATGAGGCCCAGACAATCAACATGAGTCCCACCGCCCAAGCCCCCAGGGCTTCAACTGGTCAAGGTTCTGTGAATGTCCTGCCTTCACTTTTCCAAGCACTACCCTCACTCTCTGTTGATAAATGGTCTGATTGCACCAGAAGAATGGCCAGGGGTACTAAGTTCCACTGTAGCGCTGCCCTGAACATCTATGCAATGTGGAAAAACCATTCACTATCTCTGAGTTTGCTTCCCTCACCTATAAAATGAGACACCACTCACACTGAACAGAATGGCCATCATCAAAAGACCTACAAAGAATAAACACAGGAGAGGGTGTGGGGAAAACAGAGCCCTCCTGTGTTATTGGTGGGACTGTAGACTGGTGCAGCCACTGTGGAGAACAGGATGGACGTCCCTTAGAAACTAAAAATAGAGCTACCATATGATCCAGCAACTCCACTACAGAGCGTATATACAGAGAAAACCATGATTCAAAAAGATACATGCAGCCCAGAGTTCACTGCAGCACTATCTGCAATAGCGAGAACATGAAACAACCTAGAAGTCCATCAACAGAGGAATGGATAAAGACGTGGTACACATATACAACGGAAGAGCACTCAGTCATAAAGTAGAATGAAATAATGCCATTTGCAACAACATGAATGGACCTGCTGCTGCTGCTGCTGCTGCTAAGTCACCTCAGTTGTGTCCGACTCTGTGCGACCCCATAGACGGCAGCCCACCAGGCTCCCCCGTCCCTGGGATTCTCCAGGCAAGAACACTGGAGTGGGTTGCCATTTCCTTCTCCAGTGCAGGAAAGTGAAAAGTGAAAATGAAGTTGCTCAGTTGTGTCCGACTCTTAGTGACCCCATGGACTGCAGCCTACCAGGCTCCTCTATCCATGGGATTTTCCAGGCAAGAGTACTGGAGTGGGGTGCCACTGCCTTCTCCGTGAATGGACCTAGAGGCTATCATACCAAGGGAAGTAAGACAGAGAAGGAAAAATATCATGTGATATTGCTTATATGTGGAATCTAAAAAAGGTGGCACAAAGGAACTTATTTACAAAATAGAAACCAAATAATCGATACAGAAAACAATTCTGCGGTTAATAGGGGTGGAAGGGAAGGAGAGATAAATTGGAAGATTGGGATTGACATATACACACTTCTACATATAAAATAGATAACTAATAAGGACCTACTGTATAGCATAAGGAACTATACTCAGGATTCTGTAATAACTTATATTGGAAAAGAATCTAAAAAAGAGTAGATATATGTATAACAAATTTATCTTGCTGTACACCTAAACTAACACAACATTATAGACCAATTATGCTCCAAAAAAGATTTTAAAATAAATAAAAAATAAAATAAGGAATCATTCAGCTCAATTACTAGAGAAATATTTTTGAACCAAGTAGAATATGCCTGGCACTGTGCTTCATGCTAAGGACACAGAACACCAATAGTAACAACAATTTCTCTATTCAAAATGCTCACATTCAAACACCTTCTATACATTTTCAACTGATAATAATAGAACAGTGGCCCTACCTCTGATGGAAGGGTCTATATGATACTGCAACTACTATTACAGATAAACCATGTTTTGAGGCATCTAATTTGGGCCAGGAGCGTCCCTGATAGCTCAGTTGGTAAAGAATTAGCTTGCAATGCAGGAGATCTGGGTTTGAACCCTGGGTTGGGAAGATCCCCTGGAGAAGGGAAAGGCTACTCACTCCAGTATTCTGGCCTGGAGAATCCCATGGACTATGCAGTCCATGGGGTCACAAAGAGTCAGACACGACTGAGCGACTTTCACTTATCACTATATGTAAATTATTTCTGCAAGCCTTTGCCCCAACCCTCTGGAATAGATATAATTATTATTTCCATTTTACTGATTTTCTAAAAACTGAGAATTAAGAAGATTCGGTTACTTACCTAAAGTCACATGGTAATGTTACCATAGGTAATGTTATCTGTCATCATATCAGTGAACAAAGGATGCTGGGGCCATCAGGCCATCAGCCAATGCAGCCACACCAGGACTGTGCATCTGTGGGGATTCAGGATAGAGAAACCAGGAGCCTGGTCTTGGATAGCTGAGGTGTATATCCATGGAATTATTTCAGTGAGTCTGGACTCTTGCCCCATAACATACATAGAAAAGCACTAAATTCATAAACCTGAGATGTCTTGCTTTCTTTAATTAACAGTGATCTTTTGATGATCTGACTACCTGGTCCTTGTTGCAAAAACTCACATATCCTGGCTCCTCCCTTACATCTTCAGAGCAGCCCCTCAAAGCCATCATAGAAGCGTCTTCCAGGCAAGGGTCCTCAGAAAGTCCTCCAAAGAAAACACAATTCTCAACTTTTAGGTTGTGCATTTTTCTTCAGTCAACAAAAGTAAGAAGTAATAGAACCAGAACTAAAACCAAGCCTGCTGGAGACCAGTGCCTATTTGTTCCTAAGCCCTCGTGTCTGACTCTTTGAGAGCCCATAGACTGCAGCACGCCAGGCTTCCTTGTCCATCACCAACTCCCAGAGTTTATTCACACTCATGTCCATTGGGTCAGTAATGCCATCCAACCATCTCATCCTCTGTCATCCCCTTCTCCTCCCGCCTTCAATCTTTCCCAGCATCAGGGTCTTTTCTAAGGAGTCAGTTCTTTGCATTAGGGGGCTAAAATATTGGAGCTTCAGCTTCAGCATCAGTCTTTCCAGTGAATATTCAGGGTTGATTTTCTTTAGGATGGACTGGTTGGATCTCCTTGCCCTAGGGAAGCACAGAACAGGGGACCCAGGAGATGAAATTTCAAGTCAATTTCAGATGACACCCACCTGATTCTTGAGAACGAGTTGTGCTAATCCTATCAATTCCTCTCCTAGAGTTAAATTGCTCTACTGACTTTTCAATCCTTATCCAAGAAAAGTTGGCTTGATAAGCACAACTGGAATTCAAGACAACTAGATTTTTTTAAATGTTTCCCATGATTTTGGCTCCAGGGCTTTTCAAAAGAGATATGAAAAAAAATGTGAAATGTTAATTTTATACATTTTGTTGTTGTTGTTGTTCAGTTGCTAAGTTGTGTGACTCAATGTTATCTCATGAACTGCAGCATGCAAGGCATCCCTGTCCTTCACCACCTCCCAGAATTTGCTCAAATGCATGTCCGGTGAGTCAGTGATGCTATCTAACTGTCTCAGTCTCTGCACCCCCTTCTCATTTTGCCTTCAATCTTTCCCAGCATCAGGGTCTTTTCCAATGAGTCAGCTCTTTGCATTGGGTGGTCAAAGTACTAGAGCTTCAGCTTCAGCATGAGTCTTTCCAATGAATATTCAGGGTTGATTTCCATTAGGATTGACTGGTTGGACCTCCTTGCAGTCCAAGGATTCTGCCCAAAGTAACATAGTCTTATGTTGGCTAATTCATGGCTCTTGGTTGAGGAATTGCACTTACTTCCAGGGCCTCCCTTAGATACTACACAATTACAGAAAAGGACTGCCAGCACTAATCACTCCATCACAAATCCAAAAAGTCCTACAGAATCTGAGATGCTGACAAGAAGTTCAGATCTGCTGGAAAACATCTGTAAATCATAAATCTTGTCATTTTAACTAACATGGTGAAAAGGTTTAGCTTCCATGATTTACTAATGCCCTGAGCCATCTTTAAAGTCTTGTGTTCTTTCTAAAGACAAAGAATAAAACAGATTTGAAGGCTATGTTTAAAAGAGTAAACAGCCAGGATGGCTGCTACAGTTGTTAATGATAAACATTGACATTTCAGACACTCCAACTAACTCAAACAGAAATTTTAGTAGGACATTTGGTCATTGTTTAAAAGTTTTCTAAAAGTATAATTATGCACCATAAAATACATTTTTGAGCAGACAATTCAATGATTTTTAATACATTTTCAAAATTTTGCAACTATCACCACAGTTTGGTTTTTAGAACATTTCCATCTCCTAAAGAGATCCCTTACCCCAGTTAGCAGTTATTCTTCATTTTCACTTCCAGCCCTAGGAAAACCTTAATCTCCTTTTTGTCTCCAAATGTCTGCCTTTCCGGACATTTCTTATACACAGAACCAGACAAATATGCTTGCACCCAGCTTCTTTCACTTAGCCTGTTTCTGAGGTTCATCCATGTTGTAGTGTGTAACAGAATTTTGTTCCTTTTTCTTGTTGGATATTGTCCCACTGTATATATAATGTACTGTTTATTAATTTCCCATTTGATGGACTTTAAGGTTGTTTCACTTTCTCACCTTATGAATGAATAAGGCTGCTATCTATTTCTAGCGTGAGTCTTGGTGGCAACATACATTTTCCTTTTTCTCGGAACAAAGCTAGGAGTGGAATGGCTGGATTATATAGTAAATGCATATTTAACTTCTTTTTTTCACCTTATTTGTTTCACTTTCCTCTTATATGTAATTTTTGAAAGTGTATGTGCCAAACTGTTTTCCACAATAGCTGTTCCGGGATTTCCCTGGCGATTCGGTGGTTAAAGACATCACCTTCCAATCCAGAGGGTACAGTTTCAGTTCCCGGTGGGGAAGCTAAGATTCCACATGCCTTGTGGCCAAAAAGCCAAAACATAAAGGAGAAGCAATATTGTAACAAATTCAAAAAAGACTTTTAAAATGGCCCACATCAAAATGATCTTTAAAAAAAAAAGTGGTACCATTTTCCATTCCCACGGTGTTCACTTTTAAGCCGACACAGTAATGGGAGCATGAGGTTTCTGAGCAGTGGAGTTAACTCCACAATGTCGAGAATATCAATTCTCTGTTATCCATTGAAGGCTTTCTGGCTCTAAGATGCTTCAGACTTTGTTATTGCTCCATGGGTAGAGAGGAGTTGAAAGAATATTAGGCTTCTTAGTAAAGAATCCAGAAATTATCTATTTAAACGATCACCCCAGCCTTGCACCCTTCCTGATTGTTTTCGACTGCTTTCTGGCACCTCTTCTTGGCTGCAGGCTACAACGGTGAACTCCACTCGGACCCCCAAATTTAGAAGTGCTTTTCTCATGGTTCTTATAATATCCCATGCGTGCCTTTTGTTCCTGTATAATTTTCCAGCCTCTCTCAAGGAACTACATTTTGCTCACCTTTGTCTGCTCGGTACTCAGCACAGACATCGTCTCGTTGTATGTACTCAACAATCTCTACGGATCAGTGCATGAATCAATGAACACAGAACAAACCTACCTGTTTAAGTATATCATCGTGGTCTTAATCTCATTTAATGGAAATGTTACAAATGCAGGTAAGGAAAGACTTAAATGTCTGTCCAGGTAATTTCTGATTTTCTTCCCAAAGAAATAGGAACTAAACCTATCAATTTAGTCCCAGGGTCTAAGAAAAACTGTGAGCTCTAGAGAAAGCCTGTCTGTTCCCTTTCTCATCAGCTTTGTGGCCTCAGTCAAGTTACTTGGTTTCACTAACCCTCAGTTTCTTTATCTAAAAGCATTGCTGTGAGGATTAAAGGAAATAGTCCACATAAATCCCTTAGTTATTACTTTGTGATGTCACCATTTTAACATTTATTGAATAAGTATTAAAATCATTATGAATATGAGTAAACAGGGTGATTCCCTGTTATAGGCCATCCTAGAAAGTGAGAGTACCAGGTTACACCCCCAGAGAGGTTGTTTTACATCATATAACAAATCTCATCAACCAACCTCCAATTGTAGTCATCAGTTGAGAGACTGAAATACAAGATCTAAAGGCAAAGATAATGAACAACCATGAATATTTATACTGTGTGTGTGTGTGCAAATGCACACCTATACACACATCTCCACTTTAGTCATATCTCAGTGGATCCCTTTAATTTCAGGACTCGCTTCCAAGTGTAACTGAGCAGGTCCTGGGACAGACCCCACCCCCATATCCTCTTGCTGTAGCTTCTCTCTGATGTCCCCCAATAATAAGATCTGATGCATATTTCCTGAGTTTTTCAGATACTAAAAACCACTATGAACAAATGGAGGAAATTAACTAATGATCAGACCTTCTGATACCTAAGGATGGATCATATCAACCAATCAGAAAACTGTACCAGCTGATCATGTGACCTGAGATGCCCCTCCCTCAGTTGGCCTTTAAAAATGCTTTGCTGAAACCTTTCAGGGAGTTCAGGGTTTTTTGAACACAAGACACCCTTTTTCCTTGCTCGGCTCTGCAATACACCTTTCTCTGCTCCAGAGTCAGTTTGTTTGGCATTACTGTGCGTGGGGCACACAAACTTGCGTTGGGTAACACATGGAGGTTCTCGAAGGGAGGCTGGTTACAGCACAACAGCCACCATCAAGACCTACGGCTCGTCTCCAGTGGTTTCACCCAACACCACCCACCTCTTCAGTCTCTCAGAGGAAAGCACAAACACCAGCAGCAAGCTCTATGGAATCTCAGGCAGAGAGAGCAAACCATGGCTGTGGCAACGCTTTCACCACTCATCACCCAACTTGAAAACACCAGGGTTGCTGTGGGCCCAGAAACGTGCATCAAGCAGCCTGTGAGGCTACAGAACCCTATACGAACGGGTGCACATTTACGGGGAAATGCCATCTTTGGAGGCAAAATTTGATTGGAGTCCTCACCTATCACCTGCCGTCTCTGTTTCGTTGCTCAGTCATGTCCGACTCCTTGTGACCCTGTCCATGGGATTTTCCAGGCAAAAGTACTAGAGTGGATTGCCACTTCCTCCTTCAGGGGAATCTTCCCAACCCAGGGGTCAAACCTGTGTCTCCTGCAGTGCAGGCAGATTCTTTATCTGCTGAGCCATCGGGGAAGCCCCATTACTTGCTAGTCTTGGACAAATCTTTTTGCTTTTCTGAACCTCAGTTTTCCTTGTTTGGAAATGAAGATCAAATACTTGGCTGACATAAGAATGAATGAAATGATGCCATTTGCAGCATCATGGATGGATCTAGAGATTATCATACTAAGTGAAGGAAGTCAGACAGAGAAAGAGAAATATCACATGATGTCAGTCATATGTGGAATTTACAAAACAGAAACAGGCTCACAGACATAGAAGACAAACTGAAGGGGGAAGGAGGAGACAGGGGAGGGATAGATTAGGCTGGCCGATACAAATTACTACGCATAAAATCGATAAACAACAAGCTCCTACTGTAGAGCACAGGGAACTATATTCAATATATTGTAATAAACTATAATGGAGAAGAATATGAAAAAGAATAGATATGTACATATATCTGTGTAGCTGAATCACTTCGCTATATATCAGAAATTAACACAACATTGTAAATCAACTACTCCTCAATTAAAAAAAATTTTTAACTACTTGGCTGAGTCATTGTGATAACTGCATATAATAAATGTAAAATTTCCCAGTAAAGTGTATGACAAATCACAGTCGCTCAAAGGTAATATGTGTGACTATTCTACAATATCTATGCAAACATGCTATGCTGGGCTGTGCTTAGTGGCTCAGTCATGTCTGATTCTTTGTGACCCCAAGGACTGTAGCCCACCAGGCTCCTCTGCGCATGGGATTTTCCAGGTAAGAGTACTAGAGTGGGCTGCCATGCCCTCCAAGGATTGAACCTAGGTCTCCTGCATTGCAGGTGGATTCTTTACCATCTGAGCTACCAGGGAAGCCCTATTAATACATAACCAGTGACATAAAGCTCCCAAACATAGAAGTGAGAAGATCAAGGTAAGTGCTTTCCTGGGTCTTGTCTCCACTTCATTTGCAGAGTTTCTTTTACACTGGTATTCTGTTTGCATTCACCGATTGCCACTAAGCTAATTTTTTTCACATGTAGATTCTTATTACCTGTGATGGATGTCAGTGTCACTGAGACAGCAAAATAAATGGACTTGTGGAGGATGGGGCCACCCCAGACCTGTTGCTTCCTGGCTAACCCCATGACATCAAGCAATGGAGAGAAAGATGGCAGATAGTGGCCCCACCTACACTCAAGCATCTGAGATAAGGGCATGGCCCTCCAGACACTGGGGAGAAGAACGCTCAACAAACACACACCTCAGACAACCGGAAGCTCCTCAAACCCCACTCACGTTCTCCCAAGCCCACTGAAATCCCAGAACACACTTGTCAAAAGAGGAAAGATCATTGCCCCAAGTGGTTTGGAATGTTCTTCCATTTCAGAGAAGGATAAATATTTGTTTGTCAAGGGGAGAATGTTGTCTGGCATCGTGGCTAGTATAATTCTATGACAGTGCATTTTCCTAATTGCTTATAAAATGTATTCTACCATCCTGTGCAAATAACACTGAGACTTGCAGTCATGAAGTGTGTGTAATCAACAGATGTCAGTTGTTCTCCACTTAAGCAACTTAGAAACAACCAAAAATGAATTAGGATTATTGAATGATGATGTGGAAAGCTAAGGTATTAAATATTTAAGGCCCCAAACAGAACGATGGAGTTGATTTTGCGTGCTTGTTAGTTGCGGCTTTATCATTTTGCATCAGTGATCCTGCGAATGCGTTCATTTTTCTGCAAGGCTCGTCGGGTGTTGCTATGGAGACAAGAGCTGCTCTGACATATTCCCACCGGCCCTGTTTGCTGGCTTTTTCAGTAAACACTTAATTATGCATCGCATTCTGCAATCAGTGTCGTTGGAGGGAAGTTCGCTTAGCTGATCTCAGATAAAGATGAGTTCCGCTCCTAAGCAGATGCTTTCAGAAGTGTTGAGTGTGGTTCTAATAAATGGAGCAAAATCAAGAAGCCTCTGAGAGAAAGACAACAAATAAGAAGGCAAGGATTCAGTCTAATTACTTCTGATCACCTACCTGTATGGGCTTCCAAGGTGATGTCAGTGCCAATGCATGAGACGCAGGTTCAATCCCTGGGTTGGGAAGATCCCCTGGAGAAGGACATGGAAACCCACTCCAGTACTGTTACCTGGAGAATCCCATGGACAGAGGAGCCTGGAGGGCTACAGTCCATGGAGTCGCAAAGAGTTGGACATGCCTGAGCACGCACACATGCATCTAACTGTATAAAAGATTGTCAAAGTCTTAGCAACCTCAACTCCATACTGAAACCTCTGACAGTCTGGGGAGGAGGATGAATTATTCTATACCATATAACCTAAGCAGACAAATCAAACAAGCAACAACAAATATAACTATATATTTGAAGGCTATTCTGTCTAGGAAGAGGTATTATCAAAATACAAGATCTTTCTTTAGGTCAAGAATTCTCAACATAAAAATAGACTTCTTAGGACTGGGACATTCCCCCTCTTTCCATAAGCGTAAGCAGCATATTGTTTGGGTGTGTATAAGTGCATCTCTTGAAAGAGTCTATAACTTTTATCAGAAAGTCAGAAACTGATCAGACTAAGCAAGACAAAGAACCAATTGACTGTATTCCAGTGAAAAATACCCCATCTCCTCCAGAGAAAGTGTGTTTACTCTTTCCCACCTTGTGCGATTACCAAAATGCAAGAAGCATTTCTGTGGCAAGGATCCCACCCCGATTCTGTCCTTTATCCAACTCTAGGTTTTGAGAGAGACATGCCTGGAATTCTCTCTCATTTGAAGGAACAAACACAGTACTGGGTTAGATGCTCCAAATAAAGAAGTCAGCTGATCCATGCCCAGCATTCCGAGTTACAACAAAAGCTGTGTCCCAGTGGACCCCTTAGTTTTATGAAAATGATCTAATTCAATGAATGAGATATTTATTTGACTGATTCTCACAGGAATCAGATCTTTATTCAATTCGCTTTTTACTAGGTCAGGCACTTCCTTCACACACTGCTACTGATATATCTATACACACACATACACACACATACATATATGTATATACATACTCTATTTTATGTCCTCCTTGTGATTTCAGTGTATTATTTGCACTGAAACTAGAAAAGGGAGACAAGGGTTCAGAGCCAAGCATAATTCAGACAGAACTGCCGATTCAAATTTGGGAATGAAAGAGACAAGCTGGGAAGAGCCAGAAAGAAAGGACTCCCACTTCACCTTCCTTGAATGTCAACAATGTTAATGTGAGTATCTGTGCAGCCCCTTGGCATGTGTAACACCACCTGAAAGCCACAGCTGTCGTTTATGATCTCTCAGGGTTCTGGGGGCAGGTGGGGGGTGGGTGGTGGAACAGAGGGGACAGCTTGTCTCTTCTGCACAATGTCTAGGGCTTCCCCTGGTTTGACCCCATGGCTGAAGGCTGGACCACTGGGACTGCCGAGCACCCTTCTGGATGCAAACTCAGGGTCTCTCCATGTGCCTCCACCTAGGCTCACCTTAGCACAAGAATTCCACAGCAGTCACACTTTTTGCGTGATGGCTCATGGCTCAAGTTGTTCAAGTTTTCCAAAAGCCAGGGCAGAAAGTGCAAGGCTTCTTAGGACCTGGCCTCATGAGCCCCAGAACATCATTCTGTTAGTCATGAAGATGCTCAGGCTAGCCCCGACTGAAAGAAAGGGGGCTTTGTCTCTACCTCTCAAGGGAAAGAGTAGCAGAGGCTGTGTGACTATGTTCAGCAGCTCAAAAGGCAGGGCAGGTCTACAGGAACACTGTTAAGTCACTATCCTAACTTTTGCACACACACATGATGTCAATTACCTCTACTACCCACCCTGTGGCCCCATATTACAGATTTGAACACTGAGGCAGAGTAGGGATTCAACCCAGGACTGCCTTCAGATTCTGTACCATTGACTACAACCCCTCCTGGTTCCTCCAGTCTTTCCCTCAAGTTACAAACATGCAGCCTCCACTGATTTCTTCTGCCCTCCTCCTAACATACTTGCGACTTGAATTTTACATGAAATACAGTGGAATTACCCATCTTTTTTTGGTACATAGGCGTCTCCCTAAAGAGTTCACAGAATCACAAACTGGGAAAGCTTTGGGTTCTGAGAAGGGGAAACAGAAGGGTACATAGGGCCAGCATCTCGGCTGGGATCACACAGAGACTGGAGGAGACAGAGCTGGGCTCAGAGAAGGGGAGAAGCTCCTGGTTCCTGCTCCTGGCTCCGTCTTCTTATCTTCAGTTCTTGGCACCATAGGGGAGATTTTCCTCTAACCTTCTAGGTTCTTTGGCTGGTCTATTAATTAAATTGACCTAAGAGAGATTAGCAGGAGGAAAAACAAATTGAATTTCCTACATATAAGAGCTTCACATTGACACTGAAGCTTACATGCCATCTTGAGCTAAGGAGAAGCAGGCAGGGATCTGGGACTTCAAAGGGAAGGAAGATAATTTACAAGAAGATTGGTAAACAAATCTGAGTCTTGGCGCAAATAGACAGTGGGATCCAGAGAGGAATTTGAACAAACAGGCTTAGCTGAGGTCTCCCAGCCTCCTACACCAAGCCCAATCATTTGTAGTTGTCTTGGGTGACAGCTCTCTTCCTGAAACAGCCCCTCTATCAAAATTCTTTATTTTTAAGAATTTTATTGAAGTACAGTTGATTTACAATGTTGTGTTAATTTCTGCTTTATAGCAAAGTGACTCAGTTACACATGTTTATACTCTTCCTCAGAGTCTTTTCCATTATAGTTTATCGCAGGATATTGAATATAGTTCCCTGTGCTGTACAGTAAGTCCTATCCATTCTATATATAATAGTTTTTTTAAATTTTATACCACAGGATAATTGCTTTACAATATTGTGCTAGTTGCCAACGCACAGCAAAGTAACTCAGTTACGCACGTACGTATTCTTTTTCACACTCTTTTCCATTACAGTTTATCGCGGGATATTGAATATGTGCTATATAGTAGGAACTTGTTGTTAGTCCATTCCAAATATAATGTTGCTGTCATTGCTCTTTAGTTGCTCAGTCGTGTCTGACTCTGCGACCCCATGGACTGCAGCACGCCAGGCTTCCCTGTCCTTTACCATCTCCCTGAGCTTGCTCAAACTCATGTCCAGTGAGTCGGTGATGCCATCCAGCCATCTCATCCTCTGTCGTCCCCTTCTCCTCCTGCCTTCAATCATTTCCAGCATCAGGGTCTTTTCAAATGAGTCAGTTCTTCACATCAGGTGGCCAAAGTATTGGAGCTTCAGCTTCAGCATCAGTCCTTCCAGTGAATACTCAGGACTGATTTCCTTTAGGATGGACTGGTTGGATCTTCTTGCAGTCCAAGGGACTCTCAAGAGTCTTCTCCAACACCATAGCTCAAAAGCATCAATTCTTTGGCACTCAGCCTTCTCTATGGTCCAGCTCTCACATCCATACGTGACCACTGGGAAAACCATAGCTTTGACTAGATGGACCTTTGTTGCCAAAGTAATGTCTCTGCTTTTTGATATGCTACCTAGATTTATCACAGCTTTTCTTCCAAGGAGCAAGCATCTTTTAATTTCATGGCTGCAGTCACCATCTGCAGTGATTTTGGAGCCCCCAAAAATAAAGTCTGTCACTGTTTCCATTGTTTCCCCATCTATTTGTCATGAAGTGATGGAACTGGATACCATGATGTCGTTCCCTTCTCCAGGAGATCTTCCCAAAACAGGGATCAAACCCAGGTCTCCCGCATTGCAGGAGGATTTTTTATCATCTGAGCCACCTGGGAAACTCTCTCTACATAACAGTTTTTAATTTTTTTTATATTGGAGTATAGTGGATTTATAACATTGTATTACTTTCTGATGTACAGCAAAGTGACTCAGATTGAGGCAGTTACAGAGGGAGATGAAAAGCTCTTCCTGTATCTTTAGGGCCTTGATTGACTCCGGCTCAAAACAATCCACATGCCAGAGTGGCACATTGTGGGGAGGCTGTTCTGACCCCTTCAGTGCGCACGAGCCGCTAAAAACACCGTGTGGCGAAACCAGGGATGTCAGCGGTGTTCCTTCCCCGCTGTCTTGTTGAGGGCGGAAGCTCGTCTAAGGGAAGATAATTTGCTCTCTAATGAGAGTATTTGAAGGGCATTTCTTTCACTTGCTTTGAGATTTCTGTCAATTTTTTCATCTAGTTCTAATCTAATAGAGGTGAAATCCATTTTCAGCTAATTATAGGAAATGCTTCTAATGGGTAAATTAAGTCTGCTTCGACCCCGAGAGGCTCACACACCTCCATTACCTTCTCTTCTGTCCGCGACGGTGCACGTTTCCTCCTTCTCAGAGGGCTTGTCACACCCCGTCTCCCCACATCACCAGCCGTGGTGGAAGCGTGCAGAGGTCAGTCTGCCCTCAGGAGGAAGTGGCCGTCCGCCCATGACACGTCCAAGGGCCGTGAATTTACCAACTGCAAATTGCTCATCACGGCGGCGCTACGAGACGTTCCTGATAGCTTTATGATAATAAAAGATGGTCTGCCACTTGCTTGGGAGCTACACTGCCTGCCAAAAGCAAAGCGGTGGGAGTTGGAATGACCCGAAAGAATGCTTTGCAAATGTGAAAAGGCCTGTCCATGCACAGTGCTAGTTCGCTTCCTTTTAGAAATGTGTGGAAGGAAACTCCAGGTCACACAGCCCTCGGTGCTAAAGTGACAGGGGAAAACAAAAATACTTGGCTGACATTATGCTTAGCAGTTAAGTCCAGGTGCAGATATAATAGCAGCTACTGGATGTTAAAGAGAATTATCCATCTGGGGGCCCAGGAGGTTATAAAGATAATAATGAAATACCCAGAGAAGGGTAGATCCTTATATATTTCTCAAGCATCCAACTGTTTTGCTCAAAACCAAATGCACTGGAGCTGGGGAGCAAAACTTGCCACTCCCAAATGTTCCTTTGGCATGAAGATAATTTTGATGAAAACAATCAGGGCCCGAAAGACTTGGCAAGCAACTTTGGTCTTTCCCATAAATGCCTACAAGAATTCAGATCAAGGGCCTGTTCCCCAAATGGAGGTGTCGCCACCGATATCTGCAAAGACTCTGGGCTAAGTGGTGGGGAAACTCTAGGCAGGACCTAGAGACCCTGAGCCCACCCTGGTCCCCACTGTCTGTGTGGCCCACCAAACGTTCTTTGTTTACCAAATATTTGCTTTACCACATCCATGTGAATTGTCTTCCTCCTCTTTGAAGTCCCAAACCGATCTCCCCAACATCCTCTTTTGTTTTCAGGTAAAGATTGTATCTAAAGTGAGGGTTTCAGTCACTTCGACAAGTTACTCAGTTTTCCTGGGTCTCAGCCATGTATGTTAGTGTTGTGGTTTAGGCACTCATTTGTGTCCAATTCTTTGCAACCCCATGGACTGTAGTCCAACAGGTTCCTCTGTCCATGGAATTTTCCAGGCTACTGCAGTGGGTCGCCATTCCCTCCTTCAGGGGATCTTCCCAACCCAGGTATCAAACCTGGGTCTGCTGCATTTCCAGCAGATCCTTCACTATTTTGGGTACCAGAGAAGCCCAAAAGATCACCAACATCTCCATCTCCATTAGGGAATTGAATCCTAGACGGCTGTGTGACAGGTGGGGACACTAACCACTGTACTAATGAGGAATTGTTACATACGGATGGATGTTTCTAAACTTCTGATTTTCTCTTATAAATCTGTCTTGTATCAATTTAATTCTTAGATCAGCCAGAAGCACCTCAAAAGGTAGAGAAAAATTTCTTCCTCCCTGAACAGCATTGGTCAATGACTCCCACTAACCCTTAAAATAGTTAATAATATGTCTGTAAATTAAACAAAACAAAGCATAGAGTATCCGTCTCTGCTGGCTGCATCGTACACCTTATTGAGTCAATATGCAAGCCTCACAATTCTGGCTGCCAAAAATATCCTTCATCTTTGCTTTCTGATGTCTTCAAATCCAGTTAATGATACACAGCTCCCTAAGATCAAAACAGTTTATTTTGCCTGTTTAGCCTCCAGTGTTAACCAAACCTTTGTGATAGATACTCTAATCATTGACCTAGCAATACACGCAAGAGAAAACTGACGCCTGGAGGAATTAAACAACAGTCCCTATAAAGTTTATTCACCATTTAATGGAAAGGTTTTAACCCAGTTCTCTAGTCTCCAGAAGACTTGATGCTCTTTCCTCTCTCGAGTTGCCAAACATGGCAGCCCCACCCCAACAACACTCTCAATTATGATTCCTTCTTGTCCACCTCCCGATTTCAAAGCCTTGTCATTTCTTCCTTAGACTATTCTATTTCTCATGAGGCTGCATCATTTCCACATGTCCCCTTGCCAACTCTTGCTTTAAATTGTTCATAGGATGGTCTTCTCAAGCATAATACCAACTGAGAACATGGTGATCTTGGAGGTTTGATGGTATTAGGATAGTATTAGGACAAGGGAGCTGGCGATGCTTGAACTCCACCTTTGCCAAGCATCTCTTTGTCCTCCGAGGACCTGGAGAGATAGGTGCACCTGAAACATGAGATTGCACTTGACAGATGGGACATGGTTCCTGCCCTCTGAGGGCCTGTGCTCAGAATGTGGTGGGTGTGGTCTACTCCACTGAGGTCTGCAGTGGACTCAGGAAGGAGCGGTGATGCTCCGCTGGTGTCTGCAATGGACTCAGGAAGGGATGGTGATAAGGTAGTCCTACATTCCTGCCAACTCAGCATGCTGTTGCACACTGCTCACTAACCACCACTGGAGAAAAACCCTTTAGAAAAATCAATATCTAATTCACGAAAATGTTTTCTAATACTCAAGCCAAATTATGGGTTTTCTCACCTTTCCTCTCTCTCCAATAAATCCAAAGTTTGGCCAACTTACTGAGAAATACATACATATATAATTTAGGATGGAAACCACCTGCAAATTTCATTTTTGTGTTCCTTCCTTAAACCAACCATGATTTTGACTAGAAGTGTTCAAACAGGCAGGCTCAGCTTGAGGAGCTATTCAAAACCATATTCAGAATCCACAGTTTGCCTTTTTTAATGAAGCACATTGCTTTTGCAGACATGATTTTGCTAGCTTTTAAAAATGGGCTATTAAATTTAGAATATCGGAGAGCGGAGCACCGGAGAGTCTAGACAGTGGGGGTGGGTAAGGAAAACCCTGGTGAAGACATTTGGCAAATTGGGAGACACTGAAACGACATTATGGGGAGCAGAGGATGACTCCTGAGGTATGTGCCGTGCAGACGGGTGCAGGGAAGAAGCCTGAATGGCAAGCTAAGACATGTGGGTTGTGTTTTTTTTTTTTTTTTTTTTTTCATAAAGACTGTGGACTTAAAAAAATATATTCACGACTAAAGTTGAGAGTTCTGTTTTATTGGGTGGGAATTTTTAGGACTTCAAGCCCAGGAGACGCATCTCAAGTGACCCTGAGAGAGCTGCTCTAAGGAGGTGAGGGGAGGAGCCAGGTTCAAGGAAGTTTTGCAACAAAGGGCAAATGGTCTGAATGTCAAAAGATTACTGAAATTAAAGAAAACTAGATATCCCAAGTTTAGGAATTTAGCACTTTTCTGTGTATGGGAAGATGGCAAGAGTCTGGGCTCCCTGAAATCATTCCTTTGATAAGCAGCTCAGGTATCTGGGGCCAGACTCTTAAGAGTTCCTTGGACAGCAAGGAGAGAAACCAGTCCATCCTAAAGGAAATCAACTGAAAATTCATTGGAAGGACTGATGCTGAAGCTCCCATAATTTGGCCACCTGATGCAAAGAGGTGACTCATCAGAAAAGACCCTGATGCTGGGAAAGATTGAGAGCAGGAGGAGAAGGGGGTGACAGAGGATGAGATGGTTGGATGGCATCACCGACTAACTGGATATGAGTTTGACAAACTCCGGGAGATGGCGAAGGAGGGGGAAGCCCGGTGTGCTACAGTCCACGGGGTTGTAAAGAGTCAGACACGACTGAGCGACTGAACAACAACAACAAACCCTGTGTTTTCACACCCTGAGCTTCCTCAGGGCTCGCCAGCTCTCTATCCACAGTGGCTGCAATTGCTGGCGATTGTGACACGCTTGTTTGCTTATACGGAAGGAAATATTGCATTTCTCAAGACTTCCTGTTGAACACAAACATTTCCTGTCTAACAGGGCTGACTTGAATGGTAATGAACTCCCTGTCTCTGGGGGTGACCAAGCAGAAGCTGGTACTATCAGAAATGCTGCAAAATCAGATGGGAAGGTAGCTCTGAGGTTATTAATGTATGGTCCATAGAGTCTGCTTTTTTTTAAGGGGTAAGTGGAGGGGAAAAGGAGATAAAGAATCCAGATATTCTTTAAAAGGCCAGAACTCTAAAGACATTGGGCCCATTCCATTTGGCCACATTAGGTAACTAGCAGGTTTTGCTGAGTAACTGTTAACCCCATAGGGTCAGGTGCATTAGTCTGCCAGCTCTGCATCATTAATTATAAGCACCTGTGCGCTCCTTGCGGGCATCTGCATATCTGACCCTGGGCCTTGATTCTATGAAAGGATTTTTTCCTATATTTGATGGTGAGCAACCATACTTGACCATTCTAGACTTCCTTTACCTTGCTAGAAAGGGACTACGGTGGTCTCGAGCCACAACAGGCCACCCAGGCATCCTGTGTTTCCTGAGGAAGGGACAGATCTGAGTTGACTTGTCACCAGGGTCCCTCCCTCAGGAAAGGAGGGGAGCAAAAGGTGCCACTGCACGATGCGTGTCTTTGGCGTGAGGATTCTTTTAGGTTGGCTGTTTTTAAGAAATAAAAGTCTCAGGGGACTTCCCTGGGGGTCCACTGGCTAAGACTCCAAGCTCCCAATGCCGGGGGTCTGGGTTCCACCCCTGGTGGGGGAACTAGATCCCTCGTGCCACGATTAAGAGTTCATATGCCGCAACTATTAATAAAACCCCCACATGCTCCAACTAAGACCCAGGGTGCTGCGTGCATGCTCAGTGGTCTCAGGCGTGTCCGACTCTTTGTGACCCCAGGGACTGCAGCCCGCCAGGCTCCTCTGTCCATGGGATTCTCCAGGCAAGAATACTGGAGTGGGTTGCCATGCCAGTATTCTCCAGGGGACCTTTCCGACCCCATGATCGAACCCACGTCTCTTATGTATCCTGAATTGGCACGTGGGTTCTTTACCATTAACACCATCTGGGAGACCCCCAAAATAAGTTCACACCAAAAAAAAAAAACAGACTTAAAAAGTGAGAAGTCTCCATGGGGTGGAGGTGGGGGTGGGGGTCCCCGGAAAAGAGTTTCCCCCAGAGTCAGCTACAAGGAACATGAGCTAGGTGGGGTTGACTGAGGGGAAACCAGCCAGGCCCCTCTGATCAAAGTCCCTGGGTCCTGTTGTGTCTGCACAGAATGACGCACATGTTTACCAAGGATCTACATTTCCCAACCTTCATGTAAACTGTTTGAAATCCCAACCCCCTGCCCCCTTCTCCTTCTCTCAGATGCCAGATTAGCCTCAACTTCCTAACCTGTTCTGCAGCCTCACATTCTTATGGAGCCCCCATATGTATGTCATTACATTTGTTTTTTTCTCCTGTTCATCTGTCTCACGTCACTTTAATGACTAAGCCAGCCATAAGAACCCACAAGGGTAGAGGGGAAATTTTCCTCCCCAACAGAAAAGACAGTGTCTCTTAAAATCTGCATTTTCACAATAACATTCTCCTCCAACTAAAAGATGTCACTTTCTACCATAAAGCCTCATAAATCTTGAATTTATACAGAATTATCATGAGATGAGGCAGAATCACAGGCTCTCGGGTTTGAAGGGGAGGGGCTGGTGATGCCTCCATCACAAAATCAGATGTTTTCAATAACAGCGATTCTCCTCAGCCCTACCTCCAGTGTTCCTGCCGGCAGAGTAGAGGAAATGTGTTTGTGTAATTATTTGAACTTTGCAGATAATGAATGACAAACGTTTTGAAAACCTGACTCCCTTTCCACTCTTCTCTCCACACCGCCACTTGAGTGGTGCTTCTAAAACATGGATGTGGAAATATCATGCACTCACTTATAACCCTCCACCTTCTCTTTACCTACAGCCTTATTAAAGAGACAGACATTGCATGCTTGAGGTGAGGCAGGGGGTGTATAGATGAGCCTTTCATATGTTAAAAATCATGTATGAAGTTTAACATGTATTATGTAAAAACATACCAGCACATTGAGAGAGTCAATTTCTAGGTAGGTTGATTTCTAGGTAGGAAGTCCGGGGTCCCCAAGGAGGAGAAAGGGGTCTGGAACTCTTGAAGAGGAGATAGGGGTCTGGAATTCTCAAGGAGGAGGAAAGGACAAAAGTTTTTTTTCTACATTCCTTAGTTGTAATCACATAAGACGTTTTTTTCTTTGAGCCTGGACCTTATGATTACACAACAAAACAACACAGCTTAAACTCTGTACTAAGGATTATATATATATATAATAGGATTATATATATTATAATATATAACATTATTTTATATATTATATATTATATAAAAATTATATTATATAA
This sequence comes from Bison bison bison, assembly GCF_000754665.1. Taxonomy (NCBI): domain Eukaryota; kingdom Metazoa; phylum Chordata; class Mammalia; order Artiodactyla; family Bovidae; genus Bison; species Bison bison. Next base: position 4,289,208 of record NW_011494867.1, read on the forward strand.
TATA
>NW_011494867.1:4289569-4290042 GCF_000754665.1 Bison bison bison
TATATATATATATATGGTCCTTTGCCTCAGAGGTGGGATGCAGATCTTCATGAAGACCTAGACCATAAGACCAACCCCCTGGAGGTGGAGCCCAGTGATCCCATCGAGAATGTCAAGGCCAAGATTCAAGACAAAGAGGGCATCCACCTAGACCAGCGGAGGCTGACCTTTGCAGGGAAAGAGCTGAAGATGGGTGCACCCTGTCTGAATACAACATCCAGAGAGTCCACTCTGCACTTGGTCCTGCACTTGAGGGGAGGTATTTTAAGTTCCCCCTTTTAAGCTTTTGATAAATTACATTGTACTTTTCTTTCAATAAAGTTGTTGCATTCCCCCCAAAATTATTATAATTATTATATTATATAATACATATTATATTATATATAATACATACAATGCATGTAATACATATTATATATTATAATTTATTATATTATGTTTATATATTTTATATTATATATTTATATTATTAT
>NW_011494867.1:4290649-4295850 GCF_000754665.1 Bison bison bison
TCCAATACTTTGGCCACCTCATGCAAAGAGTTGACTCATTGGAAAAGACTCTGATGCTGGGAGGGATTGGGGGCAGGAGGAGAAGGGGACGACAGAGGATGAGATGGCTGGATGGCATCACTGACTCGATGCACATGAGTTTGGGTGAACTCCAGGAGTTGGTGATGGACAAGGAGGCCTGGCATGCTGTGATTCATGGGGTTGCAAAGAGTCGGACACGACTGAGCAACTGAACTGAACTGAACTGGTGGCTCAGAGGTAAAGCATCTGCCTGCAATGTGGGAGACTTGGGTTTGATCCCTGGGTTGGGAAGATCCCCTGGAGAAGGAAATGGCAACCCACCCCAGTACTCTTGCCCGGAAAACCCCATAGACGGAGAAGCCTGGTCCATGGGTCACAAAGAGTCGGATATGATGGAGTGACTTAACTTTTTTTTTTTTTGAAGGATTATATAACAACAATGTATCCTGCTCGAGGACATGTTTCTCCTTCTTGAGAACCTTCTGACTAATCCTGTTATCTTAAAATGTATATTATGGGAGTGGGTCTGGTAAGACCTTTACAACCTTGAGACATTCTTTTGATTTACTGTAATAACCAACTGAAAAAGTATATAGCTCTCTGGCTAAGACCAGTGAGGTGGGGGGCACTCTGTCCCCCTTCTGATGTCTGTGTCAGAACTTTTCTGTCCCTTTTTCACTTTAATGAAACTCTGCTACACTAAAGTTCTTGAGTGATCAAGCCTGGTCCCTGATCCCAAAGCTAAATCTTCTTCTTCAGAGATCAGAAATCCAATATCGTTCACTGTAGGCTATCAACGTCAAGCTCATAATTTCAGTTGAAACGTATGTTTCTTTACAATATTAAATTCCCTGGTGGCTGAGTGGTAAAGAATCAGTCTGCCCAAGAAAGAGACATGGGTTGGATCTCTGCTCTGGGAAGATCCCACATGCCTTGGAGCAACTAAGTCCGTGCACCACAACTGCTAAGCCTGTGCTTTAAGCCCAGGATCTGCAACTACTGAAACCCACAGGCCCCAGAGCTCACGTTCCGCAACAGGAGACACTGCTGCAGTGAGAAGCCCGTGCACCACAACTAGAGTAAAGCCTGTGCAGCGGTGAAGACCCAGCACAGCCAAAAATAGATAAATTAGAAAAAAAAATTTATTTTGAAAATGAATATCAGCCTGAGACCAAGAAAAAAGTCTTTACCAAAATGTCATAAGTACATTCTGAGCATCATTTAAGAACATGAGATCCAGACTCCTAGACCCTAAACTCCAATCAATTTAACAAAGACATTCCAGAGTACTTTGTCTCAATACAATATACAGAGTTGATTTCTCCCAGGCCCAAGTGTGGGGGAAAGGTGGTGATGGGCACGCAGGAGCTCAGACTTCACAGACGGGGTGAGAAGCCCACCGAGCCCCCCTCCTCTGACACCCCATCCTCTCCTCACGCCTGTGACATCCTGTCACCTCATCTCTCCACCTACCTTCCAGCTACTCATTCATTAGCTGTGTCTTCACTGTTGGCTCTTCCTCCTGCTGGAGTTTTTCAAGGCTCACTTCTAGATCCTATCCACTTCTCAGTAACACCAAAAAAAAAAAAACAGCAACAAATACTTAATATGAGCCAGACTCTCCTCTACACGATTTTCTCGAGCTCTTGCATTAAAGCAAATGCATCACCTCCTGCACTTGCCTCTATTCCACACATTTCTCCAACCCTGGGCTCATCCTAGACAGAGCCAAGTCAGGTACCACAACCTCAGCTCACCACCCTTACCCCACACCTGTGGTTCTCAACCAGGAGCAATTTTGCCCCCACCCAGGGGACAGGAGAGAACAACTGGAGACACACCAGTGGTCACAACTGGCAGAGAGTGTGCTACGGCGTGTAGTGTGTACCAGCCAAGAAGTCACGGACACTCCGAAACATCCCACAGTGCACAGGCCAGCCACACAGCAGAGGACTGCCCAGCGCAGGACTGCCAATGGCTCTGAGAACGAGAAACTCTGCTCTGTACCACTTTGTGGCTTCACTGGTGGCTCAGATGCTAAAGAATTCGCCTGCAATGCTGGAGACGTGGGTTCAATCCCTGGGTCGGGAAGATCCCCTGGAGAAGGGAATGGCAACCCAGTCAAGTATTTCTGCCTGGAGAATCCCATGGACAGAGAAGCCTGGCATGCTACCAGTCCATGGGGCGGCAAAGAGTCAGACAGGACTGAGCGACTAACACTTTGTATCACTTTGTAACCTTTTGGTAGGAGAACTGACCCATGCGCACAGGTGTGAGTTCAATCTGCAGACTGAGTATACCAGGATTGATATTCCTAGCCCTGACCTCTTCTTTGACTTTTATAACTTTCCTGCATTGGGGTATACCACTTGACATCCCCATTCAGTTCAGTTCAGTTCAGTCACTCAGTTGTGTCCAACTCTTTGAGATCCCATGGACTGCAGCACGCCAGGCCTCCCTGTCCATCACCAGCTCCCCGACTTTACTCAAACTCATGTCCATTGAGTCAGTGATGCCATCCAACCATCTCATCCTCTGTCAACCCTTCTCCTCCTGCCTTCAATCTTTTGAAGCATCAGGGTCTTTCCCAATGAATCAGTTCTTCGCATCAGGTGGCCAAAGTATTGGAGCTTCAGTTTCAGCATCAGTCCTTCCAATGAACACTCAGGACTGATTTCCTTTAGGATGGACTGGTTGGATCTCCTTGCAGTCCAAGGGACTCTCAAGAGTCTTCTCCAACACCACAGTTCAAAAGCATTAATTCTTCAGTGCTCAGCTTTCTTTATGGTCCAATTCTCACATCCATACATGACTACTGGAAAAACCATAGCTTTGACTACACAGACCTTTGTCGGTAAAGTAATGTCTCTGCTTTTTAATATGCTGTCTAGGTTTGTCAGATACTAAAAACTCAGTGTATCCAAAATTGAACATATGGCCCTTGCCCTTCCATATACCCTCCTCCATGGTCCCCTATCTCAGTAAACAATAACACTGTCCAATCAAATGGACAACCCAGAAAGCCAGTAAACCTCATCAGCAATTTCTTCTTCTCCCTCTGCAATTCTCTCCAACACATACACTGTAGATTCTACCTGCTAAGTATCTCTGAGCCCACACATGTCTCTCCATCTCTCTCAGTACCACCCCCCTAGTCCCAGTTTCCCTCCTGTGATTTCTGACTTGGGCAATGGCAGCCATCCCCTGACCTCTGGATCCCTACTCCACACCATCCATGATGAGTCCGCAGAGACATCACTTTAAAACTGCTACCCTGATTTATTTTTTTCCCCTAAGTTTTAAGGTTATTAAATAGATATTTCCCCCAGTTCTAACAGCATCCTTCTCTGAGCAGATTTCCTAGTGTGATCATGGTTTATCTGTTAGTGTCTTGACAGAAAACAGATGGCACATCAACACAGGGTGGTTTGGATCAAGACGGTGGCGTAGGAGACCCCAGCCTCCACCTCCCCACAAGGCACAGTTAGACTGTTGTTTATGAATGAAAATAGCTCCAGGAAAGCTACGGAGTCCACAAAGAGGTTTCAGCAGAACAGCAGAGCAAAAAGCCTAGGATTCACAGGAATAAATGTGTGTATATTTTCTCTTGATCTTCACACTTTTAAGAGTACATTATGTTTTTGATCAGTGCTTGCCTGCATCAGTGGTACTTGAGGTACTTTCAACTCTGATTTTTTTCTGGCAGTTGGAAGAAACCCCTCCCCCACAAAGAAAGAGAGCAGGCACTTAATAAATTAAAAATAAAAGGCTTTGAATATGTATCAAGCACTTACTAAGCACCAGGTCCTATGTTGAATGACTGGATGACACAGGTGAAAAAGACTGGCACGGGCCCAAAGATCTTACAATCAAGGCTTTTTCTGATCATGAACCAAGCATCTTCACAATTAAACTGTTTCAACAGAAAAGACTGTTCCACTTGTTTCTGTAGTCCTGTCATAACCATCTCCTGAAAACAGTGGCTCATGGCCTTTTCCCCTTTACCTTAATTCTTGCATGACTTCTTGCCCATTCTGACATTTGAAAGGAATATTCTTTATAATTCTCATCTTTTTTGTTTATTCCCTCCAGGACTGAACGTCTAGCCAGTCATCATGCAGGATATGAAAAATCAATGCATTGTTGCTCCAAATGTTATCAAAGAAGGTCACGCTCTATCGATTCCCCAGACCACGTTAAAGCCCTAAATCGAAATACTGACAAACCCTTACGCATTTTCAATGATTTTTATCAGGCTAAAGAGCTATTTTATACATTTTCTGCTATAATACAATCCTGCAGCCTTGCAAGAGCCTCTGGTTTCAGACCACCAAAACGATTTGATTTGAATAAATTTAATATTGGGTGCTCTGGAGAGTAATTGACTTATGGCTTAATGAGTCTCTAAATACAGTATGTTTTAAGGCAAATTATCTGCAGGGAGAGCATGCTGTGGTGGAGCACAGAAGAAAGTTGTGTGAAGGATTCTTACTGCCTGTTCTTGTTGCCAGAAATAATGTGCTTGCTGTGTACTTGAATTATCACCTAAGAGACTCTCGAACCTTTGGCCCTTGGTTGAAGAATGTCTTCAGGATTCAGAGTTCCACTCATATAGCTTAAATTTATGGATGCTCTTTGCCCTTGTCAACTGAAAACAAATATATAGCACAACCTAAAAGTTGAGAATTGTGTTTTATTTGGGAGACAAAACTAAGGGCTTGAGCCCTAGACACAGCCTTTCAGATAACTCTGAGGGACTGCTCTAAAAAGGAAAGGGGGGAGCCAGGCTATATAGGAGATTTTGCAAAAAAAAAACCTGGTAGTCAGAATTCAAAAGATTGCTGTTAATTACAGAAAGTCAGGTATCTCAAGTTAATGAGTTTCATGCTTCTCTCTGTTTGGGAAGATGCAAAAGTCTGGGCTCACTAATTTCAGTGCACCTGTCGGGGCCCAGATCCGGTGTCTCCCCATCCTCAGCGTCCTCAGGATGCACGGTCAGCGGTGGTTGCAGTGGTTGATGACTTGACGGTGGGCATCCTGTTTCTACCTTGAGTTCCCTCAGGGCTCACTGTCAGCGTGGCTGGAATGTGATTGGTTGATGGCTGCAACATCCCTTGTTTACTGATACAGCAGGCAACATTTTTTTTCACACCCTCAACAAAGTCAAAATGGCTACAGAG
>NW_011494867.1:4295957-4300246 GCF_000754665.1 Bison bison bison
ACTGAGTAAACACAGATGTCATTTTCTCCTTAGCACTGTGACCTGTGAAATGAGGTACTGGACCAGATTAAAGATCACAAACTAGCAGCGAACTGGCAGGATTTGCAGATGTGTTTTCTTTGGGTTGCACAGTATAAAATAAAAACAAACAAATGCAGAAAACAACATGGTCAAGAATTTTAAAGTCAACAGATGTCCAAGCAAATTCCCAGCTCCCAGCTTCTACTATCAAAAGGTTCAGTCACATACATCTGCATTCCTCGTGGACACGGCTGTTAACAGCTATGCAGCTTCAACCCAGTTAAGATGGGGCCTGAGCAACCACACTCCCCATACTGGTCCTTGAGATTTGTTATTTATACTCACATGACTCCGTCATTCTCTTATAGTGGAGAACCATTTCGTTTTCTAACTAGTGATAGAAAAAAAAAAAGATATATATATATATATATGTACAAGGGCAGGTAGACAATGAAAGCCCCTTGATTCACTAAAAGTGGCAAAAAGAACATGTTCTGTGAACTCAAGGCTATTTCTAAGTGCGTCATATGCAAACAGGGTGTGAGCTTACTGAAATGATGCAACAGGCTTATTTCATTCATTGAATAAGGTAGACAGAGTTTTCACGTCTCAGATGAAAAGACCTCAAGGTCTCTTCCTAGTTTTAGAAACTTGAAAACATGTATTCTGCTGTTAGAAAAGCCATTTATTCATCTTTCTCTCTCTCTCTCTATTTAAGAGTAACTCACATACAAGCAAATCGATGTCCGTGGAGAAGAGGCTCTGACCATATTAATTGGGAAAGTATGACTAGATAAAATGAAGCACTGCTTATGTTCAGAACACATATAAGCCCATCCATCTATACTCTGCCTCCATGGGTGAAAAATCACCTATGCTCTGCAGCTGGGGCAGAAATAAAATTGCTAAGATGGTGGGTGGCATTTTAATAAGTTGTATAGAGAAAGATGGTTCATCTCTCTAGCTGTCTATCAGCATCCACCATCTACAGCAAGAATTCTTAATCTGGAGTCCATGGATCCAATTAGGTCCTGCACTGGAATGGGCTTGAGAGGGTGTCTGAAATGTTCTAAAGAAAAATGCAAATTTTTCCATATCTATGCCCTTGTGCATTTTTCTAAGATGATGATCCATAGCTTTCACCCAAAGTTCCATGACTCCCCACTCCCAAAACTTAAGAACCACTGAGACACAGTGAAAGTCACTTAGTCGTGTCCAACTCTTTGTGACCCCATGGACTACACAGTTCATGGAATTCCCTAGGCCAGAATACTGGAGTGGGTAGCCTTTCCCTTCTCCAGGGGATCTTCCCAACCCAGGGACAGAACCCAGGTCTCCCACATTGCGGGCAGATTCTTCACCAGCTGAGCCACAAGGGAAGCCCAAGAACACTGGAGTGGGTAGCCTATCCCTTCTCCAGCGGATCTTCCCGACCCAGGAATTGAACCACGGTCTCCTGCATTGCAGGTGGATTCTTTACCAGCTGAGCTATCAGGGAAGCCCCACTGAGACACACAGAGTATCAATTAAGCAAACCAACCATTTATGTGTTCTTGCTGCGGCAGAATCACAAGGACCATATTTTCAAAACCAAAAGTTGGGGTGCAGAATTGGCTACAAAGCTGGAAATCAAGACAGGATACTGAAATGAGGATTGCTCCAGAAAACTCAGGGCATAAGGTCACTTTAAAAATAGGGTCCTCAGGATGGGATGGGGTCTGGGGAAATGTGGTTTAGAGGGGTCAGGCCAAACCAGGTAGAACAAGCAGTTGCCCTGAAGACCGCAGTGTTCTTGGCAAAATCAGTACTAGCACTGGGATCTTTTACCATCGTTTGCAGTGGCATTTCCATAAACCCAAACCCTTGCATTTATTTGAGAACTGTCCCTCTTCCCTGCCCCCTCATACACACACATGGTTAGTGTTATTTAACTATTACAACACTTAAAAGGCAAACAGGACTCTGCAGGCACATAGCAAGCAATCGGTGTTATCATCTGCATGAAAGTACCCTACAAACTGTGAAGAGCTTTACAGATGAAGGAGGTTATTTTCACTGGTGGGCAGACATGCATGGCAATCCACTCCATTATTCTTGTCTGGAGAATCCCCACGGGCAGACGAGCTTGGTGGGCTACAGTCCATGGGGTCACAAAGAGTCAGACACAACTGAGCAACTAAGAATAGATATGCAAGGCTCATTCTCTCTCATTCTCTAGATGAGTATTAAAGAGCTGAGAGCCTTAATGAGAATTTAGTGGTCCATGGCTTACTCTGTCCCAGTGGCCCTAAAACACACATAGAGACGTGTGTGTGGGGGGGTGTGTTCATGCTCAATCATGTCCAACTCTTTTCGACCCCATGGACAGCAGCCCGCCAGGTTCCTCTATGGGATTTTCCAGGCAAGAATATTGGAGTGGGTTGCTATTTCCTCCTACAGGACACACGTCTCCTGTGTCTCCTGCATTGCAGGTGGATTCTTACCACTTGAGCAATCGGGCAAGCCTACATAGAGAGGCAGCAGGACCTTACTTTCAGAATGACTCAGGCTTCTCTACAATGCCCAGGCAGCAAAGCTATGAAGTCATAGGGTTCTTTGTAAAAATCAATGAAACAGTGTCTCTAATTACGAACACTTGTACTCATCATATGCTCACTGTTGTTTTATTTTTGGTTTTATAGAAAACCATCTTATGATAGATTCTAATAAACAGAAGAGGCAGAAGGGGCACTAAAGTTTTAATCAAAAGGATTTCCTCGATTTTACCCACATGACTTTATCAACTCATTTTGTGCAACTTATAACAGACTGCTGTTTTATGAAACTGTAACAGAGAGGGACAAATCTGAAATATACATAGCAGCCCATTCTCAAGGCTCTGACTGCCAGGCTTGACCTTTAAAGTTATCACAATTTTCATTCATATAGAGACTAAAAGTTGCAAAACAGAGAATATCATTTGTCTTATTGGAGGTTTACAGAAACGTTGTGACTAGACCACATGAACAGCTGCAAGACCAAAGGACTCTGGCGCTAAGAAGTTTACAACAACCAGCCACACCCCTTCCCCTTTTAGAATAAAAGAATCCTGAATCCTAAGCTGGAGAGGATGGTTCTTTGGGACACTAGTCTACCATCTTCTCGGTCTGCTAGCTTTCTGAATAAAGTTGCTATTCCTCGCCCTAACATCTCATCTCTCTATTTTTTATTGGCCTGTCACATGGTGATCAGTGTGAGCTTGGGCTCTGTAATAGAACAATCCTGTTTTAAGTGGTTCACATATAGAATCACATTTGATCCTTGCAATAATCTTATGAGTTAGATACTAACAGAATCCGCATTTTACACATGGTGAAACTGAGGCTCAGGGAGATACAGATATCTGCCTAAGGCAGGATTCTGGTCTGAGAGATTCCAAAGCTGCTGCTCTTCCTTTCAGGCTCCACCCTCTTGTTCTGTTTCTGCCAAGGTCCAGTCCACTGAATATCTGGGAGAAAAGAGTGGGAGAGCCACCAGGATGATGGGCCTGTTGCATAGCAACCCTGTGCTGGAGCCTGGCGAGGGGAGACAGGTTCCTTAAGTTTTTAAAGCATCACCACTAAAAATAGCCTGAGCTATGACAGCTCAACTCCAGGTCTCCTCCAAGAAAAATCCATCCCACCACCGAACGTCTTTGCTGTGTTGTCCTTGAGAAAAGTATGTGACGTTATGGGAAGCTGGGCATCAGCAGCTTTTCCCCAAAACCATAGCACTTCATTTCACTCCTTCACTTCCGAGGTGAGGGTGCCGCTGTGTATATGGCACTCGTGAAATATCTATCTCCATAATTTTTTTCCACTCCAAGGCTGGAATTCAATACAGGCTGAGGCAAGAGAAATCTACTTGATTGCAAAACATGGCCTTCGGCTTCCCTGTATTAATCTCCCAGAAATTAATCACCTTGGCTGGAATCACCTTAGGTACAGACGTTTATAATGCCCACATTTGTCACTCTGCGAGAAACCGTGCCAGTTCCAGGGGCACCAACTATAAATCTCATACCTTCCAAAGAATATTAGATATTTAATTATATCTTGAGAAAACTCTTCACCTAGTACCTGGACGGTCTCTGGGTCCTTGTCTAAGGCTGATAATTAAAAGGACTGTCTGAGCCTGCTGCATTTCTCTGTGAGTCAGAAAGTTCTTATCATAGTAATTACTGAGCCCGAGTGTTGGCCTGGCTTGGGTAGGCATGCGAAGCAACAAGAGAAATTTAAATGCAGTCATTT
>NW_011494867.1:4300346-4306316 GCF_000754665.1 Bison bison bison
CCCAGAAAGAATTTCTAAGCCAGTTGGCCATTTATTTATTTAAGGCAGAATAACGGTCCCCCAAGCCATTCATCTCCTAATCCCCAGAACCTATGAATGTGTTAAATTACTTGGCAAGGGGAATTAAGGTGACAGATGGAATTAAAAGTACTAGTCTGCTGACTTTAAAATAGTGAGATTATTGGCATCAACATATACACATTACTATACATAAAATAGAAAAGCAACAAGAACCTACTGTATAGCAGAGGGAACTATATTTAATATGTCATAATGACCTGTGAGGGCAAAGAATATTAAAAAGAACAGAAATATACATGTGTGTGTGTGCATGTGTGTATTACTGCATCACTTTGCTGTATGTCTGAAATTAACACTGCCTTGTAAATCAACTATAATTTTCCTTACAAAAAGTATTTAGCTCAAAAAAATAAAATCGTGAGACTAGCCTGGATTATACAAGTGTGCCCAGTGTAATCTCAAGGTTCTTAAAAGTGGAAGAGGGCAGCTGGAGAAGAGTGTCAGAGGAATATATGACGAAAAGAGAAAGGCACCCAGAGATGCAATGTTGATGGCTTTAAAGAGAAAGGCACTGACCACCAAAGGAAGGGCCAGTCATGCTGGGCCTCGAAGGCCTTGACACCAGTTTGGATTATCTGCTCAGAGTTCTGGGTTTGCAGGATTGTAAGTAGACTGCCAAGATGCAATTCAAAGTTAAGAAGACCCGTTTTGCTGCTACACAGAGGACAGGTTGAAATGGAAGAATGGAGGGACACTGGGCCATCCCCCCACGTGGGGAAATAACAGTGGATCAGGTCTGGGCAGCAGCCGTGGAGATGGAGATGGTCAGGGACAGGTTGTATTTTGAACATAGGGCTTGACTTGCTGTGAGAAGTAAAGGATGAGGAAGGTATAACACCTCTGGGTTTGTTTTTATTGCCACTGCCATAGTTTTCTTAAGCAAGAGAGACACAAGGGGCTGAGTGCCTTTTTTTATCTTTTACGCTAGTCAGTTGTTGCAAATATTTAAAGTGAAAGTCGCTCAGTCGTGTCCAACTCTTTGCGATCCCATGGACTGCAGTACACCAGGCTTCCCTGTCCATCACCAACTCCCTGAGCTTGCTCGGATGCATGTCCATTGAGTCGGTGATGTCATCCAACCATCTCGTCCTCTGTCGTCCCTTACTGTGCACTAGTCATTCTTGCAAATATTGGGTTTGCCAAAAAGTTCTTTTGGGTTTTCCACAACATCTTACTGAAGAATCCAAATGAACTTTTTGGCCAACCCAATATATTCATTCGTTCATTCGACAAGGGTTTATTGAGTACCAACTACATACCACAAGCTTTTCAGGTACTGGAGATACAGCAGTAAATTCAATATAAGCCCTTCTCCCATAGTGCTGATACTCGAGTGGGTTAGACAGACAACAAATAAATGTAAAAATCTATAATGAAATTTCAGACCAGTACAGGGCTATGAAAAAAAAAGCAGGGGATTACTACTTCAGACAGACAGAAATCCTGGCTAAATCAAGGAAATCACAACTTCATTAGTTAGGCTAATTAGAAAATAGAGATGTTAATTTCATGGTTAAGATAATTAGCAATAACTGCAATCAGGAGTTGTCATGAGCCCTGAGGCAGCTACCTCTTTTTTTCTGTCAAAAAGTGTGAATCTCGAATTGGACCGTGGAGAATGTCTCCATTTTTGATAGAAGGAAAGAAATAATAGAAAGAAGAGAACAAGTAAAAAGGTAGAAGTGAGGAGAAGGCTAAGAAATGGGAAGGGTGAAACCTAGGAGGACCCTGCAGAGCCCGCCCAAGAATGAAGACCTTTCTGAGTGCCCCATTGCTTGCTTTGGCCTCCTAGATCTTCCCTGAATTTCAAAGGGCAGATCCAAACAGCTACTAATTAGGGGAGTGAGGGAATACAGGAAGAAAAAAGAGCGCGGCTGTGGGGCCTAGTCACGCTGGTGGGGGGAGGGCTGCGCTTAAAAGTCTGTTATAGATCTCTGAGTTCTTCTATAGGAACAAAGACCCCCCCACCCAGGGAAAGGATGGTAACTGAAGGCTGAGCACAAGCCCAGAATGGCTGGAACCAGAAGGCTGACGGTGGAGACTCCTGGAAGGCCATCCTTTTATCTTACCACCAACCAATCAGAGGAGGGTCACACACCTGCAGCCCTCTCCCCAAATGTCGCTTCTATCAAAGCTTCTTCCCTGGACACATCTGGTCTTTTAAGCAGGCACCACCCTGTTCAACTCTCATGGCCCTGAAATAAATAAACCTTTCTCTGCTCCAGAATTCAACATTTCAATTTGTGTGGCCTCATTGTCCATTGGGGCTTCCCTGGTGGCTCAGACAGTAAAGAATCTGCCTGCAATGCAGGATATCTGGGTTTGATCCCTGGGTTGGGAAGAGCCCCTGGAGAAGGGAATGGTTACCCATTCCAACGTTCTTGCTTGGAGAATTCCATGAGCAGAGGACCCTGCTGGGTTACAATTCATGAGGTCACAAACAGTCAGACACGACTGAGCGACTAACACTTAACTAACTTAACTATTGTCCCTCGGGGACATGAACTTGGGTTCAGCAACAACGGCATGGCCAGGCCTCAGCACCAGACTTTGCCAAACTCATCACTGACAGCTGGATGGCCGCATGCTTCTTAGAGATGCAGGAGCACCCATTTCCCTTGATTTCAACAAGAGGAAGGAAGAACTGATGAGAAAGCCCTCTCAGGCTAACAGACTTACTTTACCAGACATACCTGAAACGGATGATTTGTATATTTCAGGACAGAGTTCCCCTACAAAATTAAATTTCCATCTCACTCGGATATTACTGAAATTGCAAAGACCAGAAAAACACTGCTGCTCCAACTGGAGATTCACCAGTCAACATCAACAAAAGCAATCAGGCAGGTAAAGTCTTTTGAAATTGCTCTGTGCTAAAAATAGAAGAGTTAGCCAAATGCTGAGCATACAATAGAACAAAAGAGAAGCTAGACTCTGGGCTTCCTGACTGGGGTGCGTGTGGGGGGCAACTGAGCAGCATTCAGTTCAGACGGATGGGTGCACAGGACAATGTGAAATGTACACTAGCTGCTATGTTTGAGAAATAAATTAGTAAAATAATCGAGTGTGACTGTACCACTACCGTGTAAACAGTGGCTCTGTTTCTCGTAGCAATGCCTGGGACATAGCCTTCAGAGTAAAAATATTTGCCGTCTATTTATAGAGATGGCAAAAAAAAACTTATGATATAATCAATAAACATGTATTAAGCAACTGCATCTAAGTATGGGACACAATGCCCAGTGAAGATTAAACAAGATATATGTCATAGGAGATCTTTTGTTTTTTGAGAGGTTTTAATGTTCAGGAGAGAAAATATCAAAATAAATTGTGGAGCTGATGATAAGAAGGAGGAGAAGGAGAATATCCATCACTGATTAAAGTCTTACTATTTGTTTAGATCTCACTAAAATTTTATGTCTATCATTACATTTAATTCACAAAACAGCTCTATGGGAAAATCACTGGATTATTCACATTTTACAGATGAGGAAAGTAAGGACCAGAGAGGGTAAGAAAGTAGCCCCAAGTCACTCAGCATACAAAGAATGGAGCTGGGGTTCAATCCCCTGTATTCCATGCTCAAAATCCTGCTTTATGCTGCTCCCACTGATCATGTAATGAGGGGGCACTTGATTCAAAAGGAAAATACATCAGAGTGTAAACTGCAGCTCATATTCCATATTAAATACAGGAAAAGTCAGCAGCTATTTACCCTTCTGAACGGAAGAGAAAGAATCCTACTCTTTGGCAGACAGAGATGAAAAGGCACTTTTTTAGAGGTTATAATTAGCATTAGTGTCATCCCCAACATCATCATCCTTTGAGAAAGAATGACTTTAATGACATCATATTCTCAGCCTCCACTGATAAAACAAGAACCTACTCAACTTTCAATCCATCAGAATGCAAGTTGTATTCAACTATTAAAACTGTATTTTTGGGGAAAAAAAAGATCTGGAAAAAGTTCATGCTATATAAAGTTCAGTGATTTTTTTTTAAGCAGGATATACAACTGTATATAGCTTAGCATACTTCCATACCTCCTGACACCAACAAATTGGGTAACAGATTTCAACATGTGAACTTTGGAGGTGTCTAAGCATTTAAACACAGCAATGCTCAAAGCCTAAAAACATATTTGCTCACTCACTTGCTCAAAGACCCCTTCTGCAGCTCTGCCTCTTATTAACCCTGCAACCTTGGACAAGTGGCCCCTTCACCTGTCAAGATGCCAATTTCCTCATCTGTAGCTGAGTCATCTGAACTGGAAGATCTCTAGAGACACTTCTCTGCCTCCATAGTGCTAATAAATGAATTATCCACCCTTTGGTCCCAAGAAAAGAGTTGTTTTTTGTTTTTTTTTCTTCCTATCTTTGTTTTATGATGCTTCTCAGAAAGTTAAAAGTGAATCATGATGGGCCAGGTTTTGGCATGGTCTAAAGGCATGGTCTGGAGAAGGCAATGGCACCCCACTCCAGTCCTCTTGCCTGGAAAATCCCATGGACGGACGAGCCTGGTAGGTTGCAGTCCGTGGGGTCGCAAAGAGTTGGACACGACTGAGCGAGTTCACTTTCACTTTTCACTTTCATGCATTGGAGAAGGAAATGGCAACCCACTCCAGTGTTCTTGCCTGGAGAATCCCAGGGACAGAGGAGCCTGGTAGGAGGTCGTCTATGGGGTCACGCAGAGTTGGACACAACTGAAGCGACTTAGCAGCAGCAGCAGCAAAGGCATGGTCTGAGGCATGACCTGGTTCAGGTGGCCAGTCAGGTAACTCCGGTTCTGTGAGACTGTGCAGAGGTGAGAGTCATCACCAACCCACAAAGCACTCACATCTCAGAGACAAGCTGCTCTAAACTTCACGCCCCACCTCCACCCCCATGGGCAAGTGATTCCTTACTGTGTGCATATAATTTAAGCTTCTGTCATTAAGTAGGACAAATGAGACAATGCTGATAAAACCACCTTCAAATCTCAGTCGCTTAAAACAAAAGGGTATGTTTAACTCATATAACGCATCAGTGTGGATCAACACTATCTCAGGTTTGTACTGTATCCTCCCTAATGTCCGTATCGCCGTCCTAACCTCAGAATATGACCTTATCTGGAAGTAAGGTCGTCATGCAGGTAGTTTACATGCAGTTGCCTAGAGCAGCGTGGGCCTTTAGCCCAATGTGACTGGTGTCCTTACTAAAAGGGGAAGTTTGGCATCAGAGATGGCATAGGGAGAGAGCCAGGTGAAGATGAAAGCAGAGATGGGGTGATATTTCTACATGCCAAGGAATGCCAAAGATGGCCAGCCAACCACCAGGCATGGGTCAGAGTCTTCCTTACAGCCCTTGGAAGGAACCAACTCTGGGAACACCTTGATCTTGTACTTCTAGCTTCCAGAACTGTTTGTCCACATGATTCTGTTATTTAAGCCACTCGGTTTATCATACCTTGTTTACAAAGTTTGCAACCCAAGCAAGCTGTCCCCCAGCATCCAGAGATCCTGAAGACTTTACCATTTGGTAGCTGAGCCCTGTGGGACTCATGGCCTTCCCAGCAGTAAGACCGAGGGAAGAGCTACCAGGAAGCCCTTCCATGCTTTGGCCCAGGTCACTTCTGTTCAAAGGCTGTTGGTCGGCACTAGCCCTACAGGTCCTGGCTGCATGGCTGAGACAGACACAATGTCGGGTAAACACTCTCCTGCACCTTCCACCAAGGACCCTCCCCAGATGCTAAATTTCAGCAAAACAATGTTTTGCTGGGTGGTAACCTCATAGTCCGGAGAAGGCAATGGCACCCCACTCCAGTACTCTTGCCTGGAAAATCCCATGGACAGAGGAGCCTGGTAGGCTGCGGTCCATGGGGTTGCTAAGAGTCGGACATGACTGAGCGACT
>NW_011494867.1:4306416-4310301 GCF_000754665.1 Bison bison bison
CGGACATGACTGAGCGACTTCACTTTCACTTTTCACTTTCATGCACTGGAGAAGGAAATGGCAACCCACTCCAGTGTTCTTGCCTGGAGAATCCCAGGGACGGGGGAGCCTAGTGGGCTGCCGTCTATAGGGTCGCACAGAGTCGGACACGACTGACGCGACTTAGCAGCAGCAACCTCATAGTCATTCTAGTCTCCCCCTTTTTAAGTTTCAGGGGCATTGGAAGAGCTACTAAGAAGTACTAGGGGTCCTTGGAAGGTTTCCTTTCCTTTCAGATGACCACTGTAATGGAACTGTTGTAACCGTAATTGGCTGTCAAGAGTGTTGTACCAAGACAGACTCAGCTTTGCACGGATTCTGAGATGATGATCCACAGCAGTCATGACGGGTGAACAACGGAAGGGAAGGGAGTATGTAGATCATGGACGTGGCCCTCCAGTTTGAGGGGGAATAAACATGGATAATGGGGCAGCGCTTATTTATGGGTCAGCATAGAAAACAGGTCAGAATGCCTGAATTTATGCCTCTGTCCCAAATAACATGGTAAAAGTCCTTCCCCAGAAATGTGTATCCCTTTGTGATTTTCAAACTGCTTTTACTTATGTTACCTTGTTTGGTATTCTCAACACTCTTAGAAGACACACATTTTAGATACAGGTAAAAAAAAATTCAGGAAGTTAAGTGACTGTCCTAAAGGCATGCACTGTGAGTGGTTTTCAAAACCAAGATTAGAATCTACATTTCTGGGGGCTCCTCGCAGGAGCCCTTGCCATAACCCCTGGCACAGAGGTCTGACTGTCATTAGTAACTGAAAAACCTCGCGGGCTCTATTCTAGAAGGGTTTTTGAAAGAACAACAAGGAAAAAAAAAGGGAAACGTGCTCAGCAGCACGTGAGTAAGGTTGTGGAAAGTTCTTGGAATGACGTTACCAAGGAGTTGGCCACCATGATTTCTCTCGCTCTTTAGGACTCAGTAAAGTATGGCTAGTCCTGAAGGATTCGTGGCTTATAGTGCTTTTGCTCCATCCAACACACCTCATAACTCAGCACTAAAAAGGCCTTGCTCCAGAATTTAACAGACAGACCAGCACAGAAGCACACACGCAAGCACCAAGCTTTTAGGTGTCCGGGGAACAAGATCACGTACTCATTTCCCTATCCAAACTGCTGCTTTGAGAAGTTTTCCAAATGCACAGCCTGACAAAGATTATTAAAGTGGTTCTTTTTAAGATGACTTTTTAATTGCAAAATGATAATATCCCATCATCTCTGCCTCGTTGAGATTAGGGAAATATTTAGAATGTGTTTGCGTGTCCTAAGAGAATGACTGGTACATAATTGCAAATTATTACCACTTCTGCAGGTCATGCTGACAAGATTATCTCCCAGCAGGCTGACAATCAGAAATCTGCTTCTAATCTGGTGGTTTTTCACAGCTGGTAACCTTTTTCTTTATTCTTGGATAGAATGGAAATGAGTGTTGTATGCCTTCTCCTCTCGCTTTCATGGACCATTTATCATATCAAAGCCCATTCGTCTGCACACCAGCCTAACCAAATTAGGTAAACAGAGTTCGAGAAGGAACTGACAGCTGTTAGCGAGACGAGTAATCACAAAACACAAAGCTCATGGCAGCAGCTGCCACATAAACACAGTTTTCAAAATTATGGCAGCTCGGAGGCAGTCTCAGGAGAGAATCTTCAGAGGACTGTTAGTGCACTCAAAATGCTTCATTTGCAATGGAGGCTTGAATTCCCAATTCCTTAATAGGGTAGAAAAAGCCCTGTAAGATCTGGTCTGGCTCATCTCTCTGAGCGTATCAACTCTCTGCCCTCCCCCTCCATGCCTGTAGCACCCTGGTCTTCCTTTGGGTCCTCCAACGCTCCGAGCTCCTTCCACCCCAGGACCGGGGTGCGTGCATCCCTCCTTTGACAGAAGCGTAGCACAAGCACACAGACGAGGCAGACACCCGCAAGTTCATTCGTTCAGGCAGCACTTGCTGAGCAGCTAAGTCTAAAAGGCCTTGAGCCAAAGGATATCAAGATACAGAGCGGAATGAGACACTGATTCCTAAGTTCAGCCCTCAGCACACAGACACTGCGCTTCTGTATAAGAAATCATGAAACGGGACTTGCCTGGTGGTCCAGTGGTTAAGACTCCACGATCCCAACACAAGGGGTCTGGGTTGGATCCATGATCAGGGAAATAGGATCCTGCATGGCACGAACATCTTGCCACCTTGCCCTTGACTTCTGGTACAATCTCCTCCCTGTCCCATTTGTAAAATTCGTGTTCTCCAACTGTCCTTAGTTTTAGTATCAAGCAAATCATCTTAGACCACTCTGTAACAGGCAGAGTATACATCACCAATAAAGGACGTCTAACGGAATGTATACACTCATATATATGCACACGTATGTGTATGTTATGGAGAAGGGTATGGCAACCCCCTCCAGTATTGTTGCCTGGAGAATCCCACGGACAGAGGAGCCTGGCGGGCTGCAGTGCATGTGGCTGCAAAAGAGCTGGACATGACTGAGTGACCAAGCACATGTATGTATTAAGTAGCAATCAAATGGACACAAAAATAGACCTAAAAAGTCTAAAAACTGTGTTCAATAAGGAGCAAAATGCCATAGAGTGGATATGGACATCAGAATGAAATGGTTTATATTCACATCCTAGCCCATCTCTACCTGCCCTGAGATGCTCCGTTGCTTATCTGCTGTCTCCGTACACTCATACCAAAAAGAAAAAGAAAAGCGTCTGTACATCAGAAGGTGGTTACAGAATTAATCAAGCCCATCAATGTAAAGCACTGAATGCACTTTCCTACAATGCCTCACACAGGCCTTCAAACATAAGTGGTTGCTGGTGACACCCATGTGTTGCTACTGGCCTCATCCTTCAGTTGGCCCAGGGGGTGGGGTGGGGCGAGAGGTGGGGGGGAAGGGGGCGGGACACTAAGGAGCATAAAACTCAGGTGACTTTGGCTGAGGGTCAGGGAGGAAAAACTAGCCCAGACTGTCAAGGTTGAGGAAAATGCTGTGGGCAGTACCTTCTTACCTAAAGCGAACAGGATGTACATTTTAATCCCTACACAAGGTCAGAAGACTCACATTGTCAAAACCATGAACATCTCATTTCCCATGAGGCTGTACAAATTAGCCTAGTTAGCAGCCCAGCATCTATTTGAGGAACAAACCATTGCTTTTAATTATGAAAAAAGACAAACAACATGAAAAGAAACATATTCTGCTTTTTGTCCCTGTCTCTAAAGCACATCTGTATTCTAAATGAGAAAGCAAAGAGGAAACACAGCCTGACAGCTGATGCCCTTTTCCCAGAAGGATGACTCATCTCCTCAACATCCGAGACGAGTTTATAAGGGTGGCAACCTTTGATAGCCGCTGGTCGTGTGTGTTTCAGGTTATGAATTTGGCTTCTATGTAGACACATTGGCGCAAGTTCACTTTAAATGCACAATTTCATAAAAATGTACAAAAGCAGATACCAGATATATATCATGCATGCATATCACCACACATATATATCAATGGATTTATTTGTAGGCAAGTAAATTGGCCAGAATGCCAGAAAATAGAGTGGCTCACTCCCTCAACAGTGCCTCTTCCCCAGTAAAGAATCTAACACTCTCTGGAGATAGTGTGGTACCTCCAGTTTCTTGCCCCTCTTAGAAAATGCTCCTATAAAGCGAGCCAGCGACCACCACCACTACCACCACCACCCCTCTCTCAATTTATGTACTGGCCTCAGTGAATCCTTGCAGTGTTATCTCCTGCCCCTGGGAGACAGCACTCTGGCTTCAAACAAAGCCAGCTTCTTGACAACTCGTTAATTGCTTTTATTCTTCTGTGCTTCTCCT
>NW_011494867.1:4310401-4318887 GCF_000754665.1 Bison bison bison
CCCTCTCTCCTGGTAGCTTAGATTTGGCGGGGCGGGGGGGGGGGGGGGAGTGGAGGACCAGAGAATTTAGGAAAACTAAATATGTATTATATCATTCAGTGATGAATGCCCTGAAGAAAAACAAAGTAAGTTAAAGGAATGGGAGCAGCAGCAGGCTTCTCCGTGAAGTTGGCCTTTATCCTGGGGGGCAATATTCATCCTTCCCCTATATCCTTACCCATCACTCTTAATGTAGCACCACTCAAAGTGCTACATTCACCAACAAAACACGGGACACCAGTTCAAATCAATGTTAGTGGGTATCACGGGGGCAAAAAGAAGTCTATGGCCAAGTACATCAAAGAAAAGTTGCGTTGAACAAAGTGAAGTAGATTTCTTTACAGCTGAATATTTTGAAAACTTCACCGTGTGTGGAATTAATGAAACTTCCGGTAAAACTGGAGTCAAGACAGGCCCGAAGGTGGAGGTCCCATGTCCCTGCCATGCACAGCCAATGACTCCACGCAGGACGAGACAGTACCTGGATCTCCCACAGGAAGCTGTCGCCTGTTCTGCAGTCCAGCAGGAAGAGGAAGATGTCTCTTGGCCTGACAGCCCAGCCAATCAGAGACTGGGGCAACTCCACCAATGAGAAACCTCCATGCACTGGGCTCCCAATCTCCTCCAATGAGAAACCTCCATACACTGGGCTCCTAATCTCCTCCAATGGACTCTGTGGTTTTATAGCCCTTTCTCAACACGCCCCACCCTATTTCCTTATAAAAGCAAATTCCCCTTCTTTGTTCTCTGGATTTGCCTACAATCTGCCATTTTTATATAGCCGAAATGGCGATTCCTCTGGCTGTTCCCAAGTAAACTTGCTTTTGTCGCTAAAAGAACTGGCTATGACACAATTAAAGATGAGACATATTAAAATAGATTGCACACCTGCAAGAGCAGGACGAAACGCAGACTTCCCAAAATGAATGTGGCCACTGTGCCTTCGTAGAGCGCACATCTTCCGTCTGAGGTTGCTTGGAACATACTTTGGGAAATACTTTATTCCCCATCCACAGTATTAATTCTTCAACGAGTGGTATGACGTCTAGTTGTCGTTAACAACATATAAATCAACACAACTCGCCACGGAGCAGGTATAAATAGGCACTTGGTTGCTAACAGCTTATTGTCTCCAGTAAAACTAAAAGCTGGTTTCAGTGCCCTCACTAATGTGATAGGTGGTGGGAGAGGAATGGGTGCCCATGGAGGGGAATGTCAGCTTACCTTCTTTGTAAAAGAAAAGAAATAGTGATGCTGGCATTCAGCTCCATCTCCCCAAAATACCCTGGGGGGGGACCTCCAGGAATTTTTCTCAAAGCAAGTTTTTAACCAGGAAGATATGATACCCTGTGTAGAAGACATCAGCTGATGTTTCTAAGAAGATGGCAAGACAGAAGGAAATTTAGAAATTACAACCCTCTGACTGTACTTATATGGTAGCCACAAGCCACATATGACTCTTTAAATTATCTAAAAGTAAATAAAATTTAGGGACTTCCCTGGTAGTCCAGTGGCTAAGACTCCTCGCTCCCAAGCAGGGGGCCTGGGTTTGATCCCCGGTCAGGGAACTAGATTCCACATGCCCCAACTAAAGATCGTGCACGCAGCAAGGAAGACAGGAGATCCTTCGTGCCACAACTAAGACCCAGCACAACCAAATAAATAAATATTTTAAAAATGAAAATTTAAAATTTAGTTCTGTCACATGAGCCACATTTCAAGTGTTCAATACCCACATGTGGTTAGCTGTCACTGCATTAGAAAGTGCCAACAGAGAGCATTTCCATCATTGTAGAATGTCCTGCTGGACAGTGGCTGCTAGAAGTAGAATCCTCCACCATCAGACCCTTGAAATTACTCCGTGACAGCGCATGTTCTTTTCTGGCTTCCCCTGAAGACCTTGAATTGTGGCCAGTGCCCTTCAGCCCTGACAAGACTATTGTGTGGTCTTTTTGAGACAGGCTGGGGCTTCCTTGGTGGCTCAGTGGTGCAGAGTCTTCTTGTCAATGCAGGAGACACAGTTCGATCCCTGATCCTGGAGGACCCCGTTGGTCACAGATCGACTGAGGCTGTGCACCACAACTGTTGAGCCTGTGCTCCGGAGCCTGGACGCGGCAGCTACTGAGCCCACGTGCTGCAGCGGCTGAAGCCCTCCTATGGTAGAGCCCATGCTTTGCAGCAGGAGAGGCCTCTGCAATGAGAACCCTGCACGCCACAACTAGAGAGCAGCCCCACGACTGGAGAAGGAGCCAGGGCAGCAACAAAGACCCGACCCAGCCAAAAATACATTAATTAACTAATTTTTTTAAATATTTTTATAAAAAAAGACAACCCGGCCAAAGGATCAACATGGAACCAGAGGCTAGCCGCAGATGGATGGCATCCTTCTTAAAGAGTTTGTCCACCTCGCAGTGTTCATTATCCCAGATACACCAAGAGACACTGCAGCCCTGAGAGCAGAGCACAGATAGCATGCTTTCTGCTGAGGCAGAAAGAGTGGGTTGGAGAAGGCACCACGCTAGGTAAGTGGTGGTGTCTGGACTGGGGAGGGATGTAAGTTTCCATCTCCTCTCACCAACCTGTACAAGCAATGGGGTTCAATCAGGGTTGAATGCTGAGTTCCTGGTGGGCAGACTCAAGGCCAAGGTGAAGGCACAGAGGAATTCTACAGAATTCCCTGTAGAGTAGAATCTGTTTCTTCCACTGAGGCTGAGCTTCCCACATGCGCTGGAAAACCTTAAGCCAATTTGCTAACTAATTCACATGCTAATTGAGACCAGACTGCTTCTCATCCTGTTGTGCAGTCATGCCATTCTGTGCATCCTAGGCTGAGCCTTCATTTAGATTACAAATTTCCCAGCACAGTTGTTACTGGCAATTAAACCTACTTGATTGTTCCATTACACAAAGATTACACGACTGTTAAGGAATCAAATATAACTAATCTCTATCTCATTTCTAAAGGTGCACAGAAATAAGACCTGACAAGAGTAGAGAAATCTGTGAAAGATTGGCGCTCATCAGTTATTGTCAGTTTTTGGCAGGCCTGGATCAAAGAAACTCAGAGATTTAAGGCATCTTAATATGCAATCATATATCTGTTTTATTGTTATTACACAATGAAAATTAAACATGAATGAAAAAGCATCATGAATTACTTTGAAAAATCACATTGGCAGTACTGGGAAATAAATGCCCAGCGATTTACGCTTTTGTAGTCTGGGGCCGTTCTAGAAGCATTTTCCCCAATTATCCCTATCTAATCTTTTGTTCCCAGTCCACACCTGCTGCCAGAAAAATCAAGGACTGTCTCAGGTCACCGACTTCTTCGCTCCTGTGTCTATCCAGACTTCCTGGGCCTGACTGATTTTTACTCTTTTATTTTTTCCATATTCAAGTTCTGTTTTCTCCCCCTTTCAAAGTTTAGACTTGTTTCAGAATCACCCAAGGTCTGGTCACAAGTGCAGATGTATTTGCCTTGCAAATGAGGCAGGAGCCCAAGAATCTACATGTTTAATTACCCGCAGAAGATTTCTACGCAGACCAAAATTAGTTGCTGCCATATTTGACATCAAAATCCTCAACAATAAGGACGAACTGTCCAGTGTCCCTGTATCTCCAACATCCAACTTGATGCCAAGCCCAAGAATGGGCACTCAACTTTGAAAACATTCTGAACCAAATTCACAAACTCTTTCCCTTTAATGGGGCTTCCCTGGTGGCTCAGATGGCAAGGAATCTGCCTGCAATGCAGGAGACCCGGGTTCAATACTTGGGTCAGGAAGATCCCCTGGAGAAGGAAATGGCAACCCAGTCCAGTACTCTTGCTTGAAGGATTCTATGGATAGAGGAACCTGGTGGGCTACAGTCCATGGAGTCACAAAGAGTCTTATCTTTTTTTTTTTTAAATGGATCTTTTACCAAAATGCAAGAACCACAGTAAGTAGGGATCCGTCCACCCCAGCCAACTTTGTACAGAACAATCCGCTCAACTGCCCCGGAGTCTCTGCTGAGATGGACCTGCCTGAGTTGCCAGCTCCCAAGCCCTTAAAGGAAAATTGTCTCATTGCTACCAGGAATGATGGCTCCTGGCACTGGCTGGCCACCATCTGCCTTCCCTCTAGGGCTGCTACATCACCCAGTGTTAGAAGGTGGTGACTTTTATCCTTTTGGCATCAAACATCTCATCTCCCTTGGGAGCATTTAAACTAGTGCCTTTGCTGCTACATCAGAATCACCTAGAAGCTTGCTTAGAAATGCATGTTCCTAGATGAATTTCCACCCTGAGATAAGTACCTGTGGGGTGGGATTCAGGGCACTTAGATGTCCATGCAGCATCCTTGCCCCCGGATAATTTTTGAGACTGAGTACCCCTGACCTGTTCAAAAAGGAATTTCTGTTTCAACCTAATCTTCAAAGAACTCTGTCTACTTCCTCTACTACGGCTTCCCTGGTGGTCCAGTGGCTAAGAATCTTCCTGCCAAAGCAGGGGACATGGGTTCAATCCCTGGTCCAGGAAGATTTCACATGCTGCAGGGCAATTAAGTCCACAGGCTGCAGCTGCTGAAGCCCACGTGTCTAGAGCCCGTGTTCCACAACAAGAGAAGCCAGCACAATAAGAAGGCCTCGAACCCCAACGAGAGAAAGCTTGCCACAACTAGAGAAAGCCCATACTCAGCAACGAAGACCCCGTGCAGCCAAGAATAAATAAATACACCTTCCTCTCTTAGAAGGGCCAAGTCTGTGCCCTCCTTAATTCTCTCTGATTTGCTGGGGAGAGGGGTGGGGGGTGGAGGGAAGTGATGGAGACTCGTCTGCAGGGCCCAGCCCAGCAATTGTAACCATCATCCCCTGACTGATATGTGAGAATGAACCTGAAAGCTCCCCTCTGACACTTCCCAGCAGGAATTTAGAGACCTTCGCAAACTGAGGAAGGAGCAGAGGAAACTCCCATTTCTTGAATGTCGCCCTAATGGTCGAGAAACGAGCGACGACAATGAAGACAATGCAAAATCTGGTGCAGTGGGTCCGGGGGCCGGCAGCCTCTACTGGACTGCAGTGCAGCGTCCACTCAGAGTCTAGCTTTTGTTCCTTTGTGCAGACTGCAAGACTGTCTCTGATCTTATCTTTCTTAGACACTACACCGACATAGTCCAAATCTCCTTGTTTTACCCCAGACCGGTCCCTTCTGGGCTAGTCTCGGGAACAATTAGCAAGTGAATAGGCAGCGTTCATGCCTGACACCGACCCGGTCCATGCTTTCATGATCCCAGTCATACTCCCTTCTGGGGCTGGCCTTGAGGTTTGTAACAAGATTATTCTTAAGAAAAACACAGTTTCTTAACATATGCCGTTTTTCCAGGTGCTATTTCTGTGAAATTTCTCAAGGCCGTGAAAGTACATTATTAGGAATTCCCACTATACTTGAGCTTTATTTCCTGGGAAAATAACACTAAATGCTTAGTGTTTCCTATTATCTTACTTTCCCTCCACATTCTACCTGGAGCCCACTGCCTACTCCCAGGCAGAATTAATCCCTTCCCCACCGCTCCTCACTCTCCAGAGTACTCTGCCCCCACCCTCCTGGATTAGAGCACTTTTCTGGCATTAAAGCTAATTATTTGTGTAGGTCTTTTTCCCCAGACATCCTTTGCTCCAAAGGCTGGTTGGTATTTTCTTGATCTCTGCACCACCCAGACCTGGCCTTAAAGTGCTGCTCAAATTAAGTTTCCAGGTGGGTGGACTGCAGATAAGGTCCACCCTGGCCCTCGGGATGTGCCTCTTTGACTGAAATGCACATGGAGGTGTTGGCTTTGCAGGCTGGCCTGAACCTTTTTATAGCTTTGTTTTTCTTCAACACATTTTCCAGAATTTATGTCGCTACCAACAAATCTGTGTGCAAAAGCTACAGAGACAAGTTATTTCCCCTAGAAGACACTGCCCATTAACCTTGAATCCTGTATCGTTTTGCATATATATATATATATATATATATATATATATATACACAGAGAGAGAGAGAGAGAGATGCATATTACCTTGTGATGCTCCCTGTGCTATGGCTTCCAGCATTACAAAAGCCATAACAGCTAAGTGTTTTTTGAGCAGTATTTCTGATTGAAAGCAGATGCCCTGCATTTAGCCTTGGTACACAGCAAAGCATCTCAGGATGCTGCTTTTTTACACGAAGGCAATCCAGACCCCCTCCTTTCTGATGTCAGAGAACGGATAGGTATTTTTCAGAAGGTTTAAAGCATTTTTTTTTTTTTCTGGTTCTTTCAGTCCAGACTTTTAGAAGAGCTCCCGGCTCCAATTGCCCCCCAATTTCTCCTCACTTCTAATCCATCTCCCACCCTGATTCCACAGAGATCTTCCTGAAAACCCAGACCTGTTCATTCTTCTTCCTTCAGAAAGAAGTTCAACCTCCATCTTGCTGTGGTTTCCAAAGCTTTCTCCACTGTTCCCAGGGCTCCACTCTGCAAGATGCCCTTTTTGTTCCGGCCACGCTGCACTCCTTGACTCTCTGAAACTCTTCACTCAAGCTTTGGTTTCTGCTGTTCCCTCTGCCTGGAATGCCACTGCCCCCACTTTGGCCTCTTGAAACCCCACCTAGCCCTCAAAACCTATTCGAGTGCCAGCTCCCTGCTGTGTGACTATGGGCAAGGCACTGACCCACTATGAGCCTCAGTTTGTTCATCTTCAAAAGGAGGATTCAACCAAAGGATGGGCGAAAGAAGAGAAAATAGAATGCTTGAACAATAATCTCCAGCCCCCAACTCCATCTTCACTCTTTTTATACAGAGCTAGAGCACACTACACATTCATTATCATCCCCAACAGACTAAGAGGTCTTGGAGGTCAGGGGGCTGCACTTTAGACATGCCTGGCACAAAGTATCTGCAATGGATATGTCGATTCATCTCTGTCTCACTGCCAATCAGATCCACATAATTCACAGGCCAGTTGCTTGCGAGAGGTTGCATCAAAATAAATGAACTCAAGAGGTCAGAATGATCTAACCTTAACCCCACGCCCCCTGCATGGGAAGCATCCAGTCTTAACCACTGGATCACTAGGGAAGTTCCCAAAGCAAGAGACATTTTTAAATTTCCTGATCTGGAGAGTGAGGATGGCAATACCTCTGTGGGAATAACCTTACTTCATGGGGTTGCTCAGAGGACTAAGTACACTAACATTTAAGAGAACAACTATCATCACTATTCTTAGGATGCCATCAAGCTTTTGGTTTGGGCTTTCCCAGCCTTGGCAAACTGGCAAGGTGAACAGCTGAGCTCAGTGGTCTTGGAGGTCCTGGAAACTGTGGCCCAACTATCCCACGACCAGGGCTACATTGTTATTTTCATGGGCCCTAGGTAATTTTGGTTTTATGGACCTTTCTCCATTAAATAATAAAATGAATATTATTTTAGGACTGCATTGGTTAAAGATGAATATAACCCAATCAGAATTCATTATTATATACTGCTTATTATTATATTCATTTTCTTCTTTTGAAAGAAATTAAAGTTAAGGAATTCCCTGGCAATCCAGTAGTTAGGACTTGATGCTTTCACTGCATAGGCCATTCAAGGTGGCAAAAAAAGAAAGAAAGAAATGAAAATTAAAACATTTTTCATGGAGTCCTGAAATTATGGGGGGCCCTGGGCTTTGCACCTCCTGTGCAGGATGGAGAAGTCAGCCTTAGCCTTCCGTCTCTGAATTAACTTCTTGAATGTCAGCTCAAACCAGGCTCCCTCTCACTGATCTTCTTCAGCTACTTCTGGGATCTTTGCACAAATTCATTCTTTTTCCTGAAACTCTCCCCCCTGCCCTTCTCCCTCTCAGAGCAACAGAACTCCCTTACAATACAGCTCACTGTGCTCTACACCCAGTTTCTGATCCAGCATCTCCTGGGTGCGACCCGAGAGTCTATCCATTTTTAACAGCACACAGACGCTGCTGATGTGGACGGTCGCAGCTTCTCCCAGGACCACACTTCAAGAACAGCAGCTTGCCGGGTCAGCTCGGATACCAGTCTCTTTGGGAAGCTTTCTCTGATTTGCTTCTCCCTCACATGCTCCCCAGGGACTAACGGCTTCATCTAGGTAATTGTCTGAGTTCTGTCTCCCTTTCTCCTATTTGACTGTAAGCTCCGTGTCGTCTGTTCTCTCACCGTCCGGCCTGCAAAGTAGATGCTGGGTAAACATGTGTGGACTGCTGTTCAGAAAAATTGAACCAACATGACCTCCTCGCAACGGTGAGTACGAATGTTAGAATTCTCTCAAGTCACCAGCACTGCCCTTTCCCCATTTTCAACAATTGTCAAATTCAGAATTCTTCCTTTAGCTCTTGCCTTTGAGGGAAAGCAGGAAGAAGCTCTGCGCGACCAGGAAGGCGGGGCCTTAAGCCCCCACTAGCCCTGCCCCCCACGCCTCGCCCCGCCCCAC
>NW_011494867.1:4318987-4320973 GCF_000754665.1 Bison bison bison
CCAGGCCCCGCCCCCAGATCCGGGCCCCGCCTCTCTCCCCGCCCCAGGCCCGGAGCTGCTCTGCGCATGCTCGTCCGGCAGAGTTCCCTGGGAAGCGTTGCTGGCAAGAAGCGAACTTTTCCCGGGACGATGTCGCGACCCGGCCCTCCCCAGGAACCTGGCAGGTAAGGCCTCCCCGACCTCTGGCACCCCGAGCCGGGCCTGGCCCTGCCTTGATCACTGCGCGGCCGGACAGGTTGCGGGCCGTGGGTGGCCGGGGCCTTCTGGCTACTTGTTGCGGGTCCCGCCTGTCCTCCTTCCGGAGCCCCACGCTCCGGACGCTCACCTCCTTTGGCAGCTCGCAGGATCCCCGGGCCTTCGCGCCTTCCCCCGCCAAAGACGGAGCCGGGTTTGCACACTTGGGGGGCGCACAGCCCCCGAGGGCTTCCCTCTTCCGCTCGCCGAGCCTCAGCTGTCGAACAGCGAGCCCGCACCAGGCAGCGCCCGGTTCAAGGTCCCCAGGCTACTTCCAGCCTCAGTTACACAAACTCTCTGAGCCTGGAACGTGATCGTGTTTTCACCTTAATGAGAAAAGCATGGACAGAAGGTGCGATGAGCCCACCCAGAATGTAGTACAGAATGTACCGACAGTAGTGTTTACCTGGCGATTACTCCGAGCACCAGCTCCTAACGTGGACGGTTTTGCAGACTGTTGCTTCTGCTGGTCCCTGTGGTCAGCTCTGGGCACTACACTTTTAAGCAGTCCCTCACATTGCTGGTCGGAAGTTCTAGTTTCGTTTTCTGGACCCCGGCCTGTGTGCACTAGGATGTGCTCTGGAGTCCCTTCCAGTGCCAGCATTCCTGTGACTCTTCAGGCCACTGGGGCACTTTCAACACCCACTGCAGTTTCCTAACTACATTATTGAGCATCCTACCTCCTAGAAAGAGGCAAGAAATAGCACACATCTCTGGCAAGCAACTATGCATCTAAGGACTGCTGCTGCTGCTAAGTCGCTTCAGTCATGTCCCACTCTGTGCGACCCCAGAGATGGAAGCCCACCAGGCTCCCTGTCCCTCGGATTCTCCAGGCAAGAACACTGGAGTGGGTTGCCATTTCCTTCTCCAGTGCATTAAAGTGAAAAGTGAAAGGGAAGTCGCTCAGGCGTGTCCGACTCTTAGCGACCCCATGGACTAGAGCCTGCCAGGCTCCTCCGTCCATGGGATTTTCCAGGCAAGAGTACTGGAGTGGGGCATCTAAGGACTGAGACATTTAAATGGCAGCCACAGAACTGGATCATTTAATCCTTACAAACATCCTCAACATGTCACACATCAGGAAAGGGGGAGCTTAGAGAGGTCAGTCCTAACACTTTGAAACCAGTCTGGCTTACTTAAACACCAGCTTTTGCCCCTTACACAAAACTGCCTTAACCCATAGTTATGAATTCAAAGAACAATGTGTGGTTAAAGCCTAAATACTTGGATTTACTAAGTCACAAGTGGACCCAACAGTCTTTGTTGTAACATGCCCTCTGGGTGACTCTGTTGCTGCATAAGTTTGGGAACCAGTGTTATGAGGTATTTGAAGACAAGGGTTTGATAATGTGACGTAAGGGCCAGGTTAAGAGAAAGCCCTTAACCTTACGACAGTGTAACCTTTGTAACAATGAACTTGCTCTGCAAATCTGTCTTCCTGAGTATTACTGTGGGTTTCAGCACTGAACTATTGCACAGTTGAAAGAATATTTTATCATCATTCAAAATTAATTTAGATTTTAAAGTGAACTCAGGCACTAAACTGTGTTCTTAGTAATTTTTGCCTCATTTTATCTTACCAAAAGTCACATGATTTGGGTATTATTATTGCTGTCATATTATTAAAAAGTCAGAGAAGGCAATGGCACCCTACTCCAGTACTCTTGCCTGGAAAATCCCATGGACGGAGGAGCCTGGTAGGCTGCAGTCCATGGGGTCGCTAAGAGTCGGACACGACTGAGCGACTTCCCT
>NW_011494867.1:4321073-4337116 GCF_000754665.1 Bison bison bison
TGGGGTCGCTAAGAGTCGGACACGACTGAGCGACTTCCCTTTCACTTTTCACTTTCCTGCACTGGAGAAGGAAATGGCAACCCAGTCCAGTGTTCTTGCCTGGAGAATCCCAGGGACGGGGGAGCCTGGTGGGCTACCATGTATGGGGTCGCACAGAGTCGGACATGACTGAAACGACTTAGCAGCAGCAGCAGCAGGACACATAGCAAAGCAGAAACATCATGCAGTTTAGGAGCTTTTTATCATAACCCTGGTTACTAAACTGTGTGGTTTGTTTCCATTTTAGAAACAGTTTGATAGATGACGCTAAGGCCCGCTTAAAAAAGCATGACTGTGGGACCGAATATTCTCACTGTTCATCTAACAAATGTTCGATCCTTCTACCTTTGTTGGCTAAAGATGGGAAACTTTACCTGTTGTTCACTCTCCGGTCAGAGAAGGTAAGTGACGGAAAGGTTCCTGACCTTAAGGTCTCAGGATGTTTGAAAACCCCATGAAATGTGGTCACTGGCACATAGTTTGAGGTTCCAGATTCTCAGTTGGGCTTTCAAAGTTGTGATGTTCAAGGGGTACATGAAGCCACAGAATCATGTGGCTTTTTACGGAGAAGTTTTGGAAAGTAAAATAAGCAATTGAGCTAGCAAGTAATTTAAAATACTTTTATGCCAGGGTTTCTTATTCAGCCATCGCCATTTGGGCCGGATAATTCTTTGTTGTGAGAGTTACCCCGTACATTATCCCTGGCCTCTTTCCACTAGAAGCCAGTAACATACACACACAGACCACACACACACTTTGTGACAGCCACATATGTCTCCAGATATCGCCTGCTCTCTTGGCAGGGATGGGGGCGTAAAACTGCCCCCACCAAGAGCCACTGTTTTAGATTAATCCCACCCCAGGTATAGTGTGTATATGTGTGTATCCAGATCACTTTGCTGTATACCAGAAACTAACACAACATTGTAGATCAACTGTACTTTAAAAAATATATTTTTTAAGTTTTTTAAGGAATAACATTTCATCTCAATTTTTAAAACTATTTTAAAAAATAGTTGCTTATAGAACTGTTCAGACTCATTGACAAGAAATCCATCTGAAGCATTGTGCCCAGACCCGTAAGCACTCGATAAAGGTTATCCATTCAGAACTCTGGCCTTTTCATTATCCTTTTGCCTTTTTTCTCCATCAGTGTAAATCTGTGTGTGTGTGCTATCTTTGGAGGGCAAGGAGAGAAAGATCAGAAGTGAGGGTAGTTCTCCTAGTTCAATTTTTTAAAGGACTGAAGTTTAAAAAAAAGAAAAACTTTTCTTTCTGGTCTTATTCCCTACTGGTTGCCACAAGTATGGGAATGGTCTCTGGCACAAGACAGAAATTCAGCACATACATGTTGAATGAATGAGTGGTACCAAACTTGGAATCCCACACGGTGGCTCTGTTCCTTCCATATCCAGCTGAGAAGGTCACCCGGAGAGGTCTGCTTTCCTGGAGGTAAGTGCGAACCTACGGACGCGGACGACGTGGCCACGGCTCTCCGGGAAGCCCAGGAGGAAGTGGGGCTGCGTCCTCATCAAGTGGAAGTGGTCTGCTGCCTGATGCCACTGCCGTTTGATGTAAGGCTGGGGGTGGAGCTGTCTGGCTTAGACTCGCGTGAGCTCGCAGTAGGTAGACTATCTTCAGGATCCCACGACCCTCAAGCATGCGGTACAGAGTCAAGAGACTCTGGCTCATGTGTGGACTTTGCCCCCACTGGGTTAAGAGGCCTTGGGCAACCCCCACTTCCTATCTGGGCCCCTCCTTCCCCATCCAGAAATGAAAGGGCTGAATGCCATCAGCGGTTTTCAGACTGGGTGCTGTGGAACCCTGTAGATGCCTCAGTGTTCTTTCGTTGACATTCAGTTCACAGTTTTCTCTAGATGGGTTTATTTTTGAGAATTCTTTTGAAAAAAATAACACACACTTGAGCATGCCACATACCAAATTTTAGCCCTTTGGAGGCCACTGAAGGTACTCATTTTTGCACATACCATGGAACCAGGCTTCTCCATATCACATAGATTGAGCAATATCCTGAGATCTAGGGAAGCTGTTTAGAAACAGTCCACTACTTGTAACTGCATTTCTGTTTGAAGCAGGATTTGATAGTATATACGAAACAAACAAACATAACAACGAAAGGGGTCCTGGGACTGACAGAGCTGGACCTCATTTCCTGTGAGCTGATCACAACACTCTCACTGTTACACTAAGTGACTGGAGAAGGAGTGATGTGCCCTGCTAAGGCACTTCAGTCGTGTCCGATTCTTGGTGACCCCGTGGACTGTAGCCTGCCAGGCTCCTCTGTCCGTGGGATTCTCCGGGCCAGAATACTGGAATGGGTTGCCATGCCCTCCTCCAGGGGATCTTCCCAACCCAGGGGTCAAACCCACGTCGGGAAGATCCCTGGAGGAGGGCAGAAGGAGTAAATAGGGTGAATTTAAAGTTGCATAACAGAATTATTTGACTGGTCTAAAATTTTCCATGTATACTTGTAATTTTGGAATGGTTACCGATTTCACAGAGAGTTCTCACGTAGCCGTGCTCAGGTCCCCCTGTTACTGACATCGGACATCACTGTGGTACATTTGTGACACTAAGAAATCAGTGTCAGCACTTTACCATCACTGAACTCCACGCTTTACTTGCCTTTCACTAGTTTTTCTACTGATGTCCCCCTTTCTGTCCGGGATCCCACGCAGGACACCATGTTGTGCTTAGTTGCCTGTCTCCTCAGTCTCTGGTCTGGGCCAGTTTCTTAGACTGCCCTGTTCTCATGGCCTTGACACTTGTGAGGGGCACAGGTCAGGTGTGTTCTTGCACGCTCCTCAATTTGGGTTTATCTGATACTATTCTCCTGGTTAAGCAAAGGTTACAGGCTTGGGGGAAGAATAATCCCCCAGAGGTGAACTTCACTCATCACCTATCAGAATAGGTATAATTTTTTTTTTAAATAGTATTGGGCTTTCATGTGAATTTTTATGTCAAAGGAAGAATTCCACTGATGCCTAAAAATTAGAAAGCCAGATTGCCCTTTGTGACGATCAATGATGCTGACATCTGTCTTAATTGGCTCAATTTTAAGAATAGAGAGGTCACCACTCCCAGGAGATTTAGCTTGGAAGAAGCTAAAGGCCATTCCATAAATGTGCCCTCAGTGAGAAAGAAACGAGACAGAAAAGTAACATTGGATTAAGACAGGACGTATGCCAATTACTTCCTCTGTGTTTTCTAATGGGAGCCCTTTTCAGGGGATAGCTGCAAATCTCCTGGGACATCTTAGAGATTTATTTTAGAACTCTCTTGACAAAACACATAATGGTTATAGGTTCCCCAGATGAGAGTAAGTCCATTTCCAAGGTCCCCAGAGCTGCTGAGTTCACCCGTAAGGGGATCGCATACAACAGTCCTCACAGGTGTGTGTGTGTGTTCAAATGACCTGCTCCTGCTATAATGCCAATCACACCACCGAGAAATTAGAATGAAGAAAGGCTTTCAAGGAGGATGTACTGTATTTAGAAGTGCCAGTGAGGGTTGTTTTGTTTTTTGGACTTTGCAAATCTTTTAAATATGGTTCAAAAGTGCCATTTATTTAATGCCTAGAAGCCTATTCTAATTCAGTCAGAATTCTAATTCTTGACTGGGGGTAATTTTCTCTCTTGGGGAACACACACAGGGCAATGCCTGGAGATGTTTTGGGGTGTCACTGGCTTTTCCCCATGCCTGGTGTTAACCCTCCCAGGCCTTCCAGCCCCCAACCGACCTTCATACATGTCACTGTATCATACATGTATGAGCTTCTCTCTGCAAAGGCCTCGAGGGACAGTTCCCCTTTTTCTCTACGCGTGGCCCGTAACTCCCAGTCTCCATCCTTTTGTTCGCTTCCTGAAGGCCCGATTCCTGTAACATTTCAGTGGTGTGTCCTGACTTCCAAGGCTGTTTCTAATAGTCTGCAGTTTCTTCCAGGAGCTCTAAAGCCTGGCTCATCCTATTTCCAGAGCAGAAGCCAGTCTCTGTGGGATTTCAACTCAGCAAATGGGCAAAATCCAGGCTTTTATGGGTCCTGGGATGTCTGCCACATACTACTTTTTTCCTGCCATTTCAGACACCTGTGTTTTTAGACATGGGATGTGCAGAGTTGCTGCTTCAGCCACAAGTTTCCACAGTCTCTCTTACTTTGCTGAGCTTGAACCCTGTTGAGCGTGCCTGACTCCCTATCTAGAACATTCAGTCTTAAACCCTGATCTCCCTTTGAGGCTTTGCTTTGATTCTTTTTCTTTCCTGCACTAATTTCCTTAGACTCTGACATGCCAGTTCAAGGGCTGGCACTGGCCATACAAAGTTCCTGCCCAGGCACCTGCCTAATAGGCATGGCCCTGAGACCTCTGGAAGGCCTGAGCCACAGCTGGGGATGCTGCCTCGTGGTCTCCGGGCCGCTTACTGGTGTGCCAGCTTGGAGATTTGGTGACCAGCATTTTGATAGAACTTGAGCACTCGACTCCAGCATATGGGCAGCAGGCCTAGGGTAGAATCCTGGCTTCTGCCAAGTGGGAGCCAGGTGTGGCCATGGGCAAGTTTTTTCTGATCCAGTTTCCATTGGTAAAGCTTCTTCAGGAGCAGGTTGTTATGAAGAACCTGGGGGAGGCTGATGGATTCTAGACGAGGGGCCCACAGGCTGTGGGGTTTGAATGGAGAGAGCAGCCACGGATGCACGGTGAGCGACACTCCAAGGTCTGTCCAGATGCTTTTTTTTTTTTTTTTAATTTATTTCTTAATTGGAGGAAATTTGCTTTACAGTGTAGTGTGGGTTTCCACCATACAACAATGCAAATCAGCAGTAATTATACATGTATCACCTCCCTCTGGAGCCTCCCTCCCTTCCCCTGTGCCACCCGTCTAGGTCACCGCAGAGCGCCAGGCTGGCCTCCGCGCCTCACACGGCAGCTCCTCGCCAGCCGTCTGTCTGACACAGGGGAGTGTGCAAACGGCGATGCTGCTTTCTGCCTCGCCCGCCCTCTCCTTGCCCCTCTGTGTCCACGAGGCCGCTCTCTGTGTCCACAGAGCCGTGTCTGCGGCTCCATTCCCTTCCTGCACGTAGGTTCATCCATCAGTGCCACTTTTCTCGATTCTGTATATACGCGGTAACAGTCCTCTTAGGATGTGTTTCTGACACACACAGACACACACACTCTGGTTCTCTCTCCATACTCATGCCCTCAGGCTCCTGGAGCCGCGCCCCGCCCCCATGGGTCAGCACTGTCTTGATTTACTCCTGGCCAGGCAGAGGCCGGGGATGAAAGCCCAGCTCCCTCATCATCTCCCGGGACAGACCGAGGTACACTTTATACGCTGGAGCTGCCCGCAGCATCCCTTCTTGGCTTCCCTGCTCCCGCCCTCAATCCTTTGTCCTCGAGCTCTTCCTTAAGAAACCCCTGGCATCTGAGCCTTCATCTCAGCGGCTGCTTGAGGGGACCTTGTGACAGAAGAGGCTGTCAGGCAGGCCGAGCACAGTGAGGGCTGCTGCTGGGTCCGGGCCTCGGGGCAGCTCACGACCCTAGACGTCCCACCTTACAGACGTCTCGAGCCCGCGCTCCCCTCCTCCGCTCCCGGTCCAGATGTTGACTTGCGTCATTAATTCAGTTAACCATCTGAGTCATCACTGCTCTTCAACACGCATTAGCTGCCCTCCCTCAAGACCTCCCACAGGCATATTGGTCCTCCTGTAGGAGCCCAGCCCCACAGTGTCTCCCTGGATTTCCCCACTCACTTTCTCTCAGGAATTCCCCAATTCGTCTCCCTTTCTCATTCAAGGTCATGCCTCCCCCATCAGCTCTTACACTAAACCGCAGGCCTCCCCTGCAAGACTCCAGGTACAATCTTTCACGGAACAGCACCCTGCGTTCATTTCAGAACAGTGGTGGTTATAAATAGAAATCTCCCCGCCAGCTAGCCTCCTAGGCTCCTCTGTCCATGAGATTCTCCAGGCAGGAATACTGGAGTAGGTTGCCATTTCCTTCTCCAGGGGACCTTCTCGACCCAGGGATCGAACCCACGTCTCCTGTCTCCAATCTGTATTGGCAGGCGGATTCTTTACCACTGAGCCAAGGAAGCCCACGCCTCCATTTAAGGGACATAAAGTTTACTTATATAAGAAGTTTTATGTAACAGACTGCTTTGGCCTGTGAGCTTAGTTTATGCTGAAGTAGCATGCGTTTGGGAGAAGGCAGTGGCACCCCACTCCAGTACTCTTGTGTGGAAAATCCCATGGGCAGAGGAGCCTGGTAGGCTGCAGTCCATGGGGTCGCAAAGAGTCAGACACGACTGAGCGACTTCACTTTCACTTTTCAGTTTCATGCATTGGAGAAGGAAATGGCAACCCACTCCAGTGTTCTTGCCTGGAGAATCCCAGGGACGGGGAGCCTGGTGGGCTGCTGTCTATGGGGTCGTACAGAGTCGGACACAACTGAAGTGGCTTAGCTTAGCTTAGCATGCGTTTAGACATACTTTTTTATTTTTTAAACTGTATCGCTCACGTCTCAGTGTCTTCGTGTTCTGCTTTCAGAAGGATATGTGGATAACGCCGGTTGTAGGATTTATAGACTCCAACTTTGAGGCCAGACCTAACCCGGATGAAGTTAAGAACGTGTTCCTGGTGCCTCTGGAGTACTTCCTGCATCCCCGTGTTTACCATCAGAGTCACGTGACACGCTGCGGTCGTCGTGTTATTGTTCACTGCTTTGAGTACACGGACCCTGAAGATGGTGTGACGTACTGCATCCGGGGACTGACTGCAAGATGTGCCGTGTTTATCGCCTTAGTGATTTTGGGGGAAAAACCCTCCTTTGAGGTTGACTTTAATCTCAGCGATTTGATTCCACCCTCTGAAGAGTCCTTCCTGAAGCCTCAGAAACATGCTCTGAGCAAGTTATGATTTATGAGACCAACACCCAAATGACTCTCTGAGCAGTGTTCTTGTGGGCTTAGCCACGGAACAATGATTCGACCAGCTGTTGGAATTTGACAGGTGTGAATATTTTTACTGCAACTTGAAGGTAAAAAACCTTGCCTTTTCCCCAGTTGTCCTCTACTGTCTGAAAAAGCAAAAGTCTTTAAAAAGTAGAAAAATGTGTTTATACTATTGCATAGTTTCACCCCCAATATGTGTAACAATACTTTTCTTACATGTGTAAGAAAAGTGGTCCGGTGGCTAAGACTCTGAGCTCCCAGAGCAGGGGGCCCGAGTTCAATCCCTGGGCAGAGAACTAGATCCCATATGCTGCAACTAAGACCCAGCACAGACAGATAAAATCAATATTTTAAAAATATTTGTTGAATGTATGACCATGTGGCATTGATCTTATTTGTACAAGGTAACCTCTCTCTCTCTGTTGTTACGTGTGACAGAAACTCCTGACCAGCCATCAGAACACACCCTCCTTCTCCTTGGCTATAGAGTTGAAGCTGAGCCCATAGCTCCCCAGGCAGAACCAGCATTGACTAAGTTCCAGTGCAGTTAAATGTAGCTCTGAAATTGAATTTAGGCCAATGGGATGTGAAATCGTTCTTGCTGGTCATCTCCAGTTTCAATTTAAGAGATAAACCAAACTCCCTCGATTGCCCTTTCCAAGCTTTATCTGCAACCCAGCCTTGACTTTACAATTCCTGCAGGAAAGTCAGAGCTAAAAGATGCAAGACCTTGGATCTCTGAAAGACTGTGGAGCAAAGCAACCTGCCATCCTGGGCTATTCCTTTGGGATGGTTACATGGGAGAAAAAGAAAGCTCTGTCACTGCTGCCACTGTAATTGGGGTCATTTTGTTACAGCAGAGCTATAGCCTGAATAATACACCATAACTCTTGAAAATGGTTGGATGGATATTCACCCAAACTTGAGGTGTTGTCAGTAATTAGAATTCAGGATGATCTGACATTTAACATACGGTTCCTGGGACATGCACAAGACCACTTTGGGTGTTGGTGGGGTTTGACAGTCATGATCCAAAATAGCTGAAAGAATATGAGAGGCCGACAATCAGGGCAGATTACCTGCCTTAATATGATAGCAGAAAAACACGCATTTCAAGGACAACCCTCAAATCAGAGGTCAGAGAGACATATATTCTGAATCGCACGCCTTGAAATTTATTACTTCTTACAGGGGCATCATCATATGTCAAACTTTAGAGTTAGCAGAGATTTCTCTCCTTAATTAAGGTGTTAGCCATCCTGGACCAGATGGGGGACCGAGGGGGTCCTGTGTTGTAGCTGAAAATACGGTGCCCACACGCTGAATCCATTTAGTCAGCCATGCCACTGTCCATTGCTGCTGAATTCTGATTTTCTGAGAGCTGTAACATTCAATCTGCAGCTTTATGCCCGTAAATGTTGAAACGGTGCAAATCTGGCTGCAGCTTCAAAAGCAGATGTTGAGTGAGTTAACCCATTAACATTCTATAACCAGCCCTGCAGGAACAGGCCTACATGGTTTCCGAACAATTATAGAGGAATTTGCAAATATGTATTTACAATCTGACAGCAGCATAATTGCTGGGTAAATGGTTGACCTCTGGTAGTGCAGAACTTTCTGAACTGTTTGTTTATGCAAACACCACAGACCTGCCTAGTTTCTAAGTGGAGATGACCCAACCTAAGTCCTCACTCTGAGTGACATGCATGGCCACCCAACTGGCTCAGTCAGGAAAGAATCTGCCTGCAAGGCAGGAGACACGCAGGTTCAATCCCTGGGTCAAGAAGATCCCCTGGAGGAGGAAATGGCGACCCATTCCAGTATTCTTGCCGGGATAATCCCACGGACAGAGGAGCCTGGCAGGCTACAGTCCACAGGGTCAAAAAGACCCGGACATGACTGAGTGACTAAACCACCACCAGCACTGCAGTGATGGGGGTATTGCCCACCCCCTTTTTAGTGGTTTATTTCATGACATTTATGTTCAGGGTTCTAGTTAAATATCCTGTTACAATGGCCAGACATTTAGGAAGTTTGACTCAAAAAAACTGTTGGCAGAGCACTGATCTCACAAACTCTGCAGAACCACTGAACAAATCAACCTCAAGGAGCGATGTGGATGGACCTAGAGTTGGTCATACAGAGTGAAGCATGTCAGAAAAACAAATACTGTTTATTAACGTATATATGTAGAATCTAGAAAAATGGTACAGATGAATCTATTTCCAGGCCAGGTTTAGAGACACAGACTTAGAGAAGGGACGTGGGTGGTGGACGGGGAGGGTGGGATGAATTGAGAGGGTGGGACGGGGAGGATTCACATATATACACTACCCTGTGTATAACTGAAGCTCCAGTACTTGGGCCACCTCGTGCGAAGAACTGACTCATTGGAAAGGACCCTGATGCTGGGAAAGATTGAAGGTGGGAGGAGAAGGGGATGACAGAGGATGGGATGGTTGGATGGCATCACCGACTCAATGGACATGAGTTTGAGTATGCCCTGGGAATTGGTGATGGACAGGGAGGCCTGGCGTGCCACAGTCCATGGGGTCGCAGAGTCGGACACAGCTGAGCAACTGAACAGAGCCGAGCTGATGTGTAAAACAGATAGTGGGATGCTGCTGTACAGCTTAGGGCGTTCAGTTTGGTGCTCTGTGATGACCTAGACGGGTGCAATGGGGTAGTGGTGGGGGGAAAGTCCAACGGGGAGGGGATATATATGTCCATAAAGCTGACTCCTTCGTGTACGGCAGAATTAACACAATATTGTAAAGCAATTATCCTCCAATTAAAAAGTCGTCAGGGGGCAAACCTCTACCTCGAAAGCAAGAGGAGGTGCATCTTGACTTCTGCATCCTGCCATTCTTATGATGATAACCATCTTCCTGAGTTATTGATACAGACAGAGAAAAGCAACAGAAACTCAGTGCTCCAGCCCCTAATTCTTTAGAGGGGACTCCACTTGGCCCTGTTCGGCTCACCTGGCAGGTTTCCAGGAACCTGTGGACATGTTCAAGGGCAAGGCTCAGAGCTGGGGCCACAGTTGCACGTGTTTCCCAAAGGCCCCTGAGTCAGGTGGGTCTGGGTGGGAGCATTCCTGAAGAAAGGGGGCTGGACGGACACCCCCAAATATTTATTGTCTCCAGTCCCTAAAATCTGTGCATTCTGCCATCCAGGCATCTCAACTCTTTTCTTTGCATCCCTGTGGCCTTGGTAAGCAGGTGGTTAAGTCTGAGTGGGGAGTCAGGATGCCTAGATTTGAATCCCAGCTAAGGCATCCATCCATTCAGTGACCTTTAGCAAGTTACTCATCCTCTACAGTTCTTAGTTTCCTCCTCTCTAATGTGGGAGAAACTCTTTACTTTAGGTCTGTTGATGGGATTAAGAGTTAGTACATGTGGAGGGAGGAGGGAGGAGGGTTCAGGATGGGGAACACGTGTATGCCTGTATGGCAGAACCAATACAATATTGTAAAGTTTAAAAATAAAATAAAATTCAAGAAAAATAAAATAAAAATGATAATGTATTACTTAAGAGTGTGAAAAATCAGTAAAGTGTTTCCATTTTAGAAAAATTTGTGTTCTAATGTTATTCAATAAGAATTTTATAATAAAATTATGAATAAAATTCACTTCTACCTAAAAAAAAAAAAAAAGAGTTAGTACATGTGACCTTCTTACTTAAAGCACACCCAAATGCTTAGAATAATGCCTAGGAAATAGTAACAGTGTTACTGTTAGCTGGTAATTATGGTATTATTACAACTAGGACATTATAATGGTAATAATAAGCATTGCTATTTCTCTAGTTCTGAATATCATTTTTCCTACACCAGAAGTTCATGAATTTTCTTGGTTCACAGTGAGTACCCTTGGCATCTCAGTCATTTTTTTCACAGTATATCTAGGCCAAAGGAAAACACCTAATAATTTGGTTTGTTATGTTAGTATATGTGAACGATTTAACAAGTGTTTATGTCCTCCTAACTTGGTAGCCATTTGAAAATATACTAAGTACTAGAAAAATACTATTTTCATTTCAATCCTAAACAACAGTTGCTTAACTGTGAACACCAGTGGGGCACCCGAGTAAACGGCAGACTCAAGTACAGTCACGTGATGGGAAAGAACACACAGAGAGAGGAGGGACTCAGAGAAGCCGTCCCTGAGGAGGCGGTGGCTGAGCCAGGCTGACGGATAAGGAGACGCTACCCAGGTGAATGAGATGATGGTGGTGATGATGGGGACTATTATTTATTGAGCACCTGTTATAAACCTTGAGTTTGAGCAAACTCTGGGAGATGGTGAAAGACAGAGAAGCCTGGCGTGCTGCAGTCCACGGGGTCACAAAGAGTCGGTACCATGGAGCGACTGAACAACAATTATAAACCTGGCCCTTCATTTTGATTATTTCATTTAACCCTCCACCGAATCTCTGCAGTGAGTAGTAGTAGTATTCCCATTTTTAGACATGAAAATTTGAGAATCAGAGAAGTTAAATATTAGCCCATGGTCACAGAGCCAACATCCGAATACACACATATGAATTTCACAGCTCATATTCTACTATACTCACTTACTCAACATAAGGCTCACTTTCTAGGGACAGAGGCAAGAATAGAAGGGTTATGTTAACCTTTCCCTTGAATCACTACATGGGAAAGGGAGAGCAAAGCTGAAAACATTGGGACAGAGCAGAGTTTATTTTCCCCTTTGTCATGTCCTCCAGTTTATTCAGCTGCTGCAGCACATATTGAAATGAATGATTAGCTATGATGATTTTAATTAAAGTGGAGCATACCAATTAATAAATGAGAGTGCTGGCATCCTTGCTCGTACGACAAGTCCTTTCACGGTGCCAGCTTTCCGGGTAAGGAACTGAGATGGCGCAACATTCCTCCACCCTTCAGATGAGACGATTAAACATAATTTCTTTTTCTTGTTGCCAGCTGGTTTCCTATCTGAGACTTGCACGGAGTTTTGATACAACTGCTGGAGTGATCAGCCCCTAGGGTCCCTCCTGGGGTCTGTGTCTAGACTCCATTCAGAAATCTTTGTTTCTGGTGCACCGTGCAGCACGTGGAAATTCCCCAACCAGGGACCTGGGGTCGGACCCATGCCCCCTGCAGTGGGAGTGAGGAGTCTTAACCACTGGACCGCCATGGAAGTCCTCCATTCAGAAATCTTGATTGCCCCCTCATCACCATTTGGACAGCTCTGTCTGCCGTTCCATTGTTGCATACCCCTCAGACTTAAGACTCAAATCCTCTATGCCCACTCCTCCAACCAGCCCTATTTACGTAGCACAGACACTGCTTCATCACACCCCTTTGCATACCTTTCTCTCTCTCTCTCTCTCTCTCTGTCTCTCTCTCACTCTCTCTAGGCTTCCCAGGTGACACAATGGTAAAGAATTGTCTGCCAATACAGGAGACACAAGAGATGTGGATTCTATCCCTAGATCAGGAAGATCCCCTGGAGAAGGAAATGGCAACCACTCTAGCATTCTTGCCTGGAAAATTCCATGGACAGAGGAGCCTGGAGGGCTACAGTCCATGGGGCCATAAAGAGTTGGACATGACTGAGCGACTGAGCACACATATATATAGCAGATCCACAGACCATGCAACCCCTCAGTCTGACTTCCCCTGGCCTCTGGTGAATGGACCAGGGATCCATGGTCAACCCAAAGGTAGCATCTAATTTGATAGCCAAGAATCCATGACTTTGTAGAAGAAAACAGCAACTCACTGTAGTAGTCTTGCCTGGGAAATCCCATGGACAGAGGAGCCTGGCGGACTATAGTCCATGCCGTCGCAAAGAATTGGCTATCACCAAGAATGCATGAAATCTGTGACTCATGTGGTCTATTTAAACAGATGACCTAGATAGGAACTAAAAAGCAGAGATATCACTTTGCCAACAAAGTCATGTACAGATGTAAGAGTTGGACCAAAAAAGAAGGCTGAACACAAAGAATTGATGCTTTTAAATTGTGGTACTGGAGAAGACTCTTGAGAGTCCCTTGCATATCAAAGAGATCAAACCAGACAATTCTGAAGGAAATCAACCCTGAATATTCACTGGAAGGACCGATGCTGAAGCTGAAAGCTCCAATACTTTGGCCACCTGATGCAAAGAGCCAACCAATTAGAAAAGACCCTGATGCTGAGAAAGATGGAGGGCAGGAGGAGAAGGGGATGACAGAGGGTGAGATGGTTGGATGGCATCACTGACTCAATGGACATGAGTTTGAGCAAACTCCAGGAGATTGTGGAGAACAGAGGAGCCTGGTGTGCTGCAGTCCTTGGGAGTTGGACAGGACTTAACAACTGAACAATAACAACTTAAGTAGCTGAGCTAAGTGCATTACATTTTCCAAAGAATTTGAACCATGACAGAAGATGATAGATGTTCAGGACCTATTTTGGCCCGCATGCATGCTGAGGAGTAAGCCCAGGAAGTTAGAGTTTAAAGGTTAGATGGCCAGAACTTTTTTTTAAATAGTTTCTGAGTTTTAAAAATGAATTAATTTATTTTAATTGGAGGCTAATTACAATATTGGTGGCTTTTGCCCTACAAGTGGTGGCTTTTGCCATACATTGACATGAATCAGCCACAGGTGCACATGTGTCCCCCATCCTGAACCCCCCTCCCACCTCCCTCCACATCCCATCCCTCAGGGTTGTCCCAGAGCACCTGCTTTGAGTGCCCTGTTTCATGCATCTAACTTGGACTGGTCATCTATTTCTCATATGGTAATATACATGTCCCAGTGCTATTCTCTCAAATCATCCCACCCTCGCCTTCTCCCACTGAGTCCAAAAGTCTGTTCTTTATATCTGTGTCTCTTTTGCTGTCTCGCATATAGGGTCATCATTACCATCTTTCTAAATTCCATATATATGCATTAATATACTATATTGGTGTTTTTCTTTCTGACTTACTTCACTCTGTATAATAGGCTCCAATTTCATCCACCTCATTAGAACTGATTCAAATGTGTTCTTTTTAATGGCTGAGTAATACTCCATTGTGTACATGTACCACAGCTTTCTTATTCATTCATCTGCAGATGGACATCTAGGTTGCTTCCATGTCTAACTATTGTGAACAGTGCTGCGATGAACATTGGGGTACACGTGTCTCTTTCAATTCTGGTTTCCTCAGTGTGTATGCCCAGCAGTGGGATTGCTGGGTCGTATGGCAGTTTTATTCCCAGTTTTTTAAGGAATCTCCACACTGTTCTCTATAGTGGCTGTACTAGTTTGCATTCCCACCAACAGTGTAAGAGGGTTCCCTTTTCTCCGCACCCTCTCCAGCATTTATTGTCTGTAGACTTATGGATTGCACCATTCTGACTGGTGTGAGATGGTACCTCATTGTGGTTTTGATTTGCATTTCTCTGATAATGAGTGATGTTGAGCATCTTTTCATGTGTTTGTTAGAGATGGCCAGTATGTGGTGGACATGTTTTTGATGTAGGCAGTAGTTTTCATGTCAGAGATTCCACTAGGAATGACTGGAAGAAGAAATATTTCCTGAAGCAATTTAAAGATCCTTTTAA
Source organism: Bison bison bison (assembly GCF_000754665.1). Lineage (NCBI taxonomy): Eukaryota > Metazoa > Chordata > Mammalia > Artiodactyla > Bovidae > Bison > Bison bison. The sequence goes on from NW_011494867.1 coordinate 4,335,645, forward strand.
AGGTCTCATATTCAAGTTCATAAATTTTCATTGTATAGATGTAGCCTTGGTTTGATATTCCCTTGACTGTAGTTTTCCTCATTTTGCATTTTATATCTTTGAGCTTTTATCCCTTATTTCATCATGATTGTCAATGGTACCCCTGTTTCAACTTCTTCTCTTTTTGACTTATTTTGTACAGGAAACTTGAAGTTTCTCTTCTGATTGTTTTGTTCTACCTTCTTAATTCATTTGCATTTCTTTTTTAGTTTATGAACAGATTCTGCTCTGGGCTCATTTCATCTCCTTCCACCAGCCTAGGTTTTTCTTCTAAATCTGCTACATCCCATAGAGCTCATAAAAGTGTTATGGGAAATCACCTACATTTTTTTTCTGACTATAAATCCATATGGCTTAACATCAGACCACGTGATAAACTGAAGATTTGCTAGAACTCCTAACCTGTTGTGAACAAATACTGATTTTAGCCCTCTGTACTGAATTGAATGCATGCATGCTCAGTTGCTAAGTCATGGCCGATTGTTTTCGGCCCCATGGACTATAGCCCACCAAATCCTCTCCTGGATTTTCCAGGCAAGAATACTGGAGTGGGCTGCCATTTCCTACTCCAGGGGATCTTTATGACCCAGGGATCAAACCCATATCTATTGCATTGTCAGACATGTTCTTTTACCACTGAGCCACTTGGGAACACCCAAGAAGACATCCAAGTCCTACCCACCAGTACCTGGGAAGGTGACTTTAACTGGAAATAGAGTCTTGGCAGATGTAATTAAGTTAAGGATCTTAAAAGGAGACCATCCCGAACTTAAGATGGACTCTAAGTGCAATGACTTGTGTCCTTATAAATGAAAGGAGAAGAAGGTTGAAGACGGAGCCTGAGATGGAGTGATGCTACCACATGCCAAGGAACACCAGCAGCCAGGAGAAGTTGGAGAGACCAGAAAGGATCTCCTTTCCTAGAGCCTTCAGGGGAAGCATGGCCCTGACTGTACCTTGATTTTGAACTTCTGGCCTCCAGAGCTGTGACAGAAGGTATTTCTGTTGTTTAAAGCCACCAAGTTCATGGTCATTCATTATACCAGCCCTAGAAAGCTAAAACCTGCAGCTTCTATAACCACCCCCTAGTTTAGGGCTAGCTCTCCACTCTGTCTCAGGAGTAAGGTGGAAACAGTCCCCTGTTGACTGCTCTGGATTGGCACCCAACCCAAACTCAGTTAATCAGATTTGTCCCCTCAGTAATTCCCTTGAGATTAGGACCAGGCAGAGTCTGTGTGCCTGTTCCCTGGAGAGCACCCTTCCGTGTTCTCCTGAACTAGCTCAGTTGCTAGACCGGAGATGCCGTGAAGGCAGGGGCTGTAGTTTGTTGGCCTTCCCTGGGTCTGGCAGTGCCTGGCATGCAACATTTCCCAATGTTTTGTATCTCAGCAGCTCAACTCAGAAATCTAAGTTGCCTCTTTTTTTTTTTTTTC
>NW_011494867.1:4337216-4337658 GCF_000754665.1 Bison bison bison
TTTATTTGGCTGTTTGGGGTCTTAGTTGCAGCATGTGGGCTCTAGCTCCCTGACCAGGAATTGAACCTGGGCCCCTTACATTGTGAGCACAGAGTTCCAGCCACTGGACCACCAGGGAAGTCCCCTAAGTTGCCTTTGACCCTTACCCCCTCCAACAGACACAGTCTGGGTCCCACCCATATATCCCTTGGGTCCTACAATTGTCATGAGCTCCAGACCACTTCTAAGAGCCAATTCTAACATCTCTGTTCCTGAGGACTTTTTCTAAACCCACAGCAGGTGGCCAGGAAGTGCCAGAAAATAAGGGCCTTCATCAGTTCAGTTCAGTTCAGTCGCTCAGACGTGTCTGACTCTTTGCGACCCCATGAATCGCAGCACCCCAGGCCTCCCTGTCCATCACTAACTCCCAGAGTTCACTCAGACTCACATCCATCGAGTCAGT
>NW_011494867.1:4337758-4344157 GCF_000754665.1 Bison bison bison
GTCCCCTTCTCCTCCTGCCCCCAATCCCTCCCAGCATCAGACTCTTTTCCAATGAGTCAATTCTTCACATGATGTGGCCAAAGTATTGGAGTTTCAGCTTTAGCATCAGTCCTTCAAATGAACTCCCAGGACTGATCTCCTTGAGAATGGACTGGTTGGATCTCCTTGCAGTCCAAGGGACTTTCAAGAGTCTTCTCCAACACCACAGTTTAAAAGCATCAGTTCTTTGGCGCTTAGCTTTCTTCACAGTCCAACTGTCACATCCATACAGGACCTCTGGAAAAACCATAGCCTTGACCAGACAGACCTTTGTTGGCAAAGTAATGTCTCTGCTTTTTAATATGCTGTCTAGGTTGGTCATAACATTTTTTCTAGGGAGCAAGTCTTTTAAGTTCATGGCTGCAATCACCACCTGCAGTGATTTTGGAGCCCCCAAAAATAAAGTCTGATACTGTTTCCCCATCTATTTCCCATGAAGTGATGGGTTAGGGTTAGGCCTTCAGCAACGACTGGTAGAATTTGGTGTATCAGTAGCCCAGCTTTGGACTTCCCTGGTAGTCCAGTGGTTAAGAATTTGCCTGCCTATGCAAGGGACGTGGGTTCGATCTCTGGTCCGGGAAGATCCCACGTGCCGTGGAACAACTAAGCCTAATATCCACTACTATGAAGCCTGAGCTCTGGAGCCAGTGCTCTGCAACAATAGAAGCCCTCGAACCGCAACTAGAGAGTAGGCCTGGATCAGCACAGGTAGAGAAAAGGAAAAGGCCACGTGCAGCAAGGAAGACTTTGTGCAGCTAATAAATAAATACATAGTTTTTTTAAAAAAAAGACCTAGAAGAGCTATTAAAAAAAAAAAAAAAAAGGCACCAGTTTCTTCACCTCTTGAGCCGGGTAATCATGAAGCATGATTCTTCCCTGGATCTCAGAATGAACCGAGCCCTACTCCAGTCACTGACTATAATAACTGGCTTCTGTGTGTGCTCAGTTGCTAAGTCGTGTCCGACTCTTGTGACCCCATGGACCGTAGCCCGCCAGGCTCTTCTGTCCATGAGATTTTCTAAGCAAAAATACCAGAGTGGATTGCCATGCCCTTCTCCAAGGGATCTGCCTGACCCAGGGATTGAACCCCCATCGCCTGCATCTTCTGCACCACAGGCAGAGTCTTTACCTGCTGAGCCACTAGGGAAGCCCACAGTAACTGGCTTAATACCTCACTTTTTAGTGGTTGCCTTCCTTCCCTGTCTCTCTTCCCCACCCCCATACCAGTGTGCCTTGTATATTCCATTAAGTTGAGTCTTCGTCTCAGAGTTTATTTCTAAGTAAACCCAAACCAAGATCCTCCTATATCCAAACTTCTGCTGAACTCTATTGAATTTACCTTCAGAATATTTGTCGAATCTGGTTCTTCCTATCTCCACTGACATTAGCTTAGTTTAAGCAATCACAGACTTGTGCAAAATATCCATGTGGTAATTAACCATCGCTCTGCCCATTGTCCTCTACAGCCCGTTGTTTATTCAACCTCGAAGTATGATCATGTTTTCCTTGAGATATCCTGATGGCTTTTCGTTGCTTTTATGAGGAAGAGGAATGGAGCTTGTAAGCCCTGTGTTCTGGTTCCTGTCTGCCTCTCCAGCTGTCTGTTTCATGTGGCGCCTGCCTACTCACCTGCTCACGTGCTCCTACCACACTGGCCTTGCTTCAGCTCAGGGACACCACCAGACTCTTGCACATGCTGACCCTTCTATCTGGAATGATTTCCCATTTGCCTTTGCCTATTGTTAACTCCTACTGGTTGTTCAGATCTCAGCTTCTTAGGGAAGCTCCTCTCTGTCCCCTTCCACTGGTTCCGTGTTCTCTTGGTACCATATACCTCTCCTATAACTCCTGTCACAGTTACAATATTATAATGCTTTGTCTGATTCTACGATTGATGCTTCTCTCCTCTTCTAGACTCTGAGCTCCATACTGACGGATCATGTCTCAATTGTGGTCCATCATTGTACTCCAAGCACTTCCTGCAATTCTTAGCCAAAAAAAAAAAAAAAGAGAGAGAGATGCTCCATAGATATGTATTCAATGAAAGAATAAAACTGTATAAATATAAAGGCAGCTATTTCTAATCAAATAGCCAATTCAGTAGGCCAAAGAAAAAATCAGTCTCTTCCCAACAGCCAACCTGATAAAAGTTAATGTAAGGTGGCCTAATATCATTGAGAGTCATCTCCTGTTTACTGGATAAAGTATATTAAGTGCCCTACCAAAAGTCAACATGAGTGAATGGCTCCTCTCTTTAACCAGTTTTTGCCTTGTAGTCATTTCCATACCTAGCTGTCCTGATGTACTTTCCTAAGAGCTACCAGAAGATAAGAATTCAATCTCCTCTTCCTTCTATTCCCAATGCTTGGATATATGTGGGGCTCATCTCCTTCAGATCTAGGTAAACTTGACTGGAGTCCCCATGGTAATTCAAGTGCAAAGCTCAGTGGTCTCCCACGATTTGTTCAAACCCTTAGAGGCTCACATTTCTCCAATCATCTCTGGTTCAGTTTCCAGCTTCTGTGAACCTTCTTTCTGCATCCTGTGCCTTGACGTTCTTCCACATCTCCTTTACTGTAGTGTCAACCCACATCCAGGACAACCACCACTCCTTGTTTTCCCCAATATTGCCTTTTACATAAATCTCCGTGTGACTTCAGTTGGAGATACAGGGGTATCAGCCAGGTAAATGTAAATTGCTGAACTTACATGTGAATATTATGTTTTCTTGTTCTTAAAAGGTCCTGCCCATTTATGTCAAACTGGGTTCCAGGTTGATGTTGTATTTCTCAATACTTTTGTCGTAGCCTTGGTCTTCTCTGTTTGCTCACACCTCCAGCAAGATACTTATTTCTTTTGCAGGAAGGCTGAAGCTACCTATTTGATTCTTTGTATCTCATGCCCATTGGGACTCATCTTGCATATTCAATAGGCCGAGCAGTGAATTTTCCCAAATAAAGAATTTATCTATACATGGTACATTAACTCCAGTGACACCTTTTTCTCACTCTACTGGATCTTTCTTTCTTTTTTCAATGAAGTGACAGAGTGAAGTGAGGACAGCCAAGGTTCATGGGCACTGTAGGTTTAAAGAACCTATTTGTGCAAAACCCATTTGATGTGTAAATGCATTGATTGTGTAAGGAGATAGATGAGCCCGAGAAATGGTGATGGGAGTGAATGATAAGATCAGAAGGACTTGGAGTAAGAAGCTGCATTTGAGGCTTGGGCAGAGGGAAGGTAGGAATGAAAATAAAGATGGGCGAGCAAGGCTGGGTTGCAAAGGCTGTAGGTGAGAGTTGGACATGAGAATTTATATTAAAGGAGTAGTCAGGATGACTTTTAGAAGAGAGGTGGTGAGAACAACCTTGAAACAGAGATCCCAGTGGGTCACCAGCCAGGGGAAGTGGGCATTGACCCTGTCACTGCCCATTCATATTCTGTGTGACCTTGGACACATAAATCAACGTTTCTGAACCTCAGTTTCTTGGTGTAAAGCATATTTGCACTAGCTGGTCTCTAAACAATGTCTACTTCTGAAATCTTGAACTCTGGACCCTCTCCAACTCTATTTGAACCCATACAGGTAATTAAGCAGTTTTGCTGAATGTTTTACAAAGGAAAAATGTGACTGAGGAAAAGAAAAGAATCGCTTTTTTGTCTACTGTTTGAAGTTAGCAGCGTGCAGAGAGTTCATTATGTGAAAATACCATTTGGTGAGATTAATTAAAAAATTCTGACATTCAGAGCAGGGATTTGGGGCAGGAATGTACAAGTCTAGAGCTCTGGACTTGCACCTTATTACGTATATGGTCAAGCGTTAGGAGGGGGACATTTGGAAGCCAATATTCCAAACCCAAGTGCTTGTTGGCTTTATGCAGTTTGTTTGAATTATTGCATGTTTAATAGGATTTAGCTACAGTGCCTCTGCTTAGCAATCTGTTTCCTTGGCAATGCAATCCTCAGAGGGGCAGAGGCCATATGGAAAATAGGGGTTATGTTGTAATTTATTAAGTGAGGTGAAAGGAAGAGAATTTAATTCAATGGCTATCTTTGCATTTCCTCTACACACACAGTAAGGAAGAGGGGCCAGCACATGGTAGGTACTTAACAAATGGAATGCATTCTTTATTATGAGAAAAAAAATCACCCTGTGCATCATATTATAATAGATGTCCAAACATGCTATTTTTCAGGAAAATGCTTATTGTTATTGTTGTTAAGTTGCTAAGTCATGTCCGATTCTGTGACCCCATACACTGCAGCACACCTGGCTCCTTTGTCCTTCACTGTCTCCTGGAGCTTGCTCAAACTCGTGTCCATTGAGTCAGTGATGCCATCCAACCATCTCATGCTCTGTCACCCCCTTTGCCTCCTTCACTCAATCTTTCCCAGCATCAGGGTCTTTTCCAATGAGTTCGCTCTTCACATCAGGTGGCCAAAGTATTGGAGCTTCAGTTTTAGCATCAGTCCTTCCAGTGAGTATTCAGGGTTGATTTCCTTTAGGATGGACTGGTTTGATCTCCTTGCTATCCAAGGGACTCTCAAGAGTCTTCTCCAGCACTACAATTCAAAATCATCAATTCTTCAGTGCTCAGCCTTCTTTATGGTTCAGCTCTCACATCCATACATGACTACTGGGAAAACCATAGCTTTGATTATACGGAAAACGCTTAGCAGACACAGTCACTATTCTCCATCATTTCATTGGCTCTTTTTATCCCCTATATCCCTCATTTGCGTTCCACCAGCAAGTCTTGTTCGTTCTTTGTCCAATTCATACCCCAGGTTCACCCAGTTCTCCCACCTCCTCCGTGGCAGGTGGTCCAGCCATCATGACCTCCCACCTGGACCTACAGCAGTCTCCTAGTTAGTCTGTTTTTGCCCCCTGCACTCCATCCTTCATGCAGCATCTAGAGTGATCATTTGAAAACATGAGTAACATCTTTGTCACTTCTTGGCTTAAGACCTTCTAGTACCTTCCAATGTTGCCTATAATAAATTGCAAACTTCTTTCCTGGTTAACAAAATTAGGACAACCTGGACTCTCCCTACCTCTGACCTTCTCATCCTGGTCTACCTCTCCAGCTTCCTTGGTGAACTAAAACGTATCCGACCTTCCTTGTCTTCCTGAAACATGCCAAGCTCACTCCCACCACAGGGTTTTTGCATCAGCGGTCCTTGTCCCTGGAGTGGTCTTCCCCAGGCTCTCTGCATGACTGGCACAAGTTTATCATCAATTCTCAGTATACTCTTCCTTTCCTGGGAGAGTCTCACCCTGAACCCCTCCCTGTGACACACTCCTGTTTTAATTTTCTGCACACCATTTCTGTATCTGGTATTTTGTATATTTATTTACTTGTTTATTTGTTTTTTCCCTCTCTCCTTCTCTGCAGAGCGTAAGCTCTGGCAGTGTGGGGACCTTTTTTTATTATATTTTACTTCCTGCCAGGAACTCAATAAATGTATCTTGCATAGATGAGTGAATTAATTTTGTTGAAAACTAATGGTCAAGTCATGTTGCCACAAAGAAGTAGGTCAGCACAATAATGAAATCAGATCAGTGATTAGGTAAAAAATTTGCCCAATCACTTCAGTTTTTATTTTTGGTACTATTCAATATGGATAATTTGTTTCACTATAGGACAATTTTATAATCATTTATGTGTCCTTAATGATCTTTTATAAGTTAAATAAGCAGGGTGACAATATACAGCCTTGACATACTCCTTTTCCTAGTTGGAACCAGTCCAGTTCTAACTGTTGCTTCCTGACCTGCATACAGGTTTCTCAAGAGGCAGATCAGGTGGTCTGATATTCCCATCTCTTTCAGAATTTTCCACAGTTTCTTGTGATCCACACAGTCAAAGGCTTTTGCATAGTCAATAAAGCAGAAATAGATGTTTTTCTGGAACTCTCTTGCTTTTTCAATGATCCAGCGGATGTTGGCAATTTGATCTCTGGTTCCTCTGCCTTTTCTAAAACCAGCTTGAACATCTGGAAGTTCACGGTTCACGTATTCCTGAAGCCTGGCTTGGAGAATTTCGAGCATTACTTTACTAGTGTGTCAGATGAGTGCAATTGTGCATTAGTTTGAGCATTCTTTGGCATTGCCTTTCTTTGGGATTGGAATGAAAACTGACCTTTTCCAGTGCTGTGGCCACTGCTGAGTTTTCCAAATTTGCTGGCATATTGAGTGCAGCACTTTAACAGCTTCATCTTTCAGGATTTGAAGTAGCTCAACTGGAATTCCATCACCTCCACTAGCTTTGTTCATAGTGATGCTTTCTAAGGCCCACTTGACTTCACATTCCAGGATGTCTGGCTCTAGGTGAGTGATCACACCATCGTGATTATCTG
>NW_011494867.1:4344257-4344633 GCF_000754665.1 Bison bison bison
TTATGGCAGAAAGTGAAGAGGAACTAAAAAGCCTCTTGATGAAAGTGAAAGAGGCGAGTGAAAAAGTTGGCTTAAAGCTCAACATTCAGAAAACGAAGATCATGGCATCTGGTCCCATCACTTCAATGGAAACAGATGGGGAAACAATGGAAACAGTGTCAGACTTTATTTTGGGGGGCTCCAAAGTCACTGCAGATGGTGATTGCAGCCATGAACTTAAAAGACTTGCTTCCTGGACAAAAAGTCATGACCAACCTAGACAGCATATTAAAAAGCAGAGACATTACTTTGCCAACAAAGGTCTGTCTAGTCAAGGCTATGGTTTTTCCTGTGGTCATGTATGGATGTGAGAGTTGGACTGTGAAGAAGCTGAGCG
>NW_011494867.1:4344733-4345234 GCF_000754665.1 Bison bison bison
GTGTCAGATGAGTGCAATTGTGCATTAGTTTGAGCATTCTTTGGCATTGCCTTTCTTTGGGATTGGAATGAAAACTGACCTTTTCCAGTCCTGTGGCCACTGCTGAGTTTTCCAAATTTGCTGGCATATTGAGTGCAGCACTTTCACAGCATCATCTTTCAGGATTTTGGAATTAGCTCAACTGGAATTCCATCACCTCCACTAGCTTTGTTCATAGTGATGCTTTCTAAGGCCCACTTGACTTCACATTCCAGGATGTCTGGCTCTAGGTGAGTGATCACACCATCGTGATTATCTGGGTCGTGAAGATCTTTTTTGTACAGTTCTTCTGTGTATATTGTCACCCTGCTTATTTACTTCTATGCAGAGTACATCATGAGAAAGCATGGTGTACACTGGGCTGGAAGAAGCACAAGCTGGAATCAAGATTGCCGGAAGAAATATCAATAACCTCAGATATACAGATGACACCACCCTTATGGCAGAAAGTGAAGAGGAACT
>NW_011494867.1:4345334-4375396 GCF_000754665.1 Bison bison bison
TGGACAAAAAGACAGGACCAACCTAGACAGCATATTAAAAAGCAGAGACATTACTTTGCCAACAAAGGTCTGTCTAGTCAAGGCTATGGTTTTTCCTGTGGTCATGTATGGATGTGAGAGTTGGACTGTGAAGAAGCTGAGCGCCAAAGAATTGATGCTTTTGAACTGTGGTGTTGGAGAAGACTCTTGAAAGTCCCTTGGACTGCAAGGAGATCCAACCAGTCCATTCTGAAGGAGATCAGCCCTGGGTGTTCTTTGGAAGGAATGATGCTAACGCTGAAACTCCAGTACTTTGGCCACCTCATGCGAAGGGTTGACTCATTGGAAAAGACTCTAATGCTGGGAGGGATTGGGGGCAGGAAGAGAAGGGGATGACAGAGGATGAGATGGCTGGATGGCATCACCAACTCAATGGATGTTAGTTTGAGTGAACATTGGGAGTTGGTGATGGACAGGGAGGCCTGGTGTGCTGCGATTCATGGGGTCGCAAAGAGTCGGACAAGACTGAGCAACTGAACTGATTGAACTGGATGATCTTTATAATTGCTAATGGTTTTTTCTTTTTAAAAAATGTCTACTTTACTCTAGCTAAGTAGTCCAGCTCTACATTTGTATTAGGGGAAAAAAATGAGGGCAATCTAGACACGCAACAACTTGTGAATCGTTTAAATAAACTATGATAAATTACAGAAAAATATATGACTCCATTTTTTGTCAAATAATTTTACCCATATCTCTCTGTTTAGGAGGACATTTGTCCAAGTGTTTAAAATGGTCTTCTCAGGAAGGGTGGTTGGGCTTATCCTTTAACGGAAAAAATTTTTAAAGCCTGTCAAATATAAGGACTTAGAATGTTTGTGTGGAGAGAGTTTTTTAATTAAAAAAATATACCAATCCCTAAGTGGGAAAAAAAAAAAGAAGCAAAAATTCAAGTTCTGAAACCAAGATTTTCTGCTGGTGAATTCAGCTGGGGTGCTCAGATAACAGTAATCCTTGGTACATCTTTGCAGGCATTGGCTTAGCTGATGGGCAATGCCATGAGAGAATGGTGATGGCTCTGAGACCACTTCCCTTTTGTTCTCTCTCCTACTCAAGCCCTCACACATCCTACATCGTCCCTCTATATCCCAGCAGTGTACTGTAATTACATACCTGCATTACAAATTGGTCATGTGTAAAACACTCAGAGGCTTCCCTGGTGGCTCAGAGGTAAAGAATCTGCCTCTCAAGCAGGAAACATGGGTTCAACTCCTGGGTCAGGCAGATCACTTGGAGAAGGGAATGCAACCCACTCCAGAATTCTTGCCTGGAAAATCTCACAAAGGAGCCTGGCAGGCTGCCGTCCATGGGGGTCACAGAAGACTTACCAACAAAACAATGACAAAACATTCAGAGAAGTTGAAGCAGTTTTTCTATATGTGGGGCTGTGACTGCTCCCTCTCTTGGGCATCTGTTCTCATCCACTGATTCACAAGGGGTCTGAACCCTGTCCTGGGAAAGCAAATTGAAATGTGCCAGCAATGGGATACAGCTGTGCACATGCATGTCGGAGCTTGATGGAATAGACCAAGTTGCCAGAAGAATCTCAGGGCCCCTAGGAGAAAACCAACCTGTGAGAGAAAGAGTCTAGAATAACAGACTGAGGTTGGACAAAGAACCAGAGGTTTCTTTGGAATTTTTGAAAAGGCAGATCATCACACAAAATGAACAGTGATGTCTGCTAATCCTTCTGCCACTTCAGTAGTACCCGTGAGCATGCCTCCATAGAAGGGCTCTGAGGCTCTTGCCACTTACTTGTCTTAAACGGTTTTGCTATATCCCTGTTACAAAACTATTCCCTTTGTCTGTTCTCTACATCTCCATCCCTATTCCTGCCCTGGAAATAGGCTCATCTGTACTGTTTTTCTAGATTCCACATATAGGCACTATTACACAATATCTGTTTTGCTCTTTCTAACTTTCTTCACTCTGTACAACAGTCTCTAGGTCCATCCACATTTCTACAAGTGACCCAATTCTGTTCCTTTTTATGGCCGAGTAATATTCCATTGTATATAGGAACCAGAGGATGAGCTGGATGGATGGCATCACCGAGTCAATGGACAGGAAAAGTTTGAGTAAACTCTGGGAGCTGGTGATGAACAGGGAGGCCTCGCGTGCTGCAGTCCATGGGGTTGCAAAGAGTCAGACACAACTGAGTGACTGAACTGAACTGAACTGAGTAGGAACCTGCTATAAAGCACAGGAAGCTCAGCTCGGTGCTCTGTGATGACCTAGATGGGTGGGGTGGGGAATGGAAGGGAGGTCCAAGAGGGAGGGGATATGTGTACACATATAGTTGAGTCACTTCATTATACAACGGAAACTAACACAACATTGTAAAGCAATCACACTCCAATTTAAAAAAAAAACCCTAAACTTGTCCACCAAGATTAGGGAAATAAAGTTTGTAATCAGGCAAAATTTCAAAGCCACGTGACAATCATGAGCTTCCTGAACTGAAGATATGGATTTAAATTAGGGCCAGATGTGCATAATTATTTGAGAAAAAATATATGCATAGTAACTAAAGAAGTCTGAGCCTTCATGTGCAGAAGACACTTGCTTCTCATTCCACAGATTCTTAATATAAAACTAAGCAAGTTCTATCATGGGATCATAGATTTTGAAAACCTTCTATCCTCTGCCCACAAGGATCAGGCAACTGTTTTCCCGTGGCCTTCTCTTCCATGCACTCCTCCTGGAAGGAGTTGAGTCTGCTGCTGCTGCTGCTAAGTCACTTCAGTCAGGTCCGACTCTGTTGGACCCCATAGACAGCAGCCCACCAGGCTCCGCCATCCCTGGGATTCTCCAGCCAAGAACACTGGAGTGGGTTCCCATTTCTCAAACAGCACATGAGTCTTGCTTGTCTTTGCAATGCTTGCATGCTGCTTCTTGTTTAGTTGTCCTTACAATCCTGTGTTATTTCAAGCTGACTTGAAACTCAGCATTGAAAAGACTAAGATCATGGTATCCAGTCCCATCACTTCATGGCAAATAGACGGGGGAAAAGTGGAAGCAGTGACAGATTTTATTTTCCTGGGCTCCAAAATCACTACGGACAGTGACCACAGCCATGAAATTAAAAGATACTTGCTCCTTGGAAAGAAAGTTATGACAAACTAGACAGCATCACTTTGCTGACAAAGGTCCATATAGTCAAAGCTATGGTTTTTCCAGTAGTCATGTACAGATGTGAGAGTTGGACCATAGAGAAGGCTGAGCGCCGAAGAACTGATGCCTTCGAATTGTGCTGCTGGAGAAGACACTTGAGAGTCCCTTGGACTGCAAGGAGATCAAACCAGTCAATCCTGAAGGAAGTCAACGCTGAATATTCATTGGAAGGACTGATGGTGACGCTGAAGCTCCAATACTTTGGCCACCTGATGCGAAGAACTGACTCATTTGAAAAGACCTTGATGCTGGGAAAGATTGAAGGCAGAAGGAGAAAAGGGCAACAGAGGATGAGATGGTTGGATGGCATCATCAACTCAATGGACATGAGTTTTAGCAAATTCTGGGACATAGTGAGGGACAGGGAAGGCTGGTGTGTTGCAATCCATGGGGTTGCAAGGAGTCAGACATGACTCAGGGGCTGAACACACAACAACAATCCTGTCGGCAACACTGGGCCAGTTATCCATGTTGTACCCAGGAGTCAGGATATTTGGTGATGTTCAATGCTTTTCTAAGAATCCATGGCTATTTAAATGAGGATCTCCATGGCAGAAGTGATTCCTGGTTCTCCATCAAATTTCTCGTGAAAGACCAAGGGGAGAGAAATCGTGTTTATCATGGTCGAGCTCTGCAGTGGCTGGACTTGTGATCTGGCCAGCATGAGTTCCTATCACCCTTGACCATCAGCCAGTACTGAGTGTCCCAGTTACATCTGTCCATATAATTATTTTTGCTTAAGCTAGTCTGAATTGGGGCCCCATGTCTTATAACCAAAGGAACCCTAACATCAAATGCATTAATGACCAACATCTTTGCCTTGCCCCAATTACTTCTTTTGAGGTTCCTGTCACAGATCCCAGTATTGATTTTCTTGTTTGGGCAGCAAATTTTTAGATATTTTAAAGGATATTATGGAAGTAGGGGAAAATACGCTACTGTTCAATCATGTGCCCTGAGAATTCCAGGCAGTGTTAAGTTCAGAAGATCCCTAGGAGTAACATTAAGAAAAAAATGCTAACTAGATGACAGAGTGGAAATTGACTGCCAGAAAATTCTATCCTCTTCTATCTCTACTCGAGGCAATCTGACAAAATTCATTAATTTTGACTTCCAGCTAATAACATATCAGCAGATAAGCTCCCTGATGAACTTTTTCTTTGGAACATAAGGCCATCGATGTTCAGAGGGCATGCGACACTGTGAAATTAATGCTTGTGTTCTGCTGCTGCTGCTAAGTCGCTTCAGTCGTGTCCGACTCTGTGCGACCCCAGAGACAGCAGCGCAGCAGGCTCCCCGTCCTTGGGATTCTCCAGGCAAGAACACTGGAGTGGGTTGCCATTTCCTTCTCCAATGCGTGAAACTGAAAAGTGAAAGTGAAGTCGCTCAGTCGTGTCCGACTCCTAGCGACCCCATGGACTGCAGCCTACCAGACTCCTCCATCCATGGGATTTTCCAGGCAAGAGTACTGGAGTGGGGTGCCATTGCCTTCTCCCATGTGTTCTGCTAGTAGGGCCAAAAGAGTTGTGTTTCTAGGACTAAACTCTTCAGATAAATTCTCTTGGCTGTAAGTACTCGGCCCTCAGGGACAATCAAAAGTAAACAATTAGATTATCTTGATTTGCTCATACTTTGTAGTAAATTGTTCTGTATAAAGTTTCCCTTCTCCAGCTCTCCATTGATTCTTGGCTGTGCTATTATGAGAAATGAACTATGCTGTCTGTTATTTATTTCTCAATTTATTCTCAGTTTCTCTAAGATTTAATCACTAAAAATGAACTCATGAAGGGGCCAACATATTTTTTAAAAGCAATACACAAAACTAGCTTCCCTAGTAGCTCAGAGGGTAAAGCTACTGCCTGCAACGCAGGAGACCTGGGTTCAACCCCTGGGTCAGGAAAATCCCCTAGAGAAGGAAATGGCAACCCACTCCAGTATTCTTGCCTGGAGAATTCCACGGACAGAGAAGCCTGGCGGGCTACAGTCCATGGATTTGCAAATAGTCAGACACTGAGTGACTAATATACATACAATATACAAAACAGTTGGATTACGGGGTTCTGTTGTCAGATTTAAAGCCCAAAGGAAAGAATGTCCCTCTCCCTCTTAGCACTTCTATTAAAACAACTACTCTAAAGAGGATAAAAATGAATGAGACCAGCCCCAGTTTTGGAGAACTGGTAGCTGAAAGAGTAAGGATTAGGTCCATATAATGATGCTCCTAACAGTGATAGCAAAGAATCCTAATTGCTATTACCACTTTTTAAGGCTTACTGGTATTGTTCTAAAGCAGAGAATTACAAACTAAGGCCCAAGGCTTATTTTTGTCAATAAAAGTTTATTAGAACACGAGCCATGCCCATTTATTTACATAAATAATGGCTTGTGGCCACTTTGGCTCTACATTGATAGAGCTGAGTATTGCCACAGACACTTATGATCTACAAAGCCCCCAAATATTTACTCTCTGACCCTCTATAGAAAAAAGATCAGGTTACTGAACCTGATCTAAATGCTCTTCTAGCAATGGCACCCCACTCCGGTACTCTTGCCTGGAGAATCCCATGGATGGAGGAGCCTGGTGGGCTGCAGTCCATGGGGTCACTAAGAGTCGGACACGACTGAACGACTTCACTTTCACTTTTCACTTTCATGCATTGGAGAAGGAAATGGCAACCCAGTCCAGTGTTCTTGCTTGGAGAATCTCAGGGATGGGGGAGCCTGGTGGGCTGCCATCTATGGTGTCGCACAGAGTCGGACATGACTGAATCGACTTAGCAGCAACAGCAGCAGCAGCAGCATTTTCCTATAAAACCCTCACAAACACTAGGAGGTAGATTGATGCTATTTCCAGCCCCACTTTACAGATTTACAACAAACCCAGAGAAGATCAACCAGTTCTTCAAGTAAAGCTGGAGCTCGATCCACTTCTATTTGTAAAACATATTTTTTTAGAAATCCACAGTGTGCATGCATGGGTGCCAAGTTGCTTCAGCCGTGTCTGACTCTTTGCGACCCTATGGACTGTAGCCCGCCAGCTCCTCTGCCCATGGGATTCTCCAGGCAAGAAATACTGGTATGGGTTGCTGTCCACAATACTGTCTCCCTAATGCCAACAATACAATTATCCTCCACTAGTGCCCTCTAGAATCTATAATATCTGCTGCCCAGGCAAGAAAAAGTAGCCTTTGGGATTAAGACACAAGGCCTAGATGGTAGACTAAGGAGGTGGGTGCAGGAGGAATTAGGAAGGCCCTTTTGTACCATGCATTACATAAATATCAGCCAGGAGTAAATGGTGTCACCACAAAGTTAAAACTTCTTTGTTCTGATGTACTCTGTCCTTTCAACTCCGAGCCTCTGATGATCTCGAGTGATTTGGGAAAAATTCAAGAACTTCCATATGTTTTGTGCCATAGAACAATACAAAAACAATGGCAAGAAAAGCTTGCGAATACAGGACTTGGCTATTCAGAACTTGTGAGAAACTCATATGTTAGGTCAATCTCTTTCATCTGGGACTATGGAATCAACAGCACATCAAGACCAACCACAGACATCTTGACTGTTTGAAGGAATCAGTCATTTTCGTGATGGCTTGAGAATGATGGAGCTTCACGTAAGTCAGTTCTGATTATCACCACACCTACGGCATTGGTATAACTGTCTTCCCATGTACAGGTGAGGAGACCCACCCAGGCCAGCCACAGGCCTGATGAGGGCTGAAGGACACGGTTTCCCTCTGTGACCCCACGTTGGCTCCTGATACCATTTCTGTTCCATCTGGCTCTGGATCTGCAATTTCTCTTCACGTTTCAACCCTGTTCCCATTTCTTGAGTTTGCTGAATGCCTTTGGCTTCTCTGATCTGACCTCTGGGGACAGCCCTATTTAAGGGCTGGGTGTGGGCCAGCCAGCCACCAAATTTCTCTTCCAATTTCTCCTCCACCCACCAAATGAAAGAGGATGACTTGTATTTTTTCACCCCTTATGCCTGGCCTTGTGCAGGACTCTGCCCACTCAGCACTTGGACTGCCTCTTTACCTAAGAGGATGCCTTGGCCAAAGCTCCGGTTCCATCTCAGCCTGGATCTTGGCGAATCCAGTATCAATCCCTGTAACATGAGCATATTTCCTTGGGGGATTTGAGGCTCTCCATTGCATCGGTGTATTATCCACTATTGAGAAAAAGTGGGGGAGAAAAGTAGGGAAAAACCCTACTCTTTTGGGAGTTAGAGACTTCTGGACCCATCGCCTCTCATCCCTGGTGGATGTGGCCAAAGTCCTTTAACCCTATAATCCTTCACGCACTCATTTGTCAGAGGAGCATTACCGTGTCTGTTCTGCAAGGTTGTTGGAAGTAACAGAGGCACTGAAAGTGAGCGGCCTCCAAACTCTCCACCAAGAGGGCACTAAGTGATAAAGGCAGGTCTCATGCCCATTTGGGGCCATCTTAGCACAGACTCTCGCCCAACAGCTTCCTATCTCCAGAACTCTGTGCCCACACCTGGCTCTCTAAGACTCTTCATTCTGATCGGTCTGGTTTGTGTTCACCCCCTGCTCTCTAGCCCACTGTTACTCAAAATGTGGTCCCTGGATAAGCACCATGCTCCTCACTCTGGAGCTTGTGAGAAATGTGGAATTTCAGACCCATCCCCAGACTCAGTGAATGAGAGTCTGCACTGTAGCCATTCCCGGCGATTCTTGTACATACCAAAGTTTGAGCAGCCCTGCTCTGGTTCACTCTTCCCCTGTAATTAATTACCATCTGTAATTTCTGTCCCATAATACATGGCAGATGATGGATGAGACTCTTATTGCTGCTGGAACAAGTTATCACAAATTCAGTGGCTTAAAGCAGCACCGATTTAGTCTCTAGAGCTTCTCCAAGTGAGAAGTCGGAAAGCAGTTTCTCCAGGGCTGAAACCAGAGCACTGGCAGGGCCAAGGCCAACAAGGGAGGCTCTGTTCTGTCACCTTTCCTGGCTTCTAGAGCCTCATTCCTCGGCCAGTGGTGTCCTCCTCCACCTCCAGGACTATCAGCCGCACCTTGCTTCAGCTCCACGTGGCCTTGTGTCTCTCTCTCCGCTGCCTCTTTATGAGGACCTTTGTTTACATTTGAGACCCAGCCAGACAGTCCAGGATTCTCTGGGTTATAATCTGAAGATCCATCATGTACTCACATATGCAAAGTTCCTTTTGCCATATAAGGTGATATTTGCAGGTTGTGGGGGTTAGGGTGTGGATATTTGGGAGGCCCAGAATGCAGACCACTATGCCTGAGTCTCTAATTTGGCACTTAATAGGTCTTTAGTAATAAAAGTTGGTTAACATTTTTATTCCTTTAGTGAATATCATAATTAATAGATGCCCCCATTAGTAGATGGGGGGCAAAGAAACAGATTATAATTTATTATAACTGAGTATTTACGGACATATCCCTCAGATTCATATGTTTTCAGCGGAACAGATAATTAACCTTGAAATTTTCACAAAAGAGGTAAATGAGTCCACAGTAAGAAAACTGAATAGAAATTCAGATTCAGCCGGTGATTGAGATGGAGAGAGACATTCTAAGCAGAGGGAACAGCATCTGAACGGGCTTGGAGACATAAAACAACAAAACCTATTCAAGGAGCTCTCAGTGTTAGGGGAACTAGAGTCTAAGTCTGAAACCAGTCGATGAGGATCGCATCAGGAAGGGTTTTGAGCGTCTCACCAAGAAAATGGGTGTCCATCCTAGAGAGTGCAAGCAATTGTTAAAGGGTTAAAAATCGGGACTGAGAAGATCAGAGCATCATTGAAGAGATGCCTTTCTGGCAACAGTGTTGAGACTATTTTGCAAAAGCTCGGCACAATTAAATTAACTTCTCAGTTCATTGCAGGTGTTTCAATATATTTCCACTCATCATCCCTCTCATGCAGCTTCATGCTCGAACTGCTGGAGAAAAAGGGACCCAGAAAAACAAGGTGTTTTATTCCAATCAGATGCCACTCTGGTCTGAGCTGGGGCACAGCTGTTCAGTGATCATCAACACACCAGCTGCTGTTTCAATCCTTTTTAACCAGGGAGGGGATGCCAGGTATGAAATGGCAAAGAGAGCTCTGCGCACAGCATGCCTGGAAGGCTTGACTCCTTCAAGACAAGCCTGGTGTGTCTCAGATTCAGAAGGTTCATGCAGATCTTAGTCATCTGCCTTTCGAATGGGCAACTCCAGGCAGTTCTGACAGTCAGCAGGATTAAGGAGCACAGCCTCAGCCACCTGAGCTGTCCTCTGGTACTCTGAGGTCAGTGGACTATTGGTTCCATGTAGATGGATGGCCCATGGATTTTCTTGGCTTCCCTGGACATGGAAGGGACAAAGAGGCAGCTGGTCACAACGAAAATTTGACCACATACTACATGGGTAGGCTTGCCTTATCTTAACTATGTCTAATCTTTGTAACAGAGTTTTTGAGACTACTGAATTTCACCCACAGTAAGAAATCCATTTGATGTTGCGGTGCATGGTATGCGTATATGCGGGGGCTGTCCCATCACAGTGCACACTGAGTGTAGGGCACCAAAGCGTTTTCTGTTCCGTTCTGCTCTCCTTTATTTCATTTTTAAAATGTTGGTCATCATGCTCTAAATTGATTTAGTGATCTGCAGTTCAAGACTAAATGGAGAGCCTGGTTGTCCCGTCATTCTAGCAAAACAGTCAAGGGTGAAGTGACTTAAGCAACACACCCAAGGCAACATGAACCCCAGTCAGCTGCAAACTCCGCATCCTTCCATCATGTCGTCCTGCCTCCCAAGTCACAGAGCCTCTGCCACTGGGACGGATGCCCGAGTGCGGCAGAGAAGTGATGATGACAGCCGCAACAATTACTTAAGAAATTATATAGCCAACATCTTTTTTGCTTTTTTAAAGATCTTTTTAATGCGGATCACTTTTGAAGTCTTAATTGAATTTGTTATAATATTGCTTCTGTTTTATGTTTTGGTTTTTTGGCCTCAAGCCCCCCAACCAGGATCAAACCCACACCCCCTGCACCAGAAGCCAGTCTTAACCACTGGACCACCAGGGAAGTCGCTAGCCAAAGTCACTACCCAATACCTTTTAAGCCCCAATGACATGGTCACCATTGCACTAAGTGGAAGGGTTATGTGCTTTCTAATTTAATACTTTGGCCACCTGATTCAAAAAGCCAACTCACTGGAAAAGATCCTGATGCTGGGAAAGATTGAGGGCAAGAGGAGAAGGGGCGACAGAGGATGAGATGGCTGGATGGCATCACTGACTCAATGGGCGTGAGTTTGAGCAAGCTCTCGGAGACTGTGAAGAGCAAAGAGTCAGACACAACTTAGCGACTGAACAACAATTTAAGTGAGGGAGAAATAGCACCAGAGACAACAGGATATAATGCAACATGTGCTGACTCAAACACAGGAAGTTTTGCATTTGCTCAACCCTCATCCCCGACTCTTACTAACCAACTCCAGCCTCAGATCACTCAGCTGTACCCAGGGCTCAGTGACTCGCTTGACGCCAGTGAACATGTGTCCCTCCGATTAGTTACATGAAGGATCAAAAGTGCTAAGTCCCTTTGTAAACTGTGCAAACATTACTTCTTATTTCCCATTTTTGAAAGGCCCATGCTGCAAAGAAGATGGAAAAATGCAAAGCTTTTAGCTTTGTCCTTTCATCAAAGAAGGCAAATAGGAAAATCAGGATGTTCCTAGCTTCAAAAAAGAGGGTCTGATACAACAGATTTTTGCCATAAAAAGAATATTGTTTCTTTCCAATATAGGAAATACAACCGTCCGGTTACCTGGCTGACCCGTGCCCCGCAAGGAGGGGCTTGTCCCTTCCAGGGTCACAGGGGATGTCCATGCTGGGCCCTGGACATCCATTCCCATCACTGCTCACCAGGAAAGATAGAATGAATATTAGATACAAAGCGTTTCCTGGCTGGGAGTTGATTGTCCCTCTATTCATGCGACTTCTACCTGCTTTTAGCTCCCCCAGTGAGCTCTGTGTCTTGCAAACTGGAGGACAGAGGGGCAGAAGACGCGTGTGGCAGGTGGCTGTGAATTGAGAAATATCACAGTCCAGTGCCAGAAGGGAGATCTCTGCAGAATCCTGAAGATTCTTGTGCCCCAGATGGACACAGACCAGAAAGTCTGCCAGCAGGGCCGGGTGAGAGTGGCGTGCAGAGGACACACCAGACACGACCATGCCCCATGCCGTCCCCTCACCGCCAGGCTCGGCCCCTGAAATGTCCTTCCGCTGCAACGTCGGCTCCACACAGCCGCCCCGCCCTGCTCCTGGCCGGCCTTCACGGCTGCCTTACCTCCGGTGATCTTTCTGTCCTGCTCTCTTTCTCTCTCATTCTCCCCCTTTCTCTCTCTTTTGTTCCATGGCACTTTTCGGGTACTTTAACTCAGTGCAACAGAAACATAGGTGCCCAGATTTCAACACCCTACATTCCTTAAGAAATATAATTGTGTAAGATACAAAATGTGGATTCAAATCTCACTCTGTCTCTTTCCGGCTTTATGAGCAAATCCCTTTACCACCATTGCACAGGGAGCCGATGGGATACAACCTGGGGTCTGGGTTTTAATCCTGATTTGAGCAGTCACAGCACATAGCATGTGGCACATGTGGGCAAGACCAACTAAGTCTCAGCCTCCACAGCTGGATGTGAAGGCAACACTAGCCCTGCCAGCCGTGTGGGTGGAGGCTTTCACAGTACGCGCGTGATGATGCCAGCATCATCGGAGGCTTTTTCAGCATCTCAGGGCTCTGAAGATGGTGAGGGTGGAAGGAGAGGAGGTGTGGGAGTCCCTAGCTCTGCCAGGTACGAGCAGTGGCTTATAGCTGCTCTCCCTGTCTGGGGCTGGGGAAAAGGGAAACCCTCATTATTTCCTGTCCATTCTTGGGGGCTCAGTCTCTCTGCCTTACGATGCTCTTTGTGCCTAGTCGGCTCCTGGCTGGTATTTGTGCTGTGCTGCGCTTAGTCGCTCAGTTGTGTCTGACTCTTTGCAACACCATGGGCTGTAGCCTGCAGGGCTCCTCTGTCTGAGGGATTCTCCAGGCAAGAACACTGGAGTGGGTTGCCATGCCCTCCTCCAGGGGATCTCCCCAACCCAGGGATCGAACCCAGGTCTCTCACATTGCAGGCGGATTCTTTACCATCTGAGCCACCAGGGAAGCCCAGGCAAACCAAGATCAGGCCAGATCTAGCCTCCTAAGGTAGGTTGTAGGAGGGGAGAAGATGCCACAGGGTTTCAACTAAAGCTGGTTGGGGAACGTTCAGGAGATGGGAGGAAGGGGACGGCAAACAGTTTGGCAGGTTGACACTCCCCTCTCATTTCTCTGAATTCATTCATCCATCCATCCACTCATTCATTCATTCACTAGTGAATGAGGTCATGCTTTCCTTCTTTAAACCCAAGGGGATAAAAATGGGTCTTCAGCACCTCCCTCTGAAATAGCAACTTGCCCAGACTTAAAGGCCTTCACTCCAGCAATCCAAAAACCCAGAGTCATGAAGTCAGACTGCTCTCACCAGACAGACTGCAGAGTGATGCACAGGGTCAAAGCTGACGCAGCGTTTCCTCCGCACACAGCGCAGCCGGGCCGCTGGTCCTCTGGTCACACTGGGCAGAGGGCCAGGTGCCTGCCCTCTGCTCTCAGACGTCCCCCCACTTGCTCTGTGCCCATGGGTGAGTCACTTGACGTCTCTGGGAGGCTGACGGTATGCACCTTCCTTGTATGTAAATACGGTGCTGCTGTGAACAGGGGCCCCACACCCAGCCCAGGCCTTTGCATTCCTGGTCTCATCTCATCTTCTCAACAACCTCGTGTTGCTGGAATTCCAACTAGAGTTGGTCTGAGTCCAGACGCCAGGCTTTTCAGCCCTGTTTCCTCTAAAGCCAGCCAGCTTGTGTACCAGCTCTGTGTTGTTTTGTCCTTGCGGTGTTCCATTTGCAAACTGAAATACACTTATCTTAAAGGGAAAATATATTTCACTGCCATGAAAGGAATACCAATATCGCTTGCCGCCAAGAGAAGGTAAAGTCAAAGTGAGAGACAAAACAGTGGTATAAATTCCAGCCAGAGAGCAGTGTTTACTGGGCTGCGTCCAGGGCTCATCAGAAAACAGAGGACACCCTCCAGTGGGGACACGAGGAGAGTTACTGGAGAAACTACTAACAAAAATGTGGGCAGGGTTATGGGAAACTAACAAGGGGCTGCAAGAGTTGAGAGCAAGGACCCTCTAGGGTAGCTTTAGTATATTGAGCCAATAGAAGTATAGACTGTCCAGTTAAAACAACAAATAATTTGATGACAAAGGTCCGTATGGTCAAAGCTATGGTTTTTCCAGTAATCACGTATGGATGTGAGAGTTGGACTATAAAGAAAGCTGAGCACCAAAGAATTGATGCTTTGAAATTATGGTGCTGGAGAAGACTCTTGAGAGTCCCTTGGACTGCAAGGAGATCAAACCAGTCAATCTAAAGGAAATCAACCTTGAATACTCATTGAAAGGACTACTGCTGAAGCTGAAGCTCCAATACTTTGCCCACCTGATGCGAAGAGCCGACTCATTGGAAAAGATCCTGATGTTGGGAAAGACTGAGGGCAGGAGGAGAAGGAGATGACAGAGGATGAGACGGTTGGATGGCATCACCGACTCAATGGACATGAATTTGAGCAAACTCTGGAAGATAGTGAAGGACAAGGAAGCCTGGCGTGCTGCAGTCCATGGGGTCACAAAGAGTTGACACTACTTAGCAACTGAACAACAGCAATTTTCAGAAAATAACAAATAATTTTTAATATAACTCCACCTAAGGAAATATTTGGTATCTACTTGCACTGAAATTGTTTGTTGCTCTCTGAAATTCAAATTACCTGGACATCCTGTATTTTTCTGGCAACCCTCCCATTAGGAGGGAAAGAGGAGGAGAAGCAGTTGCTGAAACACACAGGGAGAGCGAGGTCTGCAGAAGGAAGGCTGCCTGGAGAGAGCTGTGGCTTCTGTGCATGACAGACAGGGCAGCAGAGGGGCTGGGGAGCAAGGATCCGGAATGCCTCTCCTCCTCCAGGCTTCCCATCACCTGCTGGCATTTCCCGTTATTAGAACCTAACAATCAAGTAAGCCTGTTATGTCTTCCAGTGGTTTCCATGAAGATCAGCCTCCCAGGGCACAGAGCTTTGGTAGAAAGAAAAGGAGAGTGGACACGCAGGGCAAATAGAAGTTACTAGCACACCTCCAGTTATTTGAGCCCAAAGTCTAATCACTTACTGCTAAAAGATTAGCAAGTGTTAGAAAAGTATCAAATTCTTGCTGGCACCTGACCTTCACTTTCCACTTAACTTGGTCAAAAGGTTTGGGGAAAAATGAGAAAAGGAAAAAAAAATCCCTTTCTCATGAAAGGCTAGTGTTATTTAATGTCACTGCCATGGACCACCCAAAAGGACATTGTGTGTGACCTACGTAAACCTTGGGAAAACTTGCTGTAGGTAAGCCACCACTGGGGTCCAGTGAGGGAGGCACCCTCCTCAGATACAAGATTTCAGGCGACGGCAAAGTAATCAAGGGAAAGAATATTCTAATGCATTATCTCTAGATATCACAGTGAACACAAAAATCCACCACAACTGAAATGTCGGTATCTTGGTAAAGACCAGATCCATCCCTGGCTTTGCAAAGCTCAGCCCCGCTTGTCCCACCCTAACCCAGGGCCTGTCGGTGGTGTCTGCACTTAGCGTGTGGGTTAGTCATGGTCCTTATCACATCTAGAGAGTCCTCTTATTCCCAAGGCACACTGGCTTGTGTAGCATTCAAACACACACACACACACACACAAACACACTTTTCAAGTGTGGCCAAAGAAAGGATGTCGGCACTTAAATTTGTATTTAAAATTAAATGCTTCTGGCTTACCAATTGGAATAACCTTAAATAAATCACTGCCCTGTCCAGATTGTCTGTCTTGGGCCTTTTCCATGAGTAGGGATGGTCTTCTCCTGTGAGCTGTGTTTATCTGAAAACGACTTTCATTTCTGAGCATATGCCTTTCCGTGAAATCCCAAGTGAATGCCCAGATGCCTAAAAACACAGATGGAAAAATCTTGGATAGATTATGCAGCCCATCTGTTTCCAGTGCTCTTGTCATGGGAATAATTTTATTTTTACATAATTAGAGAAAATTGGTAAAGTAAACTTACCTGGGATCCTAGGATGTTTTATCAAAAATAACAAAACTTCATCCCCGCTACCCTGCAGAAGCTCTAAGGTGTTAACTGAAGTCACCCAAAACTACTTCTCAAGGGGTCTTGATGAGGAGATTTCCTTTGAGTTTCATCTCCAGGGCAAAGACTGTGGAGAGCCAAGTTACCCTTGAGTGTTCCCTTCAGCATGTTTTTCTCTAGAATATTTGGGATTCTTATAAGTGCTTTGGTTTTACACTCATGGATCTTTCTTCAAACCATAGCTGAGCTTCAAAATACCTTTTCTTAGTCCCTCTTCCCACATCAAGTGGGATTCTCTTCTGTTCTGTCCTAGAAACTGCACTTCTCAAAAGAGAAAGAGCCAAACAGTGCCTTCTAACTCAGTGTCCCAATCTACTCATGTTTAAGAGCTTAACACCTAATGCAAGCTGTTTCCTTCCCCTTCCCCTCACTACCTCCTTTCCCTCTTTTAGTCAATGCCCATTCTTTTGTGTGTGTGCGTGTTATTGCAGAGAAGAAAGCATTTAAATGAGAAATTAATATCAAAGATACTTTTAAAAAATCCCATGTATTTGGAAATTGAAGGTCCACTTTTAAATGATGAGTGTATCTAAGGAGGCATAACAAGGAAAATTAGAAAACATCTATAATAGAATAAAAATGAAAAGAGAATTTACCAGAAATTGTTGCATGGGGCAAATTTGTTGCATACCAGAATTTGAAGCTGCTTAACCCAATTAAATACAATGTGGAGTCTTGAGTAAGGTATGAAAACAAATAATGGACACCAGCATAAAATTTTGTGAAATTTAAACGAAATATGTAATTTAGTTAGTAATGTTGTATCACATGTTAATTTCCTGGGTTTTTTTTTTTTTTTACAACAAAGTATTTCTTTATATTCTCAGAATTGGATTAGAAGTTTCATGCCTAATTCAAAAAACATTAAAAAAAATCACTAAGATAATAAACTTCCTAAACTTTTAGCAGTAATAGTAGATGCCAAAATACATGGAACTGTATCTAAGTTTTGAGTGAATATAGCCAATGTCTGTCCTTATCCACAGATAAAAAATAAGACATAACCCTTTCCTTCTAGGATGATACACAGTAACAGGTACGGAGTTGAGACTATATTGCCCTGATGTGCTGAGCACTTTGCATTTCTCTATTTTGGGAATGTTAAAACAGCTTTTAACAGTTTGACCACTTTGATAATCTTTTGGAATACTTTCAGTGGACTGTGACCAGCTCACCAAGCTTTTCTTCAGCCCCTCTAATTGTGACATGTTAATTTTAAGACTGACAGGTTTGATCTCCTTGCTGTCAAGTCAGTCTATCTTAAAAGAAATCAACCCTGAGTTCTCATTGGAAGGACTGACGTTGAAGCTGAAACTCCAGTATTTTGGTCATCTGATGCAAACAGACGACTCATTGGAAAAGTCCCTGATGCTGGGAAAGGTTGAAGGCAGAAGGAGAAGAGGGCATCAGAGGATGAGATGGTTGGATGGCATCACCGGTGCAATGAACATGAACTTGGGCAGACTTCGGGAGATGGTGAGGGACAGGGAGGCCTGGTGTGCTGCAGTCCACGGGTTGCAAAGAGTTGGACACGCCTGGGCGACCAAATAACCAATTAGAAAAGGAAAAGAAAAACCTGTAGTGCACACTGCTCAGGGGCTCAGGCGTGTCCGACTCTGTGCAACCCCATGGGCTGCAGCCCGCCAGGCTCCTCTGTCCGTGGCATTTTCCCAGCAAGAATACTGCAGTAGGTTGCCATTTCCTGTTCCAGGACACCTTCCCCACCTAGGGATCAAAACGGCATCTCCTGGGTCTCCTGCATTGGCAGGCGGATTCCTGCCTGGAATCCTGGGAACCTGGGAAGCCTAGGTGGACGCTAGTCACACGTTTTTGGCTACCTAGCATCTGAACTTTCTTCCTATTTCTGGGGTATACCCCCACCTTGAACCTGGAAGTAGGCAAACCTTGAGTCCCACTCTAGAACCTGAGGATGCAACATGTTTGCTTTGCCAGGTGCCTTCCCAGTGAGGGTGCACGCTCATGGTCCAAGCCACCAATCAGACTCACGCCCAACCTGGGCTCTGAAGCAAGGTAGTGGAGATTTGATTTAGGTGGTGGCTGGCTGGAACAGTGTCAGCAAGGTCAAGATTTTAGTGGCAACAGTGTGATGGAGTGGCAGTGGTACCCAACATCTGTTGGTGGTAATGCTTACACAAGCAAAGTGGTCCCACATTTATCAGAAATGGCCAGAGCAGTGCCCTCACCAGACAGATTCTGTGGCATGTTGTCAGCTGGGGACCTGGCTGCTCACCATCCTGCATGGTTCTACAGCCTCCCCAGGGACCCTGTGAGCTTCCCAACACCCTCCAAATAATCCCTTTTCTTTCTATGTTAAATCAGTTTCAAGTTTTATACTTGACTGATACAAAGAGAACATAAAATAATGCACTCATGTCCCGTGGAGGCCAGATGACCTCATCGCTGCAGGACTGACTTTTTGTAGCAACTAGAATTTAGAAAAGTTGGAGGGAAACTCTAGTTATTGCAAGATGTAACTGGAGTTTAGAGTCTCTTGGACTGCAAGGAGATCAAACCAGTCAATCCTAAAGGAAATCAGTCCTGAATATTCACTGGAAAGACTGATTCTGAAGCTGAAGCTCCAATACTTTGGCCACCTGATGCAAAGAACTGACTTATTGGAAAAGACCCTAATGCTGGGAAAGATGGAAGGCAGGAGGAGAAGGGGATGACAGAGGATGAGAAGGTTGGATGGCATCACCCATTTGATGGACATGAGTCTGAGCAAGCTCTGGGAGTTGGTGATGGACAGGGAAGCCTGGTGTGCTGCAGTCCATGGGGTCACAAAGAGTTGGACTGAGCAACTGAACTGTACTGAATTGGAATTCTGGATTCAAAACAACCTGCTGCTTTGGAAGTCAGGATCACATTTGTATTGCAAAGCTTGACTTTAGTTGACCAAACACCACCACCCATCATGCGGAGTTACTGTTATCATTTTGATTTATATTGCTTTTTACTGCTTAAAGATATAATATGTAAGCCTATTTGGCTTTTATGGAGTTGTTTATAAGAGCTGTAGGCATAAGGATATTACAGTTGGCTTGCATTCATGTAAGTGGTAGGATGATAATAATAATTTAAATCAATATGTTACAGCAGCTGCCAGCCCTGCCCACCCTCTGCCCTGGACACTTAGCTCTGCACTCCTAAAGCTGCTGCCAGTGAACACCTGCTGCTCTCTGCCCGAGGGCTTTTGCTCTCGGAGCCTGACTGGTCTGAAAACAGAGCAGGCCAGCCGTTCTGAAAGTCAGTGTTTCTGAAAGCGGCTCGCAAGAACTTCCCAGTGGACAGATGCCCCAGCTTCCTCAGTGCCCGTTTAGAACAACTCAGAAGTATGTTGTGTGCTGCTTTCTGTAATTCCCCCGTGGGGATGAGTCCCAGGTGTCACTTGATTGAAAATGCACCCATTTTCCTGTTTGTCCTCAGTCCCTAACCCTCCCAACTCCATTACCAGGGTTTCCTGGGTTCTTCCCCCAGACAAACTGCTGGGATCAAATCCTAGGGTCAAGAGTCTGTGTTAGGGGAAAGCATAACCAAGACGCCTGCACAGCAGTCAGCACTGTGCCTTGACCTGCACGTCAAGTGTGTTAGCGACGGGCCGGGGTTCTGTGTATTCACTCTTATGCCTGCCATACAATTAGATTGATTTCCTATAGGAAATAGGCTAAGGAGACAGGAAGTTATTGGAAGAGTGACTGACACCCAGAGAAGGGTCAGAGGGAGCACGTTTGGTGCAGTTCCTCTGTCCCCCAGAACCCCTAACAGGGCAGGGCTGCAGATGACACTATCCATCACAGCGGGGGGGGGGGGGGGTTGGCTTGGCCACTGCTCTTGTATCCTCAAGCTCATATCATCCTTCCAGAAGAACCTACTCTAACAATCTCCATGCATTGCTGTTAAAGAAAATGTTGCAAGCACTTGGCTCCCCTGGTTCCTGAAGTTCAGCACCATCAAAGGTCACAACTTCCTCTCTCAGGACCATGGGAAACAGGGTCAGGGTCCAGGAAGCCCTAAACAATATCCCAGCCTCTACCTCTCCAGGGACGCAGAAAGCCCTTTTTCCCTAGTAATGTATCTCTTTGAGAAACCCTGCAGTGCCTTGTGGGAAGGAGGGATGATGTCACACCAGGCAGACTGCGCAGTGGCTGACTCAGAGTCTGGAGATAGGGTCAGAGACGACTTTAGCATTAATGTGCTGAGTGTATTGTTGGAGACTCCAGCCTTCATTACCTTCATTGACTCTGTCCCATCCCCCATCCGTCACTGCTTATCCTGGTCAAAGCATCCAACCCCCGGGCCCAGAACCTCATCCTGCAGCCTGCCTCAATTCCACTGCAGACTTGATTGAATTAAACCCTCAAGATAAAAACAAAGAACCAAAAAACTTTGCTCTTGATAACCAACTGGATAAGCAGGCTCACACAACGCCAAAACCCCAAATCAATATCCACTGGACTATCTTTATTTGGAAAGGCAGTGGTATATTAAATTAAAGTGTGTCCTTTGATTTTTTTTCCTTCAATAAAATATGAGCGATCTCTACAACAAAATCACCCAGGATGATTTAGCAGCCTTCTAAAATCAGCTTCCAATTTACTCAAGTGTCTGGACTGAGACCTGCAGGAAACGGGCTTCTGAACTCATCAAAAGGACAAACAGTATCCCAGGCTGGAAACAGTCTCCCAGTGTGTGTCATTTCGGGAGCTATCATTTCTGATCAATGTCGTCTCTGCAGAGAGAGCCCGTGTGCCAGGCCACTGCCAACATTGATGACTGATGCGACCTCGGTCCCCTGGGCTGGAAGGTCCCTTGAGCATCAATTAGTCCAAGTATCTTCTTTTACCAACAGGAACAAAGACATTTCCAAAGTCACACAGGCAGCAAGTCAAAACCATGGGCTGCCTCGCTTGCGGGGTCTAAGGAGTCATGATTTAGAGCAAGCTTTATCAACTTTCGCATGATTGACCATGGGTGGGGCTGAATAATTCTTTATTTGGGGGGCAGTTCTGTGCCTTGTAGGATGTTTAGCAGCATACTCACCCTCTGCCCCTTAGACATCTCTAGCACCGTTCATGACAACCAACAACGTCTCTAGACATTGTCAAGTTGTTCCCAAGGGGGCCAAAATCACCCCTGGCTAAGAACTCAGAGCTTAGGGCAAAAACTACAAATTGGTGCTGCTGGGCTAAATCCGGTTCACAGGTATGCTTTGTTCATTCTATGTGATATTTGTCAAGATTTTAAAAATTGGGGCAATTTCACATAAAAACCCAGACTTCTGGCTTCTTTTGAACATTTAGAAGACCTGCCAACATGGAGCACACCCCCTCACATGGCAATACGAGACTGAAGTTGAGCTGATGGCCTTTAGAATGACCACCTGTATCCCTCTTTGCTGCAGTCCCCACCGCTCCCTATTGTTTCCCTCATCAGACCCACTGTATTGGTTTCGTAATCTTTCTGGACCTCAGCTTAGTGTTTTAAGTCTTTTCCCTCAAGTACGGCTCTCAGCTCATTGAGGGCAGATCCTGCTGTTTTCTGCTATCCCTGAACAGACACTCAAAAATAGTTATCCATTGATTTGTCTAGAGCATCTTTTCCCAAAAGACATCTGGCAGAATGCTAGTCTTCAAGGTAAAAAGGCTGGAAGTCAAGAAAATGGGGTGAAGCTGCATTCTGTATTTCCATTTAAAGAGACCCTAAAAGGCCCTGTACTGAAGAAAGCTGCTGAACTGAACTTGACCTACAGTGACTCAAGACACTTTGGTCATCACAGAACTCTCTTTTACCCTGGCACCAACCGGTATCCCAAGAAACTACAGTTCTATAGAATACAGTTCAAAGTATGACAAAGCCTGTATTGGAACTTTATGAATTAAACACAGTCACTGAAATACTAAGTGCTGTGACAAAGGCAGAAGAGCCCAGTCCATGGGATCTCAAAGAGTCAGACACGACTTAGTGAGTGAATAACAGCAAACGACAAAGGCAGCTACAAAGCACTAACGTATAAGGAGTAATTTTTCTAAGCACAGACATTAAATATGTAGGATAGGTGTGATTACTATCCATACCTTACAGAATAGACAATAAAGCAACAGAAAAGGAGTTAGCCCATGGTTACCCAGCTGGGAAGAGCTCACACCAGGAGTGGGATACAACCCAGCCGCACAGCCTAAGCACTTATTCTCCATCTACACTGTCCCGCCTCCCAGAACATCATCCCATGCTGTTTGTGTGTCTGCTTCCCTCTCAGGATAAGTACCAGGCCTCACTCGTGAAGGAAGCAGAGAGGAAATTATTATCCATTGATCAAGTGCTTCAGATAATGCTGGGAAGAATTTGACATAGAATGGCATGTGGTTCTTCACATCGTGCCTGAAAATTAGGTCTTCTGACTCTCATCCGATTTGGGCAATTCTCTCAGCCTCTTGGAGCCTAGAAGCCAAATAGTTAGTGAACGGAAAACTGGGATATGAACAAGTCCTGGAAATAAGGTATGTGTTCCTTCCACCTGCTTATTGTATAGTAAGAATATAGGAGCTGGATAGATGATGGGTGGGTGGATGGATAAATGGATGGGTGATGGATGGATGATGGGTAATTGATGGATAGATGGATGGATGTACATGTGAACGATGGATGGCCGACGGAAGGCTGGCTGGGTGATGAATGGATGTGATTTCTTGCCCACTTACTCTGTGTGAGGCGCCCTACTAAATTTTGTGGAGAGGTATTCTAAAAGGAACAGGCTAGGATGCTTGCTCCTAGAGAGCTTTCCCTATTTCCTGGGGCTTGATCCTTTAACCTCGGAAGAGAAAAGGCAAACTGTGCCCTTCTCACATTGCGTACTTTCAGTTTACATGGAGATCCTGCAGTTTCACGCAGTCATCGCTCTGAGAAAGCTCCAACCAACTGGATATGGGCCAATCCAGCAACAATGGAAACAAACTCTCAGGAAAATCAGCTCCTAGCCCAAACCAGAGATGTTAGGGAAACAGAGACTGAGTTAGCTGGAGGGTGATTTCATTCCTGATTTGTAGCGTCAGCTTGGAAGCAGAGAAATGGTGAGGCTGGAGCAGGGGAGGGAATACTCCCTCTTCTGCATTTCTCTTGGACTCCATCTGAGGAGTAAATGCTTTGTTTACTTCTGAACCTAAATTTTACATCCCCATCCCATTACCATTATTCACAATGATCTACAGCAAAGTACTTCAGGGAAAACACAGCTCTCTGCAGCACTTGAAAGAAGCAGACAGCATCATTTTGGTGATGATACATGCAAGAAATCATAAAGTCTCACACTAGGGGGAAAGCCCTCGATAAAATTCAGGGGGAGGGGTAAAAGAAACCACTCACAAATGTTTTAGGGTGAACAAGGCTTCAGAAACATAAGCTACTTGATCGAGATTCCTTACTCATGATGGGTAGTATACTCAGTCCCGTGCAGCGTATTGTTCTCCTCACTTAGCTGATTGTGTTTACCAAATAATACTAAACAATCGATAAGATCTTGTCTCTGTGGATAGCAGCGACTTATGGATAAATGAGTAAGAGCAGGTGAAACACTTCTAATTGTATTCATACGTGATTGGGCTCACAAAGAGCTAAAATGCTCTCAGGAGCAGCATCTTTTGGTTACGGGAAGAGAATTGAGTGTTCTATTAACTTTCATTATAAAATTACAGACAAGTCCTTTTGAAGAGAAACATCCAAGAGGGTGAAAACCTCTCTAAAAGGAGTTGTTAGGAGAGCAAGACTGAGTCACAGAATTGAGATCCTTGGACAATGTTGCCCTTTCAGAAGTTATGAGCATTAACCTGTATTCTTATCATTCATTTCTTGAAGGCCTTTCAGTGGCCTCTCTATATACCCCTGCTATACCTCCCAATAGAATCTCTCCTCTTCCCTATCAATGATAGAACTTTGACTGTTACCTCCGGTGTTGTCACTTAATTAAGAAAAAAGCCTGCATCTCCCGGTTTCCTTTGCGGCAGGATATGGCCATGTGACTAGGGTCTGGTTAATAAGAGGTAAGGCTTCCCTGGTAGCTCAGCTAATAAAGAATCCGCCTGCAATGCAGGAGACCCTGGTTCAATTCCTGGGTCTGGAAAATCCCCCGGAGAAGGGATAGGCTACCCACTCAAGTATTCTTGGTCTTCCTTGGTGGCTCAGATGGTAAAGAATCTGCCTGCAATGTGGGAGATCTGGGTTTGATCCCTGGGTTGAGAAGATCCCTTGGAGAAGGGAATGGCTACCCACTCCAGTTTTCTGGCCTGGAGAATTCCATGGACAGAGGAACCTGGCGGGCTACAGCCCATGGGGTCGCAAAGAGTTGGACACGACTGAAAGACTTTTACTTTCAGATGTATTTTGGCTGTCTCCTCATTTCTTTAAAAAGAAGCATGTGGATCTTTCTCCCTCCTCCCACATGTCTTGCTCTCACTACCTGGAACATGGATGTGAGGGGTGTATTTTGAACCATGAGAATGAGGGTCAGTCCCTCATCTGGGTGAAGTACAGAACTGGAAGGAACATTGATCCTTTGAGGAGACTCCACACCATCCTTATGTGTATTCTGTCTTCTTTAAGCCACTTTTTATCTTGAGGCTTTTGTTATTCGTAGCTGAATATTACAGCCTTCCCTGACCTTCCAGAGAGAACATTCTATTTCTTCTTTACAGTGCTTATACTAGTAAATGATTAATTATCTGTGTGATTTTTGGGGGGGGAGTCATAGCAATAGGAGAGATTGCTTTGTTCCACGTATACCCTCTTAGAACTCACCGCTGCCACGAACAGTGATCCAATGGGTTTAAACCAAAACACCTGCAACTCTTTCAGAATAGCTTGGTTAGCTGCCGGTTCCAAAACAGGCATGTACAGGGCAGACCAGAAAAGAATAGATGCTTAGCACCCTGGAGAAACAGCCCTTGGCCAAGGACTGACAGGAGTTGGTAGTCCATTTACCTTACCTCTCGACTGTGATGCCTTTGAGGTGTGTTCTATAGTGTCATGCAGAGTTCTCCAGCACGATTTAACCTGAGTCAATGACAGAGGTAACCTGCCAGATGGTGTACCCTGCACTGACTTCTTTCCATTCCCTATATCAATTCCATAGACACCTACTTCCCAGCATCATCACTCAAATAAGCCATTTACACTCAAATCTTTAAATTATAAAAGGTTTGCTTCTGGGGAACTCAAGCTAGACCAATATATGTCACCTCTATTTGTTCCACTGGTGCTGAGAATGCGTGCATGCTAAGTAGCTTCAGTCATGTCTGACTCTTTGCGACCATATGGACTGGAGCCTGCCAGGCTTCTCTGTCCATGCAATTCTCCAGGCAAGAATACTGGAGTGGGTTGCCATTTCCTCCTCCAGGGGATCTTCTCAACCCAGGGATCAAACCTGGCTCTCCTGAGTCTTCTGCATTGCAGGCTTGTTCTTTACCACTAGCACCACCTGGGAATCCCAGGACTGAGAATATGTTTGTCTTATTCCCCATTCTATCTCCAGTACTTAGTAATAGTACAAGGTCAGCACTCAAAAAGTGATGAAGAATATCAGTTCACATTTTCCCTCTGACATGTCTAGAGTTAACCCTCTATGACTAATTCTATGAGATATAAATAGGAAGTTTATTCTACCTCTTTCAGGATGGGCTGCACACTTATTCAGTACTTCTCTGAAGATAATGCTGTACTTGTGGCAATCATGCTTCATTGACTTTTAAATTACATCAATACAAACTATAAGAAATTATAGCATACCTCATTTAATATGAGCTCTTGGATATTACTAAGATCTTTCGATGGCCATCAACCATTAAACTGTTCTTCATTACTGACCTTATGAATTTGTCTTCTTCCTCAATCTATTCTATGGCATTTTTGAAACCCATAACAGCTTATAAAATCATAAATATTATGCAGGGTGGTTAAGCATCCACACTTTAGAGTCAAATGCCTTGCACTTCAAATGCCAGCTCTGCCAGACTAAGTAGGTGACCTTGGAGAAGTTACTCAGTTTCTATTAAATTTTTTCCTGGGTAAAATGAGGATAATCGTTCCTGTCTGTGGGTTGAGAATATCCCTGAAGTAGGGAATACTGGAACCCATTCCAGTATTCTTGCCTGGAAAATTCCGTGGGCAGAGGAGTCTGGCAGGCTACAGCCTATGGGGCCACAAAAAGTCAGATATGACTGAGCGACTGAGTACACACACATATACACACTGTACCTAGGGCACAGGATTATTTTTTAGATTAAACAATGTATTATAATAAATGACTCTGATTGTATTGAGGACAATACAATAGAAGAAATCTTATTAAAGGATACAGTTGAAGACGTTGACTATTAGCCCCAGGTAACGTATCGCTCTGGAAGATAGATACTTTTCAAGTATCTTAGAAAACCATTCAGAAATCGTACTAAGATTGTTTCCCGTATATTATTGCCCAAAGATCTCACTTCTTTTGTGTGGCACTCCCCTAAGATGGCTTATATTGTGAGGGGTTCCTATTTAGACCCCCTACACCCCTCCCAAGGTACACACCCCTGTTCCTACCTCATATACAAGTGAATAGAGCTGAGTTGTAATACTGCCTTTCACCAGCAGTGGCCGCTGTGGTGACATTGCCCTACAAAGTAAGGTATTTCGCAACTGAGGTTCTAAAGCCAGTGTCCAAGGAATCAATTTTATAAATTGAAAGCAGATTTATTGTGTTTATTTGGACAGATGCCTTGCCGCATAGCTTTTGGCACATTCCACCAAAGAGGAGAAGATTTGAGAGTACTTAACCATCCAGGTTAAGCACAGGACTCAGAAGAAGGTATTCCTCCAACAGCAATAGACTGTGGTGTGTTTCCTCTTAGCTGTTGTGACAATCAGCTGCAAACCAATTATAATCTGGTGTTTATAAACAGCCAGAAGATTTCCTTGGAGGGAGTAATTATATTCCTTTTAACATATTATAAGGCAAACACTTCTCTTAAACATGCTGTGTACTGAGTGCAAAGTAGATTTTCTATTCTTAAAGGAAAGCCCTCAGAATCAAGGCAAGGGGTCCTAATGGGACAGAAATATTAGGAGGCCAACAAAGGGCCAGAGAACATAAAATGCCGTGGAGTATTATCCATCCAAATAAGCATGCATGGTGAGAAGCTAAGCGCATCCATTTGGAGCTGGTTATGTATCCCACCACAGTCACTGTGTTCCTTTGAGCAGGATAATTCACCATGTTAAGACTCACTTTTCTCTTCTGTAAAGTGGGAACAATGATGCTTACCTAATAAGGTTTATTCTGAGAATTAAATTACAAAAGATACATAAAGTCTAGATGAGTAGATACCCGCAAATCAAGACCACACCTTGAAGATGTTATCAATGCCAGTCCCAAAGCCCGTCTGAACTCACCATTCCCTGTCTAAGATAACGGCTTTCTATGGAGAGCACCCTGCCTAGAACATCTCAGCACAGGTACGAGGGGCAGGCTGAAAGCACCAGGGAGCTAACACTTCCAGGACAGCCCTTAGCGGATCAGCAGAAAGCTTAGTTTAAAGCACCCATGTTCTTACTCCTTGGATGAGACGGTGCTGAGCGTGTCCCACACTGTCTCTGGGCCTGGGGCCCCCATGTTCCTGTGGTCACGCTCCTTGTGTTGGCTTCAATTGCTTCCCTGATCACTTCCTGACTTCCTGATGGAAGCTTCCTGGGAACACCTCCCAAATAAAGCACTGGCACTCCAATGCTTATTTCAGGATAGAATCCGGCCTGAACACTGTACTGCACAATGTCAACAGACTTAATGATTTGGGCAATTTGGTTTACAATCAAATATTCGATCCACTAGCCAAGTCTTGTCTCTTCAGCCTCCTTCTAATCTCCTCTCTTCCATCCTACAGTCATTGCTTCAGCTGAGGCTCTTATTTACTGACTGATTTGTCGATTGATTGATTTTTGTCTGCACTCGAGTCCCTAACAAATCTCCATGCTTCCAGTAACTCTATTGTCCAAACCATCACCCGTTTACCTCCAAACTTGTTATCCTGAAATGCAATCTGGTAATGCCATGCACCTCCCCCCCCTTTTTTTAAGACTCCAGTGGTGCCCACTGCCTTCTGCTGATTATGTCTTAACTTTATAACACAATATGTAAAAATCCTCAAAAGCTGGTTCCAACCAACTTTTCAAGCCTAGTCTCCAGCAACTGTCAAACACAGCCAATGATCAGCTCACACAGAACAAACCAGTGTCTTCCCAGTAGTACTTTCACCTGCCACCTTGCTATGTGTTTTAAGGTGCTTGAGATCACCTATCTGAGGAACCTGGTTCACCTTCAAGGTCTGGCTCAAGGCCCCTGCTCCCTGAGGTCTTCTTCAAAGACCTAGGTTTTTTGGCTCATAACCAGAATATACACCTATCACTCCTCAACTGCATCTTTCTTTAAACTGCTGCAAGGGAATACCCCATTTTTTTCCTTAAAAAAAAAAAATCTAAGTGCTTCTCTGAGCTTTTTTCAAAAGGGCTCGCTAACAGAAGACAAGAAGCCAGGTATTGCTTGGCGTGTTTGTGTGTGTGTACACGTCTGCGTTGCAAGTGTGTGTGTGTGTGTGTGTAAACAGTGATCTGATCTTCTGTTGAGTCAGATCAAGAACAGAACCCCTTTCTGGTACTGAACTCTATTTTGGAGCCTCTTCAACGGCCCCAAACGGGTCAGGTGGTGAGAGTTAGCCATCGTGAGATGCTCCTCGCGATCCCGGGTAAGGGGCATCGCTGCAGGTCCCAAGTGCAAAGACCTGGATCTGGACTCCTCAGGGCAGCCAGTGGGATTTCCAGTTTCCAGTTTCCCGAACCTCTCCGTCCTTCTAACCCGGACCGGTGGTTTGGGAAACAGCGCGTTTCCCGTCAGTCCCCCGGCCCCCGCACGTTGGTGGGAGAGGAGGCCACCTTGGGGAGGGGAGGCGTCCTCCAGGCCCAGACATTCATCTCTGTCCATTTCAAGGCGCCCAGCCCGCGCCGTATATAATGAAGTATTGCGTCCACGGCGGAGGACAAGGCGTCCTCTCTCTGTGTGTTTTATTCACGAGTTTTTTTTTTTTTTGGCGGATCTGGGCTCTGGGTTCTACTATCAAGAGCTTGGTGTGAAACTGGCTGAGAAGCGGGAGCTGAGGCTTTGCTCGGGCAGGACAGAGAGGAGGGCAGTGAGGCAGGGCGCGCGGCTCTTGGGAGGATTACGGCGGAGTCCGTGGACCGCGGCGCTGCTCGCAGAGGCTGCAGCCATTGCGCCGCCGAGCATCCCGCATTCAACAGGAGGAACCCGCGAGCGAGGGTCTCCGAGCCCCCCAGCGCCGCAGCAGCCGCAGCCCGTGCGCCCCGCGCCCCCGCGCGCCATGGCCAAGGAAGGCGTGGAGAAGGCGGAGGAGACGGAGCAGATGATCGAAAAGGAGGCAGGCAAGGAGCCGGCCGAGGGCGGCGGCGGCGGCGGCGGCTCTCACCGCCTCGGGGACGCCCAGGAGATGCGCGCCGTGGTGCTGGCCGGCTTCGGGGGGCTCAACAAGCTGCGGGTCACCAGGAAGGCCATGCCCGAGCCGCAGGACGGCGAGCTCAAGATCCGCGTCAAAGCCTGGTCCAGTATCCGCGCCTTTCTTGCTTTCTTTCTCTCTCTCTCTTTGCGCGCTCAGAGCTCCGGGGGAGCGGCTGGCAGAGCCTCGGCGGGCACGCTGCCCGAGGGGAAGAGCCTCCCTGGGCGGCCCCCCGCGCGCCCTCACCGGCTCTCCGAGCCTCCCCCGCCGCCCCTTGGCCCGCCGATGCTGGGAAGGAGGCTGGCAGGCAAGCCCTCGCTCTCCCCAAGCCAGATCTGGGGGTGACCGGAGGAGATGGTGAGCTCCGGGGAGGGGAAGGGTGGCCGGTGGCGCCCAGCGCTCAGGGGCTGGATGATCGCGCCACGGGAGCTCTCCGTGGAGTAGGACAGCTCAGGGGCCAGGAGAGGAAGGTTTGATGGTAACATGGTTAGAAAATCGTAACCGTCGGCTCACTGCGTACCTGCCATCGGTTCTTAAAAGAGTTTTACGTGTGCGATCTTATTTAATAGTTCCCGGGACCCAGAGAGTTAGGCATCATCGTTGTCCCCTTGTCACAGGTGCGGCAGCCGGGGCTCAGAGAGTGGTTTGCCCAAGATCAGCCGGCTGCCACTAAGCAGCATGGCCAGGATTTGATATGGCATCTTTTTTAACCTCTAGGCAGTTTTCCCTTTGGGGCTGGGGTCGGAAAGCCGGGCTAGGGAAATGCGTCCTTCTTCCTCACCGCTGTACACTCCCTCCTTGTGGTCTCATACTGGGAAAGGAACTGGGAAGGAAGCATTTTAGGTACCCAGCATTTAAGCCTGGTGAGAGGGAAGGCCGGCACTGCTGCTTAATCCCCCTCTTGCCCCCCAGCGTCCTCTGTGTTTCTCTGAAGAGGAAAAGCACAAACAAAACAGCTAAATCTTCTAACTCCTGCTTCCATCTCCTTAGT
>NW_011494867.1:4375496-4392457 GCF_000754665.1 Bison bison bison
GCTGGGATTCCTCCTGGAGTGTTTAAACATCGCTTGTGCTATCACTGTATAGTCATTTCCCTGGAGTTCCAGGGAGAGGGCTCACCCCGGAGGGCTCACTGGACCAGCGCTGGGAGTCGTATGCTGCAGCATGGAAAGCTTTCCTGGGGGACTTACTGTTAGCACCCTGAGATGGGCCCATCCCTTCCCATCACCGTTCTTTAAAGCCCCCAACAGACCCAGCTCCCTAAAAGCAGCAGCCAGCTCACTGGTTAGCCCCCCAAACTCAGCATCTGGGAACAGTCTAGTGGCAGGAAGAGTGCAGAGGAGCTTCCCCTCTGCTTTGCCACTTTGAGGGCAGGTGCGGGTTTTATTCTTCAGACTGGAAGGTGGCTGGAGAGAGGCAGGCACTGGTCTCTGGCTCACTTCTCACACAGGGGGCTGGGCGCATTTGACTCTAAACACAGGGGCCTCTCCCAGGGGAATTCAGGGTGGCAGAGGCGGCTTTGGCCAACTAGGGGATCCTATACAGTTCTATCTTGTTAACTCTTGCTGAACCAAGCTGGCTGATCCAGAAGGCAGAGCGTGCCTCTGATACATGCTCACTGATAAATTCCCAATGCCCAGCACAAAGCTTGGCACCCAGTGTATCTTGCTGAATGACTCAGTTATTGTTGGATGGAAGGATGGGGGAAAGGTGCCTGGAGGGAGATTGTTGAGTCATGTCTGGTGGAAGTATATCTACCTAGTAAAATTAAACCTGTGTATTGATTAATTCTCCTTCCTCAACCACCAATCAAAAATATTACATGTGTGTGTATGTGTGTGATTTATGACCCTTATTCAAATTGAGGAGTGGGTTCTAGGACTCTTTGTCAGAGTGTATATACAGAGAGTAAAAATGTTGAAGCTACTTTTTTGTTAAAAGATCATCATCTGCAGGACAAATAGACCTGGGTTCTCCAGGCTTTTGCTTCCTGCATAAATGCCAAGAGGACCTGAAGGGTTTGGAAATAATAAATGTCAGGATGAAGGCTGGGAGATTGATTTTCAAAGCCAGACACAGAAGCCTGCTTTTTTGGAGCCGCACACACACACAGACACACGCACATACACAGACACAGAGAGAGAGACACACACACGCTGAGTAGAATCACCGCAGATCCCCCTGCCCCAGTTGTTTAGAAAGCCAACAAGCCAGGAGGGGTGGGAGATGATGCTGGACGAGGGAGGGAAAACAGTACTGCAAAGGGCCCAGGTTGATTTTCATTTCACCCAAGCTGGAAGCAGAGTTAATCAGTTTTGCAGGGAGGGATTGGAATAGGTTTGTGAGGATTGCCCGCTGGGCCCTTCTTTCTCCACTGGGCTAGGATTGGCTGGCCGGAGATGCCCATTGATTGTAAGATTAGCCTTGGGAGCCAGGCTGACTCATTCTGTAGCTTTATGAATCAGCTGATGGCCTCTTGGATGAAGGTTCCCCTCTTATCCGTTCTCTCTCGGTTCTCTATTTTTAATGGAAACCTTTTATCATCAAATAGGATCTGCTTTTTGCTGGAAAATAAGGCATAGTCCATCTGAACTAGTATCATTCAGACCTGAAATGAGGGTCCAAGTTGATTACCATATGAATTTTGTGGAAATGGAAGAGAGAAGGCAGGGGGACATACATATTTCATCTCATTTCCCCATTCTCATCTGTGGTCTAACACAGTAGGTATTATGGTAAATCAAACTGAGACTTGGAGATGTTGAGCAATTTGCTAAAAACACCACACAGGTAATGAAGCTAGGATTTGAATCCTAGTTTATTTCTCCTTAAAGCTCTGCTCTTTTCCTCTTATTTTGTCTCCCTCTGTTGAAAAGCCAGAAGAGATGTAGTTTACTTCTCTGGGCCTTTGACTCATAACCTTGTTTTCTTCCCTTTCTTCAGTGAATGTGGCTTTGATCTGTTTGCACGGGTGCTCAGTCACTTCAGTCGTGTCTGACTCTATGCAACCCCATGCACTGTAGCCCGCCAGGCTTCTCTCTCCATGGGATTCTCCAGGCAAGAGTACTGGAGTGGGTTGCCACGCCCTCCTCCAGGGGACCTTCCTGACCCAGGGATGGAACCCGCATCTCTTATGTCTCCTGCATTGGCAGGCAGGTTCTTTATGTGCCACCTGGGAAACCCTTTTAATCTGTTTATGTCTGGCTTAAGGAAACGTTCTCTGGCTGTCCCAAGAGTAATCCAGCTTTCTCCCTAAAGTGAAGGCTTGATGGTTAAACATGGCTCAGAAAGAAGCACTGTGGGCTGTACAGGGTGGGAAGGGTAGCCCAGTCTTCTATCTGAATTGTTACCAGAACCTCATTGTTTATAGGGAACCCATTTCATCAGCCATTCAGTGAACAATTTGCACAGCAAGTGATTTAACTGGCCAAGTGGAAAAAGCGTGTGGCCTTTGGAGAAAGATAGATCTGTGTAACCGTGGTGAGCATCTCTCTTAACTTCTCTAAGCTTTTCCTGCCTCGACTGCAAAATGGAGTTAATAAGATGAACACTATAGTGTTCAGAGGTTCGGATGCAAGAAAGAGATGGGCTCAAGGTTAGCAGCAAGAACTGTGGTGTTGGAGAAGACTCATGAGAGTCCTTGACACCGAGGAGATCAAACCAGTCAATCCTAAAGGAAATCAACCCTGAATATTCATTGGAAGGACTGATGCTAAAGCGGAAGCTCCAATCCTTTGGCCACTTGATGCACTGAGCCAACTCATCGGTAAAGATCCTGATGCTGGGAAGTATTGAGGGCAAGGGGAGAAAGGGGGGGACAGAGGATGAGTTGGTTAGATATCATCACTGACTCAATGGACATGAGTTTGAGTGTACTCCGGGAGATAGTGAAGGGCAGGGAAGCCTGGCGTACTGCAGTCCGTGGGGCTGCAAAGAGTCCAACACGACTCAGCAACTGAACAACAACAACAAACAGTAGTTGTGATTGTTGTCACACTGATGCCTGTATAATAGACCTGCTGGCAACCTGATGACTTGGGGGCCATCATTTTAATCATGTATGTCATAATACAGGCAATGTTGCATCACATCTACTTAGAGATGAAGAGTGAGACCTTCCTAGACGTGAGCCTAGCTCACCCCCTGCTACCCGGCTGTCCTAGGACTGGTCACCTGGAGGCACAGCCTGAGACAGGAATGCTGTTTGAAGAGGTTGATGGTTGGGGGAGGGGGTGTCCTTTCAGGAGAAAGGGAGTAGGATAGGACAGGGGAAGGAATGAAGCAAAGGTTGGTCTCATCTGGATCCCTCCAGGAGTTCTAGAGCACAAGTTGCACCACAGAGTCAATCTGACCTTGTAGCAGTGGGGGGAGCCTTCTGGGCTCCCCGCCCTGTCATCGGTCGGTGATGGGCTCTGGGCTGATTCCTGAGTGGGGGTGTGGAGCCTCTGTAACTCATGGAAGGAGGAACAGGGCTGCTCTGAGCTCCGACAGCCAGCTGGAGGACGGGTGCGTTGCCTGGTGACAGAGATCTGGGTGAGGCGTGAACAGTGTCTCTATACTGGCTGACCTTGACCCCGTCGCTTACTGCTCTAACCATGGGCTTCCCGGTCTATAGAATGGAAAGAATAATAGCACCGCCCTTCAGAGCCAAGCCAGTCATTCCTCAAGATCAACCCTGAAGAACTTCATTGGAAGGACTGGTACTGAAGCTCCAGTACTTCGGCCACCTGATGTGAAGAGCCGACTCATTGGCAAAAACCCTGACGCTGGGAAAGACTGAAGGCAAAAGGAGAGGAGGGTGGCAAAGGATGAGACAGTTAGATAGCATCCCTGAGTCGATGAACATGAATTTGAACTAACTTGGGAGATAGTGAAGGACAAGGGAGCCTGGTGTGCCGCAGTCCACGGGGTTGCGAAGAGTCAGACGCGACTTAACAACTGAACAACAAGTGTAGAGTGTTGTAAGGGGGTTTCAATGCGACACGGCGCATCAGGACCTTTGTGGTGATGCCTGACACAGAGCAAGAGGCCAACAAATGCTAGATGGTGTTGTTCAAACTGCTTTCTTGGTTTCCACAGGTTCCCCTTATAGGCTATCATACCAGCACTCTGGAGAGTGAAAGGGACACTGTTGGTAACTGCTCTGGGACAGCAGGAACAAACTGGGACTATTCTAGACAAACTGGGCTTTGTGGTCTCTCCTCCCCCAGTCCCCGCAATTGCTCAGGGTCCTGTCTACACCTTTGCGGCCAGGGGTCTTGCCACAATGGCGCTTCTCTTGGACAGGAGCTGGGAGGATTTGAGGCTGAGGGTCTCCAGACTGGGCTGCAGCAACTTACTTAAGTGGCCATTAACAAGCCTGTCTGTTTGGCTTGTGGCGGAAAGGCTCTAATGGACTGGGGACGTTTATTTTCCCAGACTGATTTACAGCAAGAGGCCACATGAAGCTGCTGGAATGAGACCAATCGGATGAAAAATAGTTGCAGCCAGTCATGGCTCCATTGGCTGATCTGAAAATGGGCCGAGGGCGGGCCACACTAGAGGAAAGCCGAGAGATTGGTGGGATAGGAGATTGGTGGGATCCTGATACATCATGAAGGTCAGGTGCACTGCAGATGGGCTGGGAGCCCAGCCATTGGCTGCTGGTGATGAGGCAGCCACTGAGTTGCCTGCTATATACTTTGCTTCATTTTATCCTTATGGCCACTCAAAAGCATCAACAACATCAGTGTTACAGTCTCCATTTTAAAGATGGGGGAACTGGCATTCAGAGATATGTTAAGATTGCAACTTTTTAGGTGGACAAGCAACATAAAAATCTAAATCTGCCTTGTTCTGGACTCTATGATCTGAGGGACACAGTGACAAACACAGAGTAGAAAGAGAGAACAGACAGAGACAGTTAAAGACCCAGGGACTCAGAGAGGCAGACAGACACAGAGACTGGAATTGGAAATACAGAGAAAGAGCCATGGGATGCACTGGACTGACTTGAAGCATAGCTGGTCACCCTCAGAACTGCATGATGGGGCTTCCCTGGTGGTCCAGCGGTTGAGACTCCATGTTGCACTGCAGGGAACACCAGTGCAATCTCTGCTCCGGGAAGATCCTACATACGGCGGAGCAACTAAGCCTATGCACCGCAGTAGGCAACCTGTATTCTGGAGCCTGTGCTCTGCAACCAGAGAAGCCGCTGCAGTGAACAGCTGGGAGCCACGACAAGAGAAAGCCCGTGCGCAGCCACAAAGACCCAGTGGGCCAAAAATAGTTAAAAATAAATATATATTTTAAGTTGCATGCTGTCATCTTGCCTCCCAAAGCAGCCATTGTGGTTCTGGGCCACATCCACTTCCTCACCATTTCTGGGGTCTGGAATGCTTTTGGGATCCACTTAGAATCACATTACTACGGTTGACCCAGAATACCCATGCTGATTAAACATGATCACCACTCAAGACATTTAAGTTCCTTCCTCTGCCGCATTTCCTCCACTGGTCTATGGCTACACCAGCAACTTGAGCTCAGGGTATCCCAAACAAGAC
The DNA here is from genome assembly GCF_000754665.1 of Bison bison bison. Taxonomy (NCBI): domain Eukaryota; kingdom Metazoa; phylum Chordata; class Mammalia; order Artiodactyla; family Bovidae; genus Bison; species Bison bison. The sequence continues at coordinate 4,381,005 of NW_011494867.1, forward strand.
AGCATGAAAGGTTAAGCCAGTGAAACATGGCCAATATGCTCTTCCCTGTGTCTGTTCGAATACATAAGTGGGGTGTATGAGGTCAAGTTGCAAAGAGCCAACTCACTGCAAAAGACCCTGGTGCTGGGAAAGATTGAAGGCAGGAGAGGGGGGATGGTGACAGAGGATGAGACAGTTGGATGGCATCACCCACTGAATGGAATGAGTTTGAGCAAGCTCTGGGAGATAGTAGAGGACAGGGAATCCTGGCGTGCTGTAGTCAATGGGGTCATAAAGAATCAGACACGACTGAGCGACTGAACAACAACAATGCTCTTCTCTGTGTTTATTGAAATAAATAAATGGACTGTATGAGGTTAAGCAATGCAGGTGTTTGTAGAACTGAGAAATTGTTTGGAGGGTCCCAGTACCTGAGCTGGGAGCCACTCTGGCACAGAGACTGGAATAAAGTGCTCTGTGTTGGATGGGGTCATCAGGATTTGACGGGAAAGGGTGACTCTCCAGAGTCACACTGAGCCCCATTTGGGGATGAGAAGGTGGAGGCGCTGCATCAGGGGTCTTTCTTGTCCATCTGAATTTGCATTTTTCCGTTAACTGTGTCCTCCCCAAGGAGGGCTGGTGATGGTGACAGTATCTGCTCTCATCCAATAACGGAATGGACTTCCCGTCTCCCCAGCACTTTGAGGGAGAAAGGAAGCCCAGGATCAGAGTTTCTTCTACTTCATAGATAGAGGAGGCACAGAACATCTCATCGGACGTCTGACATAGAGCAGGTTCCCATAAACAGCAGCCTGATCTTCATTAGATGGAAGCCAAAGGCAGGGGGCTCACGGTGGGCAACGGGAGTGAGGACTCAAGTTCACCCTCCCCTCCACTGGCAGCATCTTTGCAGCAACAAAGCCTATCATCCTTGTCATTTCCCATCCGACCCTCACCCATGAGGCTGTCATCCTTAATTTCTAGGTAACGAAAAAGGGACTCAGAGATGAAATGGGAAGAGTAAGGACCTACAACAGATCTGAGTTCAGACTCTCATCCTGCCTCATGGTGGCTGGGTGATGGTGATGCCCAAGAGACACCTTGCCCGTAGCCTCCCCTTGGTACGAATAACACCCTCTCTTTGGTGTTACCGTGAAGACCGGCTGAGGGTCTCTGACCGTCCTCACTGCTCCTCAGACATAGTGAGTCAGTTATTTCCCTTCCTCTATTACTGGACTCGACCCCCATCCTCCAGTGCCCTGTCCTGATCACCTCCCATCCAAAAACGTGCACAACTGGAGTAGGGTGCTGGCTTTTGAGTCTTATGCCCAGGGTTGGGAATGGACTAGGATGAATGTATGCTACCCTGACACCAACTCTCTGCACACCCATCCGTGGGTGACAGCACAGATTTCTCTGATAGCTGGGTGTGCAAAACGGCCCAACCTCTGGAGTCTGGTTTGCACCCATCTAGCGGAACCAAAATCCCATGACATTTGGGCAGATCACTGACATTCATGCCAACAGCAAAGCTCACCCAGGCATGGGGAAGAATGCCCTCGTGACCCCAAGTTCCTGCCACTTCTTATTCTTCATACAGGTCTTTCTTGGCATCTTGGCATTCGTCATAGAAGAAAAAGTTTAATTAGAAACAAGAAGAGGCTCTTCCTAGGAAAGGGCAGCAGGCATGTAATCTCAAATTAGTCTGATTCCTCTGTATGTGATCTCACACAGAACATCAGTTGCAGCCACGGTATTAAAATGAGTAAATTTAATGTTTAATGTTTGAAGGCCCAAGAGACAAAATAGATGCTCCAGTGAAAGGAGCTGTTTCATCTTTGAACGTGATGTTTTTCTAGATGAGAGCCTGCAGGGGAATTCTGTTCTCCAGCTCCTTGGCCCCTCAGCCTTAGCCCCTTCCCTAGCACTGTCCAGGGGGAGAAACATGTGAGCCACTGCTTTCTCTGCAAATTAAAGCACCGAGTCCTCTTAATGCTGACTGCTCCCCTCCTCCAGAGTCCCTTGTAGGATAATTCTCTTCTGCGAAAAGACTGATAATGATTCATTTTGGGGGCTGGCACTGACTAGACATCCAAACTGGCTGGGAGGCAGGATGCGTTGGGGTTATAAAAGGGTTAATGTTTGGGGTGAAACAGACGTGGTCAAGTCCTTGAATTGGATCATTTTTAGCAACCTCTGTCACCTTGGGAAAATGACTTCCTCTTTTGAAACCTCAGTTTGCTAAGCTGTAATATGGGTATAATTATAGTCCTTATGGGGTAATTTTAGATCGTGTCTAAAGTATTTGGCAATGATGTTGGCACATTTCATATCTGTTGAATGAATGGAGTCCTTGTCGTATAGTATATGTTTAATATATATTAATGGTGGTAAGGAGATGAAAAAAAAAATAGGACATTAGAAAGTCCCTCCTTAAGTCATAAAGTTTTCTGAATGGAGTCCCTATTCAGACTCTACGTGTCTCCCCTAAAGGGTATAAGACCCTAAAATCAAAAGTAGCTGAGGGACTTCCCTGAAGGTCTAGGTGGCCAAGACTCTGAGCTTCCAACGCAGGCAGCCTGGGTTTGATCACTGGTCAGGGAACTAGATCGCAAGGTAACTTGAGATGACATGCCATAACTAGGAGATCCCACCGCATCTGAGACCAAACGCCGTCAGATTTAAAACAAAAAAAAACAAAAACACAGTAGCCTGGACAGGCTGTGCCACCATGGCATGACATAAACACGAACATCCAGATGCGTTCCCGAGGGAACAAGAGTGTGAGTGGGACCAAAATGTACGGTGCTCCGACTGGGCTGCAGGGGCTGGGCCAAGCTCAGGGACCTTCAGGAGGAAGACCAGTCGCTTATGCTCCCACCTCTCTGTCCTTCCTTTCAGCCATGCTGAAGGAAGTTCACCTTGGTGAACTAGTCCCTGGACTCCTAGGCGCTCCCCTTCCCTTCCCCTTCCCTCTCTTGTCTTCTCTCTCCTCGTGGGTGCAATCAGCTGCCTTCCCGAGACCTGGAAAGATGGAGACCTTTCACCCCAGCTGCCTCCTGAGAGTTTAGCAAGCCCCGATGCAAACAGAACTTTCTTCTCCCAGTTTTCATACGTCAGGGAAGGGATCCAATTGACCCCTCATAAATCACAAACCAGCCCTTGGGTCTCTCTCTGTCTGGCCCGAGGGAGTAAGGCGTAATGATTGGCCACATTGGTGTCTCACGCCCTCCTGTTCTGACCTAAAAGAAGGGAGCACTGAGATCAACAGCCCAGCCAGGAACTCATGAAGCACGCGTGTGTGTGTGTGTGTGTGTGTGTGTGTGGTGAATGTGGGGTAGATGCTGTAAATGGAATGGAGGGCAGTTATCAGATGACGCAGGTAGGTAAAAAACACACTGGACTGATCAAAATGGTAGCCATCATGGTGGATGGGAGATGCTTCTTTGTCCAGAAAAAAGTGAAGAATCAGAGGGGGCACTGGGGAAGGCAGCTAGCTCCATGCCCTCTCTTGGGACTTGATGTCCCTCAGCACCGAGTCATTGAATCATATTAAATAACATATATACTGTTTTCAACTTTGAGGCCCATCACCTTTTGAATCTCTGGTTGTCTTGGACCTTCCAGAAGCGTTCTCTATTCTCCGCTAACTGGTGAACACCATGCCTAGCGCTTCTGTAAAGTAGGCACACAATCAGTGTTTGGGGGAGTGAATGAATGTGTTACCCAGAGGGTTGGGTGTACATTTCGGCAGCAGTGGCTGTGCCACTTGTAAATGTGACTTTCCTAATACAAACAGTGGCCCGTCCGAGCCCGTGTTCCTTTGTGCTCTCCTCCGTCATCTTAGCTTTCTCTGAGTCTACCTCTCTCCAGCATGCAGGTCTTTGAACGGGGATTTGAAAGAATGCCAAAGGAGCTGTGTTTGGGGGAGTTTTGCTTCTCCCTGACACAGTTTGTTCTCTTGAAGCCAGAAGGTCGCCTCTTGAGCCCTCTCATAACCACTCCGCCGAGGCGGGGAGATGTGGGTCTCTAACTTCTCAAGACGCTCTGTGGTTTCTTCCTCACTGTCAGCCAGCTCCACTGGGGGCTGCAGCCAGCGCTCTCTCCAAGAGCCCAGTGTGCTGCTTCTGGCGAGGTTTACTCCAAGAGCAGTAACTCAAGTGTTCCTGCCATGCTCGCACACCTGGGGACCCGAGGCTCCACCAGCCTGGCTGGTGTTTCCCTAAAGTAAACAGTGACGTGACAATCCTTGTGTAAGATACGCACACATCAAATCATTATGCTGTACACCTTAAATTAATACAGTGTGTCAAATACAGCTCAGTACAACTGGAAAATAAATGAATAAATATTTCAAACTATTGGGGGGAAATAACCTTTTAGAACAAGTGGTATGTCCTTGACTCTGTCCTGACCTTCCTTAGTAGGTATCAGGACCCCCACCTTCAATGCCTCCCACATAGTTGGCAGGGTATCTTAGCTGCTGTGGCCTGGACTCTCAGAACACAGTTCTGGTTCCCCTCGATTGTAACCATCTCCCGTTGCTCTGCTGTGCTCCTCCCAGTACACTGAAGCCACCCAGTGTGCTTCCCGTTTCTTCTCCATCCCGGGTGGAGCCTGGCTTTCTGCTGAGGTGGAGCCTGGCCTTCTGCTGAGAATGTGGCCCCCTTTCTACCCAATACAGGTTCTAAAGCAGCATGTGCCAACCTCCTTATCAATGTTTCTGCTGTTTGGAGCTAATAATAATGACACTCTTGTCATTCATTATTTATCATCGTTATTATCACAGTGACCCTTACTGAGTGATTTCTCACAGCACCACATTAAGGGTTTTATAGAAATTTCCCAGGTGGTGCTAGTGGTAAAGAACCCGCCTGCCAATGCAGGAGATGCAAGAGATGCCGGTTCAATCCCCAGGTCAGGAAGATCCCCTGGAGGAGAGCATGGCAACCCACTCCAGTATTCTTGCCTGGAGAATCCCATGGAGAGAGAAGCCTGGCGGGCTACAGTCCATAGGGTTGCAAAGAGTCAGACACGACTGAAGTGACTGAGCACCCGTGCAAACAGATCAAAGCCACATTCACTGAAGAAAGGGAAGAAAAAAAGGGTTATGTGTCAAAGGTTCAGAGAAGTAAACTACATCTCTTCTGGAGGGAGGAGCCTGGTGGGCTGCAGTCCATGGGGTCGCAGAGTCTGACACAACCCAAGCGACTTCGCATGCACACGTGCACTTAGCATGATACCCAACATTTTCTGATGAAGGGAAAGGATCAGAGAAATAAAGAACTTGCTAAAGATGACGACACTCTTGAGACAAAGAGCTGGGATTTGAGCCAGGGTTTTCTTCACTCACTTTATACCCACTCGTCACGAGCCCTTGAAGTTGAAGGGCTGAGTTGTACCAAAGCCCACATTCAGAGTCAAGCTTCCTGCTTGCATTACCATAGGCTTCTTCATCTAGGCTCCTCTTCTCCAACTCGCATTTCCCTTAGCATGAGTGTTTCTCTTCTTTCCCAGGCTTATCTGCTCTTCATGCAAATAGATACGTAGTGGGACAACCCCAGTGGCTCAGTCTAAATTCTACAGTAAGCTCTGATGAAGCTTGCAAACTGCAAAGCCCTCTCCCCACCCTCCCGATGCAGACACATCTCCTTCTTAAAACAGACTATCCATCAAGTAACAGACTTAAAAAAAAAATCCCTAAGATCAGAAAGAATTGCTTTTCATTTATCTATGCTATCCCTAGGTCAATCAGCTAATGGGGAGCTATTAAATCCACTGTTCCTATGACTGGTCTCAACGATTTCGTAATTGGATTCTCTTTATCCTCCAGCTAAACTGACTAAAATTGTTCCGACTGGGGACCTTGTAATAAGCTGTGACTAAGTGTTTCTGCAGCCAGAACCCGGGATGTGTAATACAGCTAAAAACATGCCCCCTCTTCCCAAAACATTCTGTTCAGGTTTATCTGCTTTCAGATCCTGGAGAACCATTCTCTCTGATCACAGAGGAGACAGTCCGAGCCCTGGAACTGCTCCTTCCTAGGAAATAAATAGGAGAGGCAAGTTTGCACCCTCTCACCGGCTTGGGGTCACCGTCTCTGCCCTCAGCCTATGGCGCTTACAGGACACTCTTCCTTTTGCTCTTTTAACGTTTTTCATTCCTATTCCTGTTCTGTTTTCCCTTTTGTAGCCCAGATTTAGCTGGGATGATTCACTCTTGAATAGAAACCCAATTTTTCAATATAATTGAGAAGCACTGTCAAATTCTATCGAGTCCTTTAGAAAGTGCCAAAGCTGGAACTATTCATGCTGCAGAGGAAACATCTCGAAAATTTCTCTTCCCATTTAGACATCCCCCACCGCCCCCGCCAATGCCTCCTCTCCCTCCAAACTCTTCTCCCCGTGCTCTTCAGACTCTCCCAGACTCTCAAACCCTGCCCTCGCTCTCTCTTGTCTTTTGCATCTATCTTTGCTCACCTTTCACATCTCTTCTTTTATCTTCCAGGATAAATATTTGCTCTTCCCAAAGCACATCAATCAAGCAGGTCTTTGATCTTCTCAGTTTTACCCTGACTACTGACAAGGCTGCCAACCAGTAACTCCCTTTAGCAGGAGGAAGGAAAGAGCTTGAATCACGCCTCGGTATTTTCCTACTTAACACCTTCAGTGGAGGAATCCTTGTTGGCAAGGCTAGAATGTGTCCTGGGCTAAGCAGTGAACATCGAAAGATGGATTTTAAGGGCGACTCCCCCTTCGAGTTGTGCATAGTCCACCAGGAAGACAGCAGGGTAGTGATGTTGCTACTGTCTCCTTCTTAACCAATTAAATTTTTTACTGAAGTTTAGTTGATTTACAATGTTATTAGTTTCTGATATACAGCAACACAATTCAGTTTTGCATATGTATATATATTCTTTTTCATATTTTTCCCATTATGGCTTTAGTATATTTTATTTTTGGCTGCACTGGGTCTTCGTTGCTGCATGCAGACTTTCTCTAGTTGCAGCGAGGGGGGCTCCTCTCTGCTTGTGGAGCTCGGGCTTCTCACCGCAGAGGCTTCTCTTGCTGTGGGGCATGGGCTCTAGGTCCACGGGCTCTGGGAGTTGCTGCACGTGGGCTCAGTAGCTGCAGTTCCCTGGCTCCAGAGCACAGGCTCAGGAGTTGTGGCACACAGGCCTAGCTGCCTTGGAGCACATGGAATCTTCCCGGACCTGGGATGGAACCCACATTCCCTGCATTGGCAGGCGGATTCTTAGCTCCTGAACTACCAGAGAAATCCTTCCGTTTTGGTTTATCACAGGATTTGAATACAGTTCGCTTTGCTCTAGAGTAGGATCGTGTCTCTTATCTATTTCGTAAACAGTAGTTTGTATCTGCTAATTCCAAACTCCCGACCTGTCCCTCCCTCACCCCCTTCCCCTTTGGTACCCACCAGCTTGTTTTCTGTGTCTGTGAGTCTACTTCTGTTTCGTTAGTAAGACTGTTGGTGTCATATTTGAGAGTCCACATATCAGTGATCTCATACGGTATTGGTCTTTCTCTGACTTACTTCGCTTGGTTGATAATCTCTAAGCCCACGTGCTGCTGCAGATGCCACTGTTACGTTCTTCCCTGTGGCTGAGTGGCATCCGTTGTATACGAGCACCGCATCCTCTTTGTCCATGTTGCTTCCCAAGCTTTGCTATCGTGAAACTCAGTGAACACTGTGGTACATGCATCTTCTTAAATTAGTTTTCATCTTTTCCATTTATATGCCCAGCAGTAGGATTGCTGGGTCATATGGTAGTTCTATTTTTAGATTTTTAAGGAACTTCCAGACTATTTTCCATAGGGGCTGCACCAATTAACATTCCAAGAAACAGCATAAGAGGGTTCCCGTGCTCAATACCCTCTCCAGTGCTTGCTACTTTTTAATGGTGGCCACTCTGACAGGCATGATAGCTTTGATTTGCATGTCTCTAATAAAGGTTAACTAAATTTAAATACTAATTAAAATTAAAAATCCAGCGCCTCACCCACACTGTCCACATCTCAAGCATTCGGTAGTCACACATGGCTAGCGGCTGCCACGTTGAACAGAACACACACAGAATATTTTTGCCATTGCAGAACGTTCTATTGGACTGAGTTGTTCTAGTCTTAGCCTACTTGTTTCCCTACTGACATAACTGTTTTATGGAGCAAAGCTTTTATCAGCATCAATGACAGGAGATAACCGTCACGTTGTGGCAAAAATGGAGTGTTTCTCTGGGGGAGCCCTCCTCGCCTCCGGGGCTGCAGTGAGAGGTCAGGCAAGAAGCAGTCTGCACTGTCCGGTGATACCGTCTCCCTTCTGCGGTGGGATGACGCTGGAGAGCTCGGGAGAACGGGAACAGAGGGCGTCGCCACGCCTGAGTGACGCTTTGCTGTGGGACCTGCACGACTGCTGCGTGGTGGGTTATAACTGCCCGGCCTGTGCCAGCTGTGACCCACGGGCTGCAGGGCAACTGTCATGCTGTGAAGGCACTTATCTTGTTGGTCTCCGAGCTCTTGGGAAGCAGAGGTCCCATTGTCACTGCTGTCACATTAGTCCCGAGCCAAGCCCCAAGTTGTGAAAGGTCTGTTGAATTTAAATTAAATGCGTTTGAATGCTCTGCACAACCCGTCACAGCCAGGCACCTGTTTGAAGTCAGTGACTCCATCAACATCTAACCCGGACCGCAGAGATCTTAACCTTTCTGGGAATCTCGTTGGGAATAAACACCTGCTGTGTTCCCAGGATAGGCTGAGAGTAAATAAATTCCTCCAGGTCCAGAAATCAAGGGGTCCGTCTCAGCATCAGGGAGAATTTTTCCTGGACACATTCATGCTGCACTTTTCGGTTTCTGCTGAGAATGGCTGTTCATATTTACATTCTCCGTGTATCTCCTTGGCCATTTTGTTCTGTGTTTGAAATATTAAACCGACATGTGTTTGGAATACTAATGTGGACCTGTGATGGGGACATGTTTCCTATCTCTGAGGAACAACAGACCCGTGCAACCTCAGCTCAAGCTCTGTCAGCGCACCATCAGTCCCTGTGTTAGAGATACAGGCGTCTGGGCTGGGCAAAAACAGCATCGTTCACTTAGTAAGTGGTTGATGACAAAACACATCAGATGTGTCCGAGAACTTCAGGCCTCACATCTAAAAATAATGGTTAAACAAGGTAGGCAGGAATACAAGGACCCAGACATGGAGGAGACTGCTGTCAGGAGCCATGGCCAGGGGTGGGAAGAAGGTAGCCTGAGCATCCATAACACACTTTAAAAAAAATCTTTATATTTATTTTCTATGCGGACAGAAGGAAAATGGTGGAGTCGTAACTGAAAAGTTTTCTGGTTCTGTGGGTTTTGTTGCGTTGTTAAGTAGAGGAGTCAGATTTTTAAGCCAGGAAGTTCATTTTAGAATTTGGACTCTTAACACTATCCCATGCTAAGTTTTAGCAGCAAAGATGACAGTCTGTTTAGAAAATATGGTGGAATTGAATATTTTTTTAGTTGAAAATTTCCCTTCTGTCTCTTTTGCTTACATATCACTTGAAATCATTTAGTCAATTCAAATGTCATATTTTAGTTGTTTATTCTTGGTTGAAGGATTTGAAGAGTAGTCTGCATGCTAACTGACGAAGATCTTAGCAGAAGAAAACTATTTGTTTGGAGGTTACTCCCTCTTTTCTATAATTTTTAATTTTTGTATTCCTTTTTTATTTAGGTATAGTTGATGTACAATATTATGTAAGTTCCAGGTACATAGCATAGTGATTCACAGTTTTAAAAGTATACTTCATGTGTAGTTACTGTGAACTGTTGGCTGCATTCCATGTGTTGGACAATATGTACTTGTAGCTCATTTATTTCATGTGCTGTGTGTGCTAAGTTGCTTCAGTCGTTCCCAACTCTTTGCCACCCTATGGACCCTAGTCTGACAGGCTCCTCTATCCATAGCGATTCTCCAGGCAAGAGTATTGGAGTGGGCTGCCATGCCCTCCTCCAGGGAACCTTCCTAACCCAGGGATCGAACTCGTGTCTCGTATGTTTCCTTCATTGGAAGACGGGTTCTTCACCACTAGCACCAACTGGGGAGCCCGTTTATTTACACATGGTAGTTTTTACCTCTTCATTCTCTACCCCTTCCTTGCCATTCTCCCTTCTCTCCCCGCTGGTAACCACTAGATTGTTATCTGCATCTGTCCTAACATGCTCTTTCCAACCTCAGATGGAGCTCAGGTGGTTTCTCTCTCCTGAGGTCCACCCAGGACAATTCTGTCTGTTCTCCAGTAAAAGGTACCATTTGAGATGTGCATGAAAGTTTTCTTTGCTTTAGACACGAGTTTTTCCTTCCGTAGCAGATTTGTATCGATCTCTTTTCATAGTCTTGACATAATAAAATGGGTGCTTTAGTTCAGTTCAGTCACTCAGTCGTGTCCGACTCTTTGTGAGCCCATGAACCACAGCATGCCAGGCCTCCCTGTCCATCAACAACTCCCGGAGTCCATCCAAACCCATGTCTGTAGAGTTGGTAATGCCATCCAGCCATCTCATCCTCTATCATCCCCTTCTCCTCCTGCCCTCAATCTTTCCCCAGCATCAGGGTCTTTTCAAATGAGTCACCTCTTCACATCAGGTGGTCAAAGTATTGGAGTTTCAGCTTCAACATCAGTCCTTCCAATGAACACCCAGGACTGATCTCCTTTAGGATGGACTGGTTGGATCTCTTACAGTCCAAGAGATTCTTAAGAGTCTTCTCCAACACCACAGTTCAAAAGCATCAATTCTTCTTCACTCAGCTTTCTTCACAGTCCAACTCTTACATTCATACATGGCCACTGGAAAAATCATAGCCTTGAGTAGATGGATCTTTGTTGGCAAAGTAATGTCTCTGCTTTTAAATATGCTGTATAGGTTGGTCATAACTTTCCTTCCAAGGAGTAAGCATCTTTTAATTTCATGGCTGTAATCACCATCTGCAGTGATCTTGGAGTCCAGAAAAATAAAGTCAGCCAGTGTTTCCCCATCTATTTCCCATGAAGTAATGGGACTGGATGCGATGATCTTTGTTTTCTGAATGTTGAGCTTTAAGCCAACTTTTTCACTCTCCTCTTTCACTTTTATCAAGAGGCTCTTTAGTTCTTCTTCACTCTCTGCCATAAGGATGGTGTCATCTGCATATCTGAGGTTATTGATATTCCTCCTGGCAATCTTGATTTCAGCTTGTGCTTCATCCAGCCCAGCATTTCTCATGATGTACTCTGCATATAAGTTAAATAAGCAGGGTGACAATATACAGCCTTGACGTACTCCTTTTCCTATTTGGAACCAGTGTGTTGTTCCATGTCCAATTCTAACTGTTGCTTCCTGACCTGCATACAGGTTTCTCAAGAGGCAGGTCAGGTGGTCTGATATTCCCATCTCTTTCAGAATTTTCCACAGTTTCTTGTGATCCACACAGTCA
>NW_011494867.1:4392610-4392771 GCF_000754665.1 Bison bison bison
AGCAGAAATAGATGTTTTTCTGGAACTCTCTTGCTTTTTCGATGCTCCAGCGGATGTTGGCAATTTGATCTCTGGTTCCTCTGCCTTTTCTAAAACCAGCTTGAACATCTGGAAGTTCACAGTTCATGTATTGCTGAAGACTGGCTTGGAGAATTTTGAGC
>NW_011494867.1:4392955-4398369 GCF_000754665.1 Bison bison bison
TATCTTCTGCTTCTGTTAGGTCCCTACCATTTCTGTCCTTTATTGAGCCCATCTTTGCATGAAATGTTCCCTTGGTATCTCTAATTTTCTTGAAGAGATCTCTCAAATCTTTCCCATTCTATTGTTTTCTTCTATTTCTTTGCAGTGATCACTGAGGAAGGCTTTCTTATCTCTCCTTGCTATTCTTTGGAACTCTGCATTCAAATGGGTATATCTTTCGTTTTCTCCTTTGCTTTTCACTTCTCTTCTTTTCCCAGATATTTGTAAGGCCTCTTCAGACACCCATTTTGCTTAAACAAAGCCAAAAAAATAGGGCTAAAAAAAGACGACGAAGAAGAATTGGGAGCAAGATTTTCTGAGATCAATGATTATGGTCCTAGATGTTTTTAAGCTATCAGCTGTGATTAAGAAACAAAACCAAAATCTTGAGTTCTGGGGAAATGAGGGAATGACTCAAACCTGTGTTTCTTTGGCCCCACCCCCTTGGGTTCAGAATTCAGTGCTTTGAGGAATATCGCAGCAGCCAGAGGAGAGCTGAACAAAGGGCAAAGCAGTTTGAGGTAACCACCAAATAAATAAAAATTAAAAATGTTAAAAAAAAAAAAAAAAAAGGACAAGGGCACAGCTTCCGGGCTGCTGTGGCTCAGCGCAAAGCCACACATTGGGAGCCTCTGGGCCAGGCTGCAATGGCTGCTGGGCAGTGAGTTCACCAAGCAGAGGGAATTCTAGACTCCCTGCGTGGCGTCTGACCGTGTTCCCTCTGGTGTCTGGGTCTCTACCAGTATCCAGTGATCCCCGCCTTCTAGACACAGAGAAAGCCCCGAGCTACTATTTTTCATGGATTTCCCCAAGCAGTTCACTAACCCTGCGTGTATGGTTTTCATAGCTGAAAATAATCTAGTAAGCCCTGTGAAAGACTGTTTTCCCTTTGCTCCAGTGTCACTGAGAGATGACTGATGCATAACATTGTGTAAGTTTAAAGTGTTGATTTGATACAGTTGTGAATTGCAAAATGATTACCACCAACCCATTAGTCGCCTCCATGCTATCAGAAAGTCACCGTTTCTTTTCTATAGTGAGAACATTTAAGATCAACTCCTGCGTGTGTTTTGATAGTTCGTCCGCCTTTCCCCTTCTCTTTTTTTCTTAGTTTGTCGTGTCCTTGACACTTTGATCTCTTCAAGTCCTCCCTTTCCCTTCCCTCTTTGCCTCTCATCCTCAGATCCCAGTTTGAAGATACCATCCTCTTCTTCCTTCCCAGCATTGGTCGTAAGAACCCTACACCTTTCCTTCTCAGAAACCACCATGCAAAGGACACCTCTGTAAATTCTCACCATCAGTGACCACTGCTCTGGGCCAGCAGAGGAATAAAGCCCTGCAAAGGAAGGCCATAACACCCCTCTCATGGTGGATGCTGGGGTATACCACCCAGGACCCCCTTTTAGGACTGAAGAGCGCCTTCCCCCAGCTACAGCGAGTGCTGGCTGCTGGGGGCTCGCAGCTAGGTCCCTGCTGAGGAGTTGCCCTCAGCAGAAAGAAGTACCCTTGCCTGAGATCAGAGCTCCTCCCGGGGACAGCTCTCATCCAATGAGCAGTTGACATGAGGTAAAAAGGTCCAGCCCCCTTGCCTGGATTCATCATGACTTGAGGTCCCATCCTAGCTCTAGAACTTTCCACGGATAAATCGTGTCCTTTTTTACTACCACGTCAGTGTTTCAACCTCTCCATCCACTCAGTCCAGCTTCCCTCACCCCTGGGTAGGTGTTGTTCTCCGGGGTGCCTCCTATCGACCCTCCTGCATGCAAAGCTGAGTCTCGGAGTCTGCTTCCCAGGGAGCCTGACCCATGACGCCTTCTCTGTGTGCTGATGACAACGACAGCAGCTCACGCTCACTGAGCACTGCGGTGTGCGAGGCACCCCGCTTCACAAGGTCCTGTCACGTGCAATCCACACCAACCCCGACAGCGCGAGGCTGCTACCGACGCATGTTTGAGATGAAAGAACTAAGATTCAGGGAGATTAAGCAACTCCCTTGTGGAGAAGCCAGAAAGCAATAGCTAAGGGTTTACGTTTAGCTCTGACTATAGAACTTCCCTGGTAGCTCAGTCGGTAAAGAATCCGCCTGCAATGCAGGAGAATTCCATGGACTATATAGTCCTTGGGGTCACAAAGAGTCATGACTGAGCGACTTTCACTTTCACTTTCTTATGGAAATTGCTCATTCGTGTCTGACTGTTTGTGATCCCATGTCTGACTCTATACAGACCATGGAATTATCCAGGCCAGAATACTGGAGTGGGTAGCCTATCCCTTCTCTAGAGGATCTTCCCGACCCAGGAATTGAACCAGGGTCTCCTGCATTGCAGTCGGATTCTTTACCAACTGAGCTATCAGGGAAGCCATCACTTTCACAGAGGGTGTCACCAAAGCTAAGAGTTCTTTGAGAAAACCTTGTTGAGGGTCCTTGTTCTGACTCCACGGTTATCTTGTCTGTGAGTCTGTCTCCTGGTGGCCAGGTGAGCTCTCTGGCCACACTTCTATCGAACCACTCATCCCACTGTGTTGTGATCAGCTTTCACGATTCTGTTTCCCCATGAGAAACTGAGCCCCCAGTTCTTAGACATCCAGTACTAAGTATCTGCTCAGGACATAGTAAGTGCTCAGTGTGACATGTGAGTTGAGAAGTCCCCTCTCTGTAACTGGAAACATTGAGTGATGGTCTCTTGAAAGGAAAGCAAAGGGCAGTAGCCTCTGGAGACATCACTTGCCTTCACCTCTTGGCTTTATAAACCTTAATGTGCCTCCGTATTGATCTCTGTAAAATGTGGGCAATATGTATCTCTCAGCCTTGTTATGGTTGCTGTAAAAATTAAGTATCACACTTACAGACATTTAACACCATGTCTGATACATAGTATGCACCCCATAAATGTTATCTATTACAAGACTTAGCCACAAATAATTCCTTTTCTCCCCATCCCTATCATCTGAGGAATTAAAATGAGGGTTTCTAGAGATCTGCTAGTTTATTGGGCCCCTCAAACCATCACAAAGCCCTACATGAGAACCCATCACAGAAAGGACCTATCTCTTCTTAAAAAGTCTTCTTGTGGGAACAGCTGATTTGAGGCTACTTAGAGCAATTTTTCTCAGTGCTGATCACACATGAGAATGTGTGCCTGGGTAAAACACTCTCAGAGCTAGGACCAGAGTGTGCATATTTGGTGATTTGTGGGCCGGGGAAGGGGGATTTGTGTGTGTGTGTGCATGGGAGGGGGGAGCTTTGATGGTCATGACATGCATCCAGAAAATTACTGTACCTGAAACTTGCTCAGACTGCGCCCACGTGGTCAGCAACTTCTGCTGGGAATGGGGAGGGGGGTTGACTGCCTTGGCTCACGAAGAGTGGGGCTCACTAACTTACACAGATCTTGTTAAACATGAATTCAAAGTATTGGGTTGGCCAAGAAGTTTGCTCTGGAAAAACCTGGAAGGACTTTTTGGTCATGCCAGTATCTTGGAGATGTTTCAGAGAATCATAGAGTTCATGAATTGAAGAAACTTAAAACATGTCCACTGGTTCTATATCTTGAATTTCCTCCATGACGTCTTGTTGTGGTCTTCACAAATACCCTTAGTAACCAGGAATGTGACAGCCAGTCCAAAATTTTTATCAGCAATTTGGACAGAAAAGTCAATGGCTTGATATCTGCATTCTCAGAGGCTACATATCCAAAAGGAAGAGCCAATTTTTTGGATGAAAGAATTAGGATCCAGGAAAGAGCCAGACAAATCAGAATGATGAACCTAATCTAATAAGACCACATTTAACAAGAGTAATATAATTCTTTGGACTAGGATCAAAAAATTCAGCTGCCTTAGAGGACTATGAGAGAGCTTTTCATTTTCTTATCTACTTAATCATCATCTATTAATTTTTACCTTGTCTCATCCCAAAGACAACTTGAGATAGCTTTAAAAGAAATGGTACAGCAGCAGCTCTCTAAGTGTGTTTTTTAGAGCAGCGGCGGCAGCAGCAGCTGGAAGCTTGTTAGAAATGCAGATTCTTTTTTTTTTTTCTTTATTTTTTTAAATTTTTTTTAAACTTTACAAAATTGTATTAGTTTTGCCAAATATCAAAATGAATCTGCCACAGGTATACATGTGTTCCCCATCCTGAACCCTCCTCCCTCCTCCCTCCCCATACCATCCCTCTGGGTCATCCCAGTGCACTAGCCCCAAGCATCCAGTATCATGCATTGAACCTGGACTGGCAACAGGTTTCATACATGATATTTTACATGTTTCAATGCCATTCTCCCAAATCTTCCCACCCTCTCCCTCTCCCACAGAGTCCATAAGACTGTTCTATACATCAGTGTCTCTTTTGCTGTCTCATACACAGGGTTATTGTTACCATCTTTCTAAATTCCATATATATGCATTAGTATACTGTATTGATGTTTTTCTTTCTGGCTTACTTCACTCTGTATAATAGGCTCCAGTTTCATCCACCTCATTAGAACTGCTTCAAATGTATTCTTTTTAATGGCTGAGTAATACTCCATTGTGTATATGTACCATAGCTTTCTTGACCCTCGCCCTAGACCAGCTTAGTCAACAGTGCAGGAGTGGGACCCGGCCATCTGTTTTAATAAGAACTCCTCAGAATTCTGGTGTACAATCAAGTTTGAGATCTAAGATAACAGAGCCTAAGACTTTTAAAAATGGCAACCCCAAAGCATTCAGAAAGTTAAGATGATGGTGAGTGTTAGAATGACATAGAGAATGAATTCCAGAAAGCGCTGCTGTTTCAGGGAGGGGTGCTACAACTTTGGCCTGGAGCTTCCTAGTAGCCAATGAAAAGAAACAAATATGATCAGTTTCTACACTGTGCTGGGCCTGTGAGACCCATGTAAACTAAACCTCTGTGTTGAAATTTGAGGGAAAATCCCCAGTCTTCATAAAGAAGAGAACGTATATTGTAACAAATGATATGTTCAACAATCCCTCAGAAAGTAAAACAGGGGGTTTCTGAAGGTGGTTTCTGTGACCACGTATCTCTCAACTGAACCAGATGGGGCAAGATTAGGGATTCCTATTGAGTGTGAGGTCAAAATATATGATTGGGGTCTATTGAGGTGCATTAGTAGAGAAGTAGGATTCTGGAAGATTTTCAAGATTTTCATCACATTGTCCTTTGTCTAGTGATCTGTGCCAAGGACACTGATGGCCTCTGGGAAGAACAAGACGGCAGGAAATCCAAAACCCTTTCCCATGAGCAACCTTCACCTTACCTTCACCTGGAAAATAGAAGGGGACTTTCTCCACATCTACTTGCTCTTCTTTGCTAAATCCCTCTTTGGGCCAATTTTCTCTCAAACTGGAAAGTTAATAAACTGTAGCTGGGCATC
>NW_011494867.1:4398469-4398619 GCF_000754665.1 Bison bison bison
AGAGTCTTCTCCAACACCACAGTCCAAAAGCATCAATTCTTTGGCGCTCAGTTTTCTTCACAGTCCAACTCTCACATCCATACATGACTACTGGAAAAACCATAGCTATGTTTAATATCTTTTAATAATCTATGGTGGGAAAGAATCTGA
>NW_011494867.1:4398755-4401191 GCF_000754665.1 Bison bison bison
CTAGTCAAGGCTATGGTTTTTCCAGTGGTCATGTATGGATGTGAGAGTTGGACAGTGAAGAAAGCTGAGAGCCGAAGAATTGGTGCTTTTGAGCTGTGGTGTTGGAGAAGACTCTTGAGAGTCTCTTGGACTGCAAGAGATCCAACCAGTCCACTCTAAAAGAGATCAGTCCTGGGTGTTCATTGGAAGGACTGATGCTGAAGCTGAAACTCCAGTACTTTAGCCACCTAATGCAAAGAGTTGACTCATTGGAAAAGAGTCTGATGCTGGGAGGGATTGGGGGCAGGAGGAGAAGGGGACGACAGAGGATGAGATGGCTGGATGGCATCACTGACTCGATGGACACGAGTCTGAGTAACTCCAGGAGTTGGTGATGGACAGGGAGGCCTGGCGTGCTGTGATTCATGGGGTCGCAAAGAGTTGGATACGACTGAGTAACTGAACTGACTAACTGAACTGATAGCTGGGCTGATTTTTCAGTCATCCACTTACTGGTGTCCTTGAAGAAATAACTCAGAAGCTTTTGCACGGCAAAGGAAACCATAAACAAAATGAAAAGACAACCTACAGTCTTGGAAAAAATATTTGCAAATGGTACAACTGACAAGTGACAGATTTCCAAATTATACAAACAGCTCATACAATCCAATATCAACAAACCAAGTAATCCAATCCAAAAGTGGGCCAAAGACCTAAACAGACATTTCTCCAGAGAAGACATTCAAAACAAGCAACAGGCAGGTGAAAAGATGCCTAACATTGCTAATTAGTAATGAAATGTAACTCAAGCCCACAATGAAGTATCAGAATGGCATCACTGAAAAACCTACAAATAATAAATGCTGAAGAGGGTATACAGAAAAGGGAGCCCACCTACATTGTTGGTGGCAATGTAAATTGGTACAGCCCCTATGGAGAACATCAGGGAGATTCCTTAAAAATCTAAAAATAGAGTTGCCATTTGATCCTGCAATGCCACTCCTGGGCATAGAACTATACTTTGAGAAGATACACACCCCTATGTTAATTGCAGTGCTGTTTACAATAGTGAAGACGTGGGAAGAATCTAAATGCCCATCAACAGATGAATGGATAAAGAAGATGTGGTACATGCCTAGGCTTCCCAGGTGGTGCTAGTGGTAAAGAACCCGCCTGCCAGTGCAGGAGACATAAGAAACATGGAATCAATCCCTGGGTCGGGAAGATCCCCTGGAGGAGGCCATGGCAACCCACTCCAGTATTCTTGCCTGGAGAATCCCACGGACAGAGGAGCCTGGCGGGCTGCAGTCCATAGGGCTGCAGAGAGTCGGACGACACTGAAGCGACTGAGCACACACACACACACCTGATACATGCATACGTATGATGGAAGATCACTCAGCCATAAAAAAGAACGAAATGATGGCATCTGCAGCAGCATGGATGAGCTCACAGACCATCACACTAAGTGAGGCAAGCAAGACAGAGAAAGACAAGTATCATACAGTGTCATTTATATGTGCAATCTGCAAACTGACACATTTGAGCGTACTTAAAAAACAAAAATAGACTCACAAAGAAAACAAACATATGGTCACCAAAGAGGAGGCGGGGGGTGGAGGGATAAATTTAGGAATTTAGGATTAGCGGATATACACTACTGTCTATCAAATAGATTAAAAAAGGGACCTACTACAGCAAAGGAGCTATGTTTCAGTTCAGTTTAGTTGCTCAGTCATGTCCGACTCTTTGCGACCCCATGAATCACAGCACGCCAGACCTCCCTGTCACCAACTCCCGGAGTTCACCCAGACCAACGTCCATCGAGTTGGTGATGCCATCAAGCCATCTCATCCTCTGTTGTCCCCTTCTCCTCCTGCCCCCAATCCCTCCCAGTGTGGCCAAAGTACTGCAGTTTCAGCTTTAGCATCAGTCCTTCCATAGAACACCCAGGGCTGATCTCCTTCAGAATGGACTGGTTGGATCTCCTTGCAGTCCAAGGGATTCTCAAGAGTCTTCTCCAACACCACAGTCCAAAAGCATCAATTCTTTGGCGCTCAGTTTTCTTCACAGTCCAACTCTCACATCCATACATGACTACTGGAAAAACCATAGCTATGTTTAATATCTTTTAATAATCTATGGTGGGAAAGAATCTGAAAAACTGTGTGTGTGTGTATATATACATATATGTATATACATACACATGATATTTATGTATATATACATATATAAAAAACTAAATCACTTTGCTATATGTCTGAAACACTGTAAATCTCAGTAATAACACTTTAAGCCTCTCATTTGACTAATAATTTAATATAGGAGGGAACAAAAGCCTTACCTTTCTAACTGTATCCGTCTTGGAGAAACACAGGGTTGCATTTTTGCATTGAGCACCTTGCAGTACTATTTCTTTTTGCAGTGCTCTCAGATGTTTAAGGACTTCCCTGGTGG
>NW_011494867.1:4401291-4401500 GCF_000754665.1 Bison bison bison
CTCCAGTACTCTTGCTTGGAAAATCCCATGGACAGAGGAGCATAGTAGGCTACAGTCCATGGGGTCGCAAAGAGTCGGACACGACTGAGCGACTTCACTTCACTTCACTTCAGATGTTTAAGAGAGTCACATAAAAAGTCAGCAAGAAAGACATCTGACGGTCACCCCTGGTGTGGGCCCGAATCATCAGGCATAGTCATTGCCCCCCC
>NW_011494867.1:4401600-4414647 GCF_000754665.1 Bison bison bison
TCCCCCCCCGCCTCAGAATTCCCAAAGGGGAAAGTGAAGTCGCTCAGCCGTGCCCGACTCTTTGCGACCCCATGGACAGTAGCCTGCACCAAGCTCCTCCGTCCATGGGATTTTCTAGGCAAGAGTACTGGAGTGGGTTGCCGTTTCCTTCTCCAGGGAATCTTCCCGACCTAGGGGTTGAACCCAGGTCTCCTGCACTGTAGACAGGCGCTTTACTATCTGAGCCACCAGGGAATTTTAGAGAAAATTAGAAACTATTATAATGATGATGCATGGCTTGATATGCCCCTGTGTTTTTTCCTGAGGGAGTGGGAAGAAAAACGTGTTTGACAGACCCAAGTTTAAGTTCTTTCCTTCACCATTCACTGTCTGTGTGGTCTTGGGCAAGGAACTTATTATTGCTAAACAATGTTAGTTGTTTTGCTTGGGGGAAAAAAAAATGAGGTCATTAATGGTTGTCCAGTGAGTGATTTATGGATATTGATTCTAGTATTTGTTTTCATTTGTATTTTGGATTCATGAGGCAGAAACCACACACATAACCCAACGAAGAGCTCTGTTATAAACACGTATGTGAAGTATCCAAGGACCCCTTAGGTATCTGACGGCAGGGGGCACATGGGGCAAGGAGGCACCACAGGTCGAGAGTGGGCTCTTCCATCCTTGATAATTCAGCAGTGAGGTGTGTATAGCTGACCCTGGTGGAAGCTGCTGGGTTGGCTCTGCGACCTGGCTCAGTCCTACCTTTTGACATCCTCTCTGGTACCAAGTTGTTCTCTTGATGCATGTTTTCCAATTCATGGTTTCTGAGATCCAGTTCTTGGACCAGCTCATTTGCTTTATGCTGCATGCACTCCTGCTCAAACTAGGATTGGCCACTCCTCCAACACTGGGTCCAACCATTGGTACAGTCAGCTGGCAAAGAGATAGGAAGTTATAAATGTGGGCCCTGGATGTGCCCCCTTCATCAAGGGCAGTGGATGGAGTCCCTGTGAAGAGGGACTAGGGTGTCATCTGTGAGGTCCCAGGTTCTGGACTTGGCTTGGATTCGAATCCTGACTTCGACAGTTTCCACAGATGAGACTTTACACAAGTAACTTGTTGAGCCTAAGTTTCCTCATCTGAAAAGTGGGTATGATAGTTCATACTTTGTAGGAGTGTTGTTGAGTCTTAAATAACAAAAGGAAAATGTTTATCCCAGTTTCTGCCCCAAATGAGACCCTCAGTAAATGCTGGCTGGCTCCATTTGAGGAGGAGGTGCATGGGCAGACACCATGAAACAGGTCTGATGTAGCATAAAGGTGCTTCGTCACCACCTCGTCACCTCCTCTCTGCTGAGATAAACAACACTGACCCATCCCCCCTCACGTGGGACACACCTCCTTCATGTTTCCATGCTGAAGGTGACTGGCTTCCTCCACAATCCTGAGTGCATGCCTCACTGAGAAAACGGGGTGCTCCTGGCTCTATAAGGTCTTGGCCCTTATAGAGGCTAAGCCCTTATATAAGGCTCTATAAGTCTTGGCCCTTCTCTCTGGCATTGAGTAGCTGCCTCCTCATTTATAATCACTGCACCCGCTTCATGCTGGATGGAAACTGAAGGCTGCCCTACAGAGCAGTGCGACAGGCATCTCGGCTGAATCCTTGTCCAAGGGGCTGGCGCGTTTACAGCACTGTCAAGTCATCTCTTCTGCCATTTCTCCATCAGGGGTCTTGGGAAATCATAAGTTTTCACATGGAGAATATAACACGGTGAGCTGAAATATGTGTGACATGAGATGGAGTGTTTGATTTGGGATGTAGAAATTCCTTTTATTGTTATACAGTGATGTTTTATTTATTTGATTGTGTCGGAAAATGGGCTATTTCACAGAAGCGAAGCTTACAGATAGCTCAAGTTTTCCCATTTCAGCTCTGAAACGATTTTTCACTCTCATTTAATGGCAATCTTCCCAAAATATATCTCACACTTCAGCCTTCTTAATAGAAGACACAGATATTATTATTGAATATGTACTTTTTACTTGGCACAATGCCTGATTCTCATCAGTTTTCCCAACAACCCTGTGATACGGGTGCTCTCATAACTCCCATTTCACAGATGAGGAAACTGAGGCTTAGAGAGGTTGCATAACCGACCCAGGGTTACCCAGGGAGAAGTCGTGGAATTGAGACTTTATTCAGCCACATTATTGGAGAACATTTTGGTTACTAAGTGGCCCTAAGAACTACTAAACATCGAAACAGGATGGTTGGAAGTCTACACACACATTTCAGAAGGGTGTCCATGACTCTGAGCATCCCTTGGCTGTTTTCTAAAAGGCGTTAGTACTCAACCTGGCAGCACGTGTTTTTGAATATTCATGAATATTCCTTGATTCAGTGTGTGTTGCTTGAGTACCTACTGTGTTGCTGTGGGTATGAGGCATGCCAGGTATGCTGGGAGCCAAGAAGTGTGAGGCATGCAGCTGTCTTCAGAAAGGGCACACGTCAGAGATACTTCGGTGGGGGGAATATGTGAATCTGGCCTCATTTATGGCTAGAAAAACCTTGAGAAAGGGGTGACTCTAATCCGCCTTTCAAGGAAGTCACCCTCCTTGCCCCTGTCCATTGCTATGGATGAGACTGACAAGTGGAGACCAGAGGTGGAAGGTAGACGTCCTGTGTCCCTGGCTGCAAAGAGGCCGAGGAAGAAACGGACAAGCTGTGTTTAAGAAAGAGTTCAAGTCTTCTGCTTGCGAGAGAAGCTATGGTCAGAGGCCAATAGGCCTTGGGCCAGACCGAGGACTTCGGTTTCTCCAACCCATGTCTTCCTTAGATGGCAGCTTGTGAAAACAGGAAGTACGTTAGAGCCACATGTGCGAAAAAAATACATGCTCGTGTATTTCACATACATGCTTTCTCACTTCATTCCTTCACAGCTGTTAAATGCAATTCTCAATTGTAGCTCTTAAAAAAACAACCAATAGTTTGGAACATTGGTAGCATCATTACAATCAAGTATGTGGATTTCCAAGGCAATGACTTTGATATAGTTTAATGATAACTTTCTTACTTCAAAAGTAATATGTCTATAGAGAATACCAAACAATTTCTCTCAGCCAGAGACAACTCAGGTTTTTGAAACAAGCCTTCCAGTCTTCCCACACCCACTGGCCTGTCCCTTTGACCTCTCTCTTTCGAGTCACCGTCCTGCAGGCGCACCCAGCCTGGTCTCTTGATGGCTCACGGTCAACATTACGGCTGTCATGGTGCTGGTGTAGGTCTGTGAGATGGTTGAAAGTGAAAGCAAAAGTTGCCCAATCATGTCTGACTCTGTGACCCTGGAATTCTCCAGGCCAGAGTACTGGAGTGGGTAGCCGTTCCCTTCTCCAGGGGATCTTCCCAATCCAGGGATAGAACCCAGGTCTCCCACATTGCAGGTGGATTCTTTACCAGCTGAGCCACAAAGGAAGTCCAAGAACACTGGAGTGGGTAGCCTGTCCCTTCTCCAGAGGCTCTTCCCAACCCAGGAATGGAACCTGGGTCTCCTGCATTGCAGGTGGATTCTTTACCAGCTGAGCTACTTGTGACAGTCTATTTGAGACCTTTTAAGTTAGATCTTTTTTTCTCTTTCTTTTTCATAGATAGGTGGGTGGCCATTATGTCTGGCTGCTTTCTGTGTTTCTTCTTATAAGCTCTTCCTAGTATTTTTTTTCCCTCAATTAAGTGCTAGAATGGCTAATGACCAGGCTGGTCAATACATTTTTAGAGTTAGAGTAAGGAGGCTGTGAGTGGGGACAACGAGGCTCTCTCTTGCATTAGAGCATGGACGCTGCAGATGCCATTTGAAGGGCTGAGAAAGCATGAGTTGTCTAGAGAGATAATTGTTTTGCTTTCTTGGTGACATCTAGCTAAGTAATGTTATTATTAGACACATTTTTCCAGAAAGTTAAAAAAGAAAGAAGAGAGGAACTGGGGGAGGAAGGGGAGGGAGGGGATGGGAAGGAAAGAAGAGTCAAGCCAGTGCTTTCTTTCCATCTCATCGTGAATTTCTCTCTTTTCATTTTGCTGTTTACAGTGGTTTAAACTTCATTGACTTGATGGTGCGCCAGGGGAATATCGACACCCCTCCCAAGACCCCGCTGGTGCCAGGATTTGAGTGTTCTGGGATTGTTGAAGCCCTAGGGGACAGCGTTAAAGGATTTGAGGTAATGTTTTGACTTCTGACTGAAGGGGTGATATTTATCTGGAATCTATTGAAATAATACAAGATAAAACAAAACATTATGCAAAATGCATTTGAAATCATCTGTAACATGTCTTCTTGTTATTTGCTTTTTAAAATTTATTTCAATTGAAGGATAATTGCCCGATAGTAGTGTGTTGATTTCTGCCATACGAGTGAATCAGCCGTGGGCACACATATGTCCCCAACTCCTGAACCTCCCCCAGCCTCGCCCTACCCCTCACAGAGCATGGCCTGGAGCCCCCCGTGCCGTCAGCGGCTCCCATCAGCTATCTGTTTCACACACGATATTCATAAGTGATAGGACTTTCCCAGTGTTTCATGCCTTTCTCAGGGACCATCTTGTTACAACTCCTCACAACAGTCTGGTGAAGTGGCCAGGGGAAACCTTAACATCCCCTTTATTCACTTTATAGCTATTAAAAAGATTTTTAAAAAGAAAAATGTTTTTTTAAAAAGATTAAAATGAATACAACTATGGATTTGGCCATGGGTTAACCAAGCGTACACCCCTCCTCTCTCTACTCGTGGCTCCCATTTCGCCATCACATCAGGCTCAGAAGTTAATTACAAAATGCAAAGGTTGGTGAGAAATAGCCTCTGTTTCTTCTAATCACTTATAAGTCATTATTTCAGACATTGAGAAAGGGCATTTTTGGATGAAAAATGTAAAGACAAAGGGTAGAGTTATCTGACAGTAAGACAGAATTGGCTATGGGTTGGTGGCTTGGGGAGTAAGACAAGTCTACAAAGGGTTATTATATAATTCTGTTTTTGTACATGTACATAACTCCCAATAACAAAATTTTTAATCACTGAAAATATCCTATTTACCATTACCATATAAATCAAATAGGATCTGGTCTATGAAAACTGAAAAACCTATGGGCAAATCAACTATACAAAATTGTGGTAGTTGAGAGCAAGAAAAGCCATTGGAAATCAGGCATAAGAGCTCTCATTAAACTTTAGTGCTTCCCCACGGAGAGACAAAGAGACCTCACACTTGAGAATCCATCATAACCAGAAACATGGGCAAGTTACTGTTTTTCAGCCCCATCACAACCCTGCAACGTAAAGATTATTATCCCCTTAGAGATGAAGTTCAGAAGGGTTTGGTAGTTTTCCATGCGGTCAGAATGAGAGCAAGTAGAAGGTGAACCTGAATTCAAACCACTAGAGAGTTTTGATTCTTCCTACAGTCCCACAATCTTTACCCCTCCTCCCCACCTGCAAATGCTGCATTGGATGGTTAATACAGGAAGAAAAATCCTGTAAAAGGCAATGCCAAAATCCCCTCAGAATCGATTTTGAGCCTGCTGCTTGGTCTCAGTGCCTCAGAGCCTCAGTATACTTTGAAAATATCAATATGCTCCAAATTCATTATGATGAATGTCTGGACCCCTCAACCAGCTCATCTGTCTTTTTGTCAGTGGTTTCCAGATAACACGGCAGAAAAACGTTCAGAGAGAAGTAATTGTGCTTTTTCTTTTCTTCTCTATGACTTTACATTTTCTGTCCCCAGGTAGGCAATATAACCAGAGGCAGCACCGTCTCTCCCTGAAAATGCTGCGTATAAGAAATACAATCTGTTCTTCATTCCTCCACGTGGTCCCAAAGGAAAAGAGCATACCGTTTGCTCTATCAATCCTGAGCACTGGATAAACAACCCATCATTTTAGGGATGGGTTGACCTTGGTTTATAGGGAGGAATCACTGTGCCTGTTTATATATATTTTCCCTTATGTATGATCTTTCTTTTGCTAGTTAGCCCTGGCTTGCTTATTGTCAGATTGATCCATCATCTCCTCCACCCCTCCTCCAGTCCTTTAAGCTGCACTAATAAAAGAAGCCACCTACGGGTTTCTAGTCAGGGCGTGATTGGGGAGAAAAACCAATACTAATATGCCCTCTATAAGTCTGACTTATGATTTTCAATCATGTTGGAGATAGAATTCCACACAGCAACACATGGAATAGCTAGCTGTCTTGGCTTGATCGATTACAAGGAAGCCTTGAAAAATTCTTGCCGGGAGCACTGCAGAAAAGGAATCATTTGGGCTGCGTTGCCAAAAACTAATTTCTTTTCCCTAACAGAATCAAATAATGAGGTGAATTAGATATTTTTGAAAAAGTTTCCCACCTCTGGACTCTGAGATTAGGGCTTATCTGATGGCTGACCCCTCTTTTTGACGTTTTGATAATGAAATGAGAGGCCTGGAGCAGACAACTCTGCTGGATGGCACGACCATTACTGTCAGGGTGGTCTGGGGTGGTATGACCATCACTGTCACGGTGGTTGAGATACTCTTTTCCCACACTCTGTTTACACCGCACGTCATCAGCTACTCTGTGGTGCTACGATAGAGCTTTAGGTTTGCATGACTCTGAAAAAGGAGGATGCCGGTATTAGACCAGAGCGATCCTCTGGTCCAAGCCATGATGTTCCTGACAGCATCCTTTGATTCTCAATGCTTCCAAGGATTGACCCTCACTGCCCATGAGACAGCCTCTCCCACCCATCAGTTTCCTCACTAGACAGCTCTTCCTCTGCTTCATGAAACTCAGTGGGTCAAAGATTTAGCTTTCGATCATTAAAATGTGAATTCCATGGGAGATCAGGAACCAGGCTTCTTAAGAGCTGGCACTGACTGTTCTTTGCTCAGTTTACATGCACCATGCCATGTAGGTTGCTTGCTTATTATTTTATTTAATCTCATAAGGAGCCGTTCCTAATATTAAACCCATGTAAGAGCCAAGGAAACTGGAACTTAAAGACCTTAGACTAATATTCCCAGACTTCGTGGGTTTCGCCTGTCGCACACTCTTATATAACTCAGTGTCTTCTTTGTAGCACTTAGGTGTAATGAATGAACTATTTGTATCTGGAGTCAGCCTCGCTATGTTCGCATCCAGGTCCAGCTGCTCTCTGGCTGCATGACTTTTGGGTCAGATCAGTGACGTGATCTTCTCTTTGCTTCAGTTTAAGTGTCTGCAAAAAACTCTCATCGTTCATCTGTAATATGGAGCTATAAAAAAAACCAGTCTCATGGGAGGCTTTTGTTGTAGTTTGTTGAACAGAGGTAAAAGAGAAAGGCTAAACTAGAAGAAAACAGTAGAATCAATTACTAAAACAAAAAAAGTAAACTAAAACACAGATATATGGAAGCCATTAGTTTACTGAGAAATCACTATGACAGTAACAATTTGAATATTGCATTGAAGAGTCACAGTACAAGCCTAACGTCAGATAGCAGAATGGTTCCATTGAACTACCACTTGGCAACTCATAAGCTGTTCGTGATGGTTTACTTTGTATTTCCCTTGAATAATGATATGTTATGGGGGGGGAAAAAAAAACTTAGCACATGATTATAACCACTTTAAAGGGAAGACCACTCTTTTCTTTTCTGCCTGGTGTCTGGCTATGTAAACCACTGATTAAAAAAAACCGCAGTCTTCAGCCCTGCCTCATCCGATCAGGTGGTAAACCACGTGACAGCCTTAGGACAACGCCTGCCGTATAATACGTGTGCTCCTCACACCCGCGGGCAGTCTCCTATTTCTCTCTGAGCCTGGTTGCTTTTATTCAATTCCCTGCACTCAGATTTACATGACTTTTCTGACGCACCACGTTTCACATCTAATGCCATCGGTAATCCGGTGCTAACCTTTGACGCAAATACTGCAGTGAACTAGCCTGGCAGGGAATCAATACGGGCTGGGAGAGAACCAAAGAGAGCAGACTGACTCCCAGCCCTGCCCCTTTGACCCTCCACGTCCTGAAACAGGGAGATTAGATGAGAGGTCGGATCGGTAATGTGACCTTCTGACGCTAACATTCCAAGGCGTGCAACGTGGTGCACGTCGATATTTATGCTCCGGAAGAGGGATACAGACCGGGGCTTCCATGGCCTCTGGGAAGCTTGCAGAGATTGGTTCAGAGCATCCACAAATGCCTCAAAAGGCAGGTGAGGTGAAGGTGTGCATATTTTAGGGTTTGAGGTTTCTTTTTTTTCCCCCCTGGGAAGGACTCTACAGTTTTTGCTAGATCATTAAGTGTACTTGAGAAATCTCTCAAAAAAGACTAAGAAACCTCCACTCACGCCGTGCTTCCCTCTCGCCAGATCGGGGACCGCGTCATGGCATTTGTCAATTACAGCGCCTGGGCAGAGGTAGTGTGCACACCTGTGGAATTTGTCTACAAGATCCCCGAGGACATGAGCTTCTCTGAGGCCGCTGCCTTCCCCATGAACTTCGTCACCGCCTACATGATGCTCTTCGAAGTCGCCAACCTCCGAGAAGGGATGTCTGTGCTCATACACTCGGCTGGCGGCGGCGTGGTGAGTGGGCTGCTGTGCGTCCTCCTCCCCGAGGTCAGGGTGGAGAGAGTGGAGTGACACGCGGTTGATGATGTTTCTTTGTGAGCTGTGTCCATTCGTAGAGATGATCACTGTGGTTCTCCTGAATCTCACTTGAGTGGCAGAGTTCATAAGGACGAATGTGTTGGGGTTAATGTGAGCCTCAGAGATGGTTTCTCTGGAGTTTGGAAAGATCTCTTAGATGGTGTGTCTCAGTGGTGGATTCTGTAGAGAAGCACTCACTCTCAGCCTTGGCATCCCAGTGAACCTTCATGTCAATCACTGTGAGATGCTCCGTAGGTCATGTACTACTAACATTATCTGAAATGCCAAAATGGCGGAGGCTTTACTCTTTTCAGTAAGTTGCCACAAATTCGTGATACTTCCCAGAGTAATGGTGTCCTTGTTCATTTGTGTTCTGATATATTTTCTTGAGTGGCAGGGAGGCAGATGGAGATTGTACTAGCACAGTGGGAATGGCACTTTAACCTAAGTCTACCCATGAGAGCAGTTGCTTGTAGGAATGTCACCTGTAAGGCATGTTTTGACAAGGGAAGAAATAAAGGAAATTAAAATTGCTGCCCTGGAGCTCAGGAATGGCAGAGATTTCTTTCATGGTTTGGATGGATCTCAGTACCAGTCACATCATATGTACTGCCAACCTGACCCAGGGCAAGCACTGTGTTCCCCTAGGTGTCTTGGGGTTGGAGGAAAACTCCAACCTTTGAGAATGAGGGGTACTTGTGCTCAGTCACTAGTCATGTCTTGACTGGGAAATTCCATGGACAGAGAGTGAGATGTTACTCACTAATTCAGTGACTGTGCATTGAATACATACTACGTCTTGGGCTCTATGGGGATAGAGATTAAAAAGAGAGGGTCTGGATACACTGTCCAGTAGGGCGTGAGAGGTTCTTGGGGTTGAGGATTCTGTTGTTTTATGAACTCAGAGATGAACTCTTAGGTTGCGTATATCTTAAAGATTTTTTTCATTGGTGGTTCTACTAAGGTTGTTTTTTTTTGTTTTTAATCTT
Source organism: Bison bison bison (assembly GCF_000754665.1). Lineage (NCBI taxonomy): Eukaryota > Metazoa > Chordata > Mammalia > Artiodactyla > Bovidae > Bison > Bison bison. The sequence continues at coordinate 4,411,224 of NW_011494867.1, forward strand.
GGCTTTCTACAACTACCAAAACCTTATATACTGTACAACTCATTTCTGGTTTTCCTTTCCAAGAAGACAAGGAATGCCTTTAAGAAGAATATCTTCAATCACTTTAGCAAATTTGCCAATGTCTTTTGACCATGAGTAAAGATACAATAAAAGTTAAATATCCCCCAGAAAAGAAATGGATTTCAGTGCCAGTGAATCTGTTAACAGCAAGCAAGCCATTTAGAACGCTGGTATTTATGAGCTCGGTGTGCTCGGCACGTAACGTGTGAGACCTGTTTTCCTTTTATCAGCCTCAGTGCCAGGCTTTACAGTGGAGCTGGATTCAGTTCTGCTGAGAGTCTGTGTCGAAACATCGGCATTGACGTTGTTTGGTTATATGTTTTGATTTTTTGTTTTTCATTTGAGTTTGTTCTTCTTGGAACCAAGAGAAATGTATCAGGGACCTGGGTCTCACAAAAGAGAAAAAAACGTCTTGGGAAATAACAGAAGTTCTTACCATGCCTTATTCTGGGCTCACAGACACGAAAGGACTAAACTCTGAACTAAACTAAAGGACAGTAAGAAAAAAAATGTGAAACAGGAAGGAACTGGGGGAGGGGACAACGAGGGTAGATAACTAATGGGGCATATAATGCAGGCTTTGATGTCTTATAGCTCTGCTGAAGCTTCTTGGCTTCCTAAGAGTGGGTTGTGCAAAGGGAGAAAAATGATCAGCCATGTGCACTTGTGTTCATTTGATGGAGATAAACCAGTCACCAGGAAAACCATAACCAGTACTGGGGTGTTTGTTAGTTACTTTGCTTTTGGCCAGGCCATGCAGGCTGTGGGATCTCAGTTCCTCCACCAGGTATCAAACCCATGCTCCTGCAGTGAAAGCCCAGAGTCTTAACCACCGAGCCACCAGGGAAATCCCAGTGCTGATTTTAAGGCCAGGGATAATTATCTGTCGTTTCTCATAAGAAATGTATGCTGACATGTAATGAACATCCACTCACAGAACAGTTACCATAAATGCAACTTCTCCTGTGATGCTGCTTCTTATGGTGTGCTTGTTTCATAATCTAATAGCACTAAGTAAAGCAAAGTTTAGTGAAAGTGAATAGCCTGGGGCCAAAAGGATGTGGTCTGGCTAAACCCAAGGACACTTGAAGGGTGGGGTTGGACTTCCAGCTCTCAGGTGCTTGGGTCTCTAAATAGCATTTTTCCCAATCAAGATTTGATGGGTGGTATGTGGCATGGGGGCTTCCCGGGTAGCACCAATGATAAAGAACCTGCCTGCCCATGCAGGAGACAAAAGACACGGGTTCGATCCCTAGGTTGGGAAGATGCCCTAGAGAAGGGCATGGCAACTCACTCCAGGGTTCTTGCCTGGAGAATCTCATGGACAGAGGAGCTTGATGGGCTACGGTCCATAGGGTCACAAAGAATCAAACATAACTGAAATGACTTAGCATGCACAAATACGCATGCAGCATGGAGTTCAAGGTTACCGTGAGAGGAAAGTCTTTTTGCCAAGCACATATCCACATATGTGAACACTCAAGTGAGATGGGGTGGACTTGACACAGTCTTATAAAAAACCAACAGGTTCTGAAGGGAGCCCAGACCATGTCACCACCCCATGGTGGAAAGAGCAGCGGGCCACCTCCGGGGCAGACCTAGATTCCTCCCAAGAAGACAGCCAGCCACTGCCCTCATGATGGGGGGATGGGCTCCCTGGGGAGTACTTTTCATGAGCTATCTGTGATGCTCTGGAAAGGTACAGGGTGTTGCCCATCACCATTGGATAAATTTGGCTCAGCTGCAGTGGGCAGCAGGAGACATGAGACATGGGTTCAACCCCTGGGTTGATCCTCTAGAAGAGGAAATGGCAACCCACTCCAGTGTTCTTCCCTGGAGAATCCCATGGACAGAGGAGCCTGGTGGGCTATGGTCCATAGGGTCACAAAGAGTCAGACGTGACTGAAGCGACTTGGTGCACAGCACAGCTGTGGTAGGCAGGGTGAGTCTCTCTTTCTCTCTCCATCCCTGACTCCCCCCACCCGACCCCAGACATCCACATCCTAATCCCTTATACAGCAAAAGGGATTGTGCAGATGGGATTAAGGAAAGGACCTTGAGGTGGAGAGACCCTTCTGAATTATCCAGGTGGGTCTGATAAAAAGAAGGAGATTCAGAGATGTTACACTGATGGCCTCAAGGATGGAGGAAGAGACCATAAGCCAAGGGCTGTGGGCAGTCCCTCGATGCTGAAAGAGACAGAGAAAGGGACTCTCCTGGAGCTTCCAAAAGGAACACAACCCTGCTAAAAACCTTGATTTTAGCCTCAGGCAACCCATTTTGGATTTCTGATCTCCAGAACTGCAATATAAAACCTCTGTATATATGTAATATATATCCTATTACAATATAAAACTCTGGCAGAATAAATTGGTTTTATTTGTTTTTAGCCATGGAACTAGATGGTAATTTTTTGTAGCAACAATAGGAAATGAATTCATAGAGCTACTTTCTCTGGGTTGTTTCCCTTTTCATGGTGAAAAGCCAGTAATAAATTGCAAAACTAGGATTCACACCCTCCTTTGGCTGATTAGAACACACTTCTCTTTCCACTCAACAGCTCCATCATTCATTCCTTCATTTATTCATTCATTCAACACATATTTGTTCATCTTCTACTTTAGTGCCAGCTATAGACATTTCTAAGAGCCAAAAAGGCTGTGGCCTGGGTATATGGTTCCTAACTTGATGATGATCAGATGACAAATCAGATTCAACCTAATTAGGATAAAGTTTGCTTAACTGAGTTTATATAAAGTGTGTAGTCCTCATGGTACCAAGACTTCTTCTGTCTGACTTTATCAGAGGCTGTGGAGCAGAATTTGCAGACAGGAAGTGAGAAATGCCAACCTAAACGTGATTTGGAAAGAAACTTTAATATCGTATAGGGAAATAATTCAATCCAGAGCCAGTCACTTTCTCATCTAAATTGCCCAAGTCTCCACTGCTGTATCCGATCTCTGAAGATGCTGTTGATTTCCTCTGACAGTAGCAGAGTCAGATGGTCTGAGAAGATAACACACCTAATCAAATCTCTGTGTGTACTCAGTCACTCAGTCGTGTCCAATTCTTTGCAGCCCCTTGGACTCTAGCCCGCCAGGCTCCTCTGTCCATGGAATTTTTCAGACAAGAATACTGGAGTGGGTTGCCCACTTCCTACTCCAGGGGATCTTCCCAACTCAGGGACTGAACCACTGTCTCTTGCATCTCCTGTGTTGGATTCTTTACCAGTAGTGCCACCTGGGAAGCCCCAATCAAGTCTCTGTCAGTCGCTCAGTAATGTCCGACTCTTTGCGACCCCATGGACTGTAGCCCGCCAGGCTTCTCTGTCCATGGGATTTCCCAGGCAAGATACTGGAGCGGG
>NW_011494867.1:4414747-4425661 GCF_000754665.1 Bison bison bison
CCTTTGTCAGTCGCTCAGTCATGTCCGACTCTTTGCGACCCCATGGACTGTAGCCCGCCAGGCTTCTCTGTCCATGGGATTTCCCAGGCAAGATACTGGAGCGGGTTGCCATCTCCTTCTCCAGGGGATCTTCCTAATTCAGGGATCAAACCTGTGTTTCCTGCATCGGCAGGTGTATTCTTTACCACTGATTTGTTACTGCTACATCATAAATGCAGTAAACACTTGTGAACCAAAACGCTGTTGCAAGCCATTTTTTATGGCCTAGAAAACGTATATGCTGAGCTAAGGAGAGTCCCATCCTTGATTTAATCTCAGAAAAAAAAATCACTCCTAGGGATCTTGTAAATTTCAGCCTAGTAAGCCGTCTTTGGTGGTCTTGCTCGTGCCATCCCACATTCTGAATATTGTTCCAGGTTTCCTCTCTGCATCTGGTGTGCATTATTAGTTGAATGAGGCCCCCTCTTCAAGGCCCTGTGGCCGTTTCACCCATATCCCCCTCCATCATCCCATGGTCCGGCTATTCTTAGTCTGTACTCGTCAGCATCCAACTAGAGGGTGCATGCATGAGATCTCAGAGCCAGAAGGAGACAAAGACATCCAGTTGTGTCCCACACCAGTTGTGTACCAGGGTCATTGTAAACAGAATTCATGTAGCCCTCGTAACAACCATCCCCAAGAGAGAGTACGTAGCAGGGAAGACTTCAGACCATGAGTTCTAGAGCTGGGCTCCCTGAGCTTAGTCCCAGCTCCATCTTCCAACCCCTTGGAGAGTCGACTTTCTCATTTGTAAAGCGGGGTAACATTATGGCCAGCCTCAGGCGGTACCTCTGAACTTGAAGCAGTATACTTGCACGTGATAAACACCCAGTAAAAATGAGTTATTGTAATTTCCCAGATCCAGAGTTTCAGAGTTGTTTCCAAGCCCACAACCGTTCATTAGATGGAAGGATCAAATTTGAACTCGGAATTCCAGGGCCAGGAACTCCCCCATCCATCGCTCTTGAGATTGCCCCACAGAGCCGGCCTCAAAACTGTCTGCACCGCCCCTGTCTTCTGTCTGCCCCCTACCCTATGCCCTGGATAAGAGGGTCTACACCATAGCAAGACCTCCGAATCCCCAGGAGCCTACAATTCTTGGAAACGGAATCTCTGAAAATTTTAAGAGGATAAAGTGCCTCTGTCATATCCTTAAATATCCATGTCATATCCATGAATAATAGAAGAGATGATGATTAACTGCATCTCAGCCATCAGCAGGAAGGGCTGTGGCCTGAGGACCCCTTGGGATGCATAAGACCCTCATTCTGTAACCGCTGACCCCGAGAAACAGGCCCTCACCCTCCTAAATGTCAAAGATGCTGCAGAGATGTGTCGTGGCACCAGGCCCCACCTCCCTGCTTCTGGAAACCTCTGATGCTGGCTGCCACTGCCTGACTTTCACAAGTCAGCAATATACCTTAGGTTAAGAAAAACATATCTAAAAACATTTCTTCCAAGCTGGGTCTATGTCTGGATAAGCCTCACTTGATCTTTATTTTTAGTTGCTTTTAACTTCTTTACAGTAAGTCATGAGTGAGCCAAAGAAACTATCTTTATTATAAACATTATAAAGGTTAAATTTGGCCTCTGAGACAGAGGCTTTGTTTATTCAATATTCGTTGAACATATATATCACATCATGAGGGAATAAGAGCTGAAATAGAGTCCAGTAATTTCCATACAGTGGCTGTGAGGTAGATACTGTTTCATCCCCGTTATAACAGAGGAAATTAAGACACAGAGAGGTTGAGTTACCTCTTTCAGGTCACCCAGCCATAGAGAGGATGGGCTCGCATGTGTACTTGGGTCTCTTTGAATATAGAGCTCGTGTTTTTTAAGTACTGGGAGGCCATGTGCAGAGAAACCCAGCTTCTGCTTAGAATGAAGTGGAATGGATTCCTCTCTCTGGGTTTTGTCAGTGAGCTTTCCCCCCACCCCAGGAGCTGAGGACAGCCTGGGGGGTTACTCAGGAGAGTTGAGCTATCTTCAGGAGGAGGAGGGGGCCATCCGTTGATACAACCAGCCTTCCAAGAGGCAGGCGGATTTAGTGCTGGAGCATCTTCTCTTGTTAATTTCCCAGCTGGAAATAAGCTGTAGGCTGCCGTGTCCCTGAAGGCAGGGATGGTGTGAAGTCCTCAACACTATGTTCTGAGCACACAGCCCAGTGCCCAGTATACTGGGGTTACTTGCTAAGTATTTGCAGAGGGAATGAAGGAAAAAAGGGGCAGAAGGAATGAAGGGGGAAAAGGCAGCATTTATGTTAGTTATAGAGACAGTACAGAACTTCAAGTGCTCAGATTCCAAAGTTTGAGCTGGTTTTCATCCTAGCTTCTCTGTTTTCCAGGTGAGAGACCTTGAATAAGTGCTTTAACTCCCTTGGATCTTACTTCTTCATCTGTAAGAATGGATATAATATCAATCTCAGTTTTTGTACAGCATTTTAAAAGAGGTTTATGGAGTGGGCTTTGCAAGCTAACCGGCATACAGGAAAGTCCAGTGTCAGCTGCTATTATTACTATTATCATCATGTTATTATTATCACTCTCTGGTTAGAAAATATTACTCAGTGCCACTGTGGCACTTAAACAGCCAGAAGCAAGAGAGCAACAAATCATAAAGTCAGCGGGCGGCTGGTTGTTGGAACCTGGAGCAAGGGGCAGGTAAAGCCGATCTCAGCATCCTTTGTTCATCCTCCCAGACAGGTGTCTGCACAATGATCTCATGAATTAGCGGGGCTGTCACACAAGCCCCTTTTCAAGCATCACTTTCCTCAAACACATAAGACATAATTAGACATGAAGAAAAATGTACCTCCGTAGTTCCAGCCCTTGGACATGCGCTGAGAACTCCAAACAGACAGACTAGTCTTGCTGAGTTTATATAACCCCAGGGACCCATCCACTTCCCAGCAACACACTTGAAAGGCCACACTTGCTTTTCAGAATATTATTGCCCATATTAAGATGAAAAAAAAAAAAAAAACTGTTCAGCTGGGAAAGTGTGCAGTGTACAGCAAGAAGCAGCCTCGCCTGTTCTCATGGGCACCCACCAAGCTGTCAACCGTTGTCCCCGCCCTCTACCCATCCCCGGCTGGCCACTGGTCCCTCTGACGGTGTCCATCCTGTGGCTCACTCTATGAGAAACTCCAGAGAATCCCCTACGCAGCCCCTGTTCAAACCGCGCTTGGGCTCCTCAACCGTTTGACTGGATAGAGAGATGAACTCTCAGCCTCACCTTTGCTCACACAAGCCCGAGTCCTTCTCGCACCCTGCTCCCCATTGTTCCCACCCTCCACCCCACACTTGCTCATAATCCCCTGCCCTCCCCACCGCCAGCCCCTGCCTCTCTCATCTCTCTGTGCCTGGCTCTGCCTCTGTCTGCATCTGTCTTTCTCTGCATCTCTATCTCTTGCTTTTTTTTCTCTGTATCTTTCTGTCTCTGTTCTTCCCTCTCCATTTCTTTCTCTCCTTCCTTGCTTTTATCTTTTTCTCGTTCCTTCCTTTTTTCTTCTTTGCTTTGTCTTTTTCTCTCTCCCCTTCCCTCCATCTTTCCTCCCTTCTCTCTCTTTCCCTTTTCCTCCCTCCCTCCCTCTCTCTTTCTTTCTTCATCTATCTAGTACAAGCCCTGAGGATAGGTAACTGTGTCAGTCTCTGGGTGTTATAAAGTGAGCAACATTAACCCAATGCCTCTGTCCTGAAGCCTGCAGTCTCATGGATATAATACATCTTTACCAATCATCAATGGCGGTGGTGATAGGCACTAAGCAGGGAGTAAATGGTGTTGTGACTATAGAATACAAGGTCTAAGCACCTAGTCTAGGGGATCAGAGATGACTGTACTTAGGAACCAAACTTAGGACTGCTATTTAAGGATGACAAGGAGCTGGGGAGGTGTAAACAGTGAAGGGAAGAGGTTAGGAGGTTACAAGAATAATCAACAATGTGGAATCTGCATATGTTCCGGAAACTGACCAGAATGTGGCAAGAGAGGAGAAGAAGAGAGAAAGAAGGGACAGTGAGTGAGTGGCAGGTGAATGACCACATGGCAGCATGACGACCATTTTTTTTTAATTTTTAAACTTTACATAATTGTATTAGTTTTGCCAAATACCAAAATGAATCCGCCACAGGTATACATGTGTTCCCGATCCTGAACCCTCCTCCCTCCTCCCTCCCCATACCATCCCTCTGGGTCGTCCCAGTGCACTAGCCCCAAGCATCCAGTATCGTGCATTGAACCTGGACTGGCAACTCGTTTCTTACATGATATTTTACATGTTTCAATGTCATTCCCCCAAATCTTCTCACCCTCTCCCTCTCCCACAGAGTCCATAAGACTGTTCTATACATCAGTGTCTCTTTTGCTGTCTCGTACACCGGGTTATTGTTACCATCTTTCTAAATTCCATATATATGCGTTAGTATACTGTATTGATGTTTTTCCTTCTGGCTTACTTCACTCTGTATAATAGGCTCCAGTTTCATCCACCTCATTAGAACTGATTCAAATGTATTCTCTTTAATGGCTGAGTAATACTCCATTGTGTATATGTACCACAGCTTTCTTATCCATTCATCTGCTGATGGACATCTAGGTTGCTTCCATGTCCTGGCTATTATAAACAGTGCTGCGATGAACATTGGGGTACATGTGTCTCTTTCCCTTCTGGTTTCCTCAGTGTGTATGCCTAGCAGTGGGATTGCTGGATCATAAGGCAGTTCTATTTCCAGTTTTTTAAGGAATCTCCACACTGTTCTCCATAGTGGCTGTACTAGTTTGCATTCCCACCAACAGTGTAAGAGGGTTCCCTTTTCTCCACACCCTCTCCAGCATTTATTATTTGTAGACTTTTGGATCACAGCCATTCTGACTGGTGTGAAATGGTACCTCATAGTGGTTTTGATTTGCATTTCTCTGATAATGAGTGATGTTGAGCATCTTTTCATGTGTTTGTTAGCCATCTGTATGTCTTCTTTGGATAAATGTCTATTTAGTTCTTTGGCCCATTTTTTGATTGGGTCATTTATTTTTCTGGAGTTGAGCTGTAGGAGTTGCTGGTATATTTTTGAGATTAGTTGTTTGCATGACGACCATTTTATCCTTATCCTAAAAGCCATGCAGGGTCATGGGAGGGTTTTGAGCAGAAATTTAACCTGTGGTTGACAGTTTTATAAGATTCTGTATTGCTGAAGGGTGAATAGATTTGAGTGGGTCAGGGTGGAATCTGGGTGATTGAGGGATGGCCAGAGTGTCCTTCAGCTTCTCTTTAGAGTAATTAGAGCTCTGGATACCTGAATGCCAGAGATTCAGGCATGTAGGGCTCTATCCTTTGGTCTGACAACATCACAGTGTAGTCCTAGGTAAGCCTTTTCCCATCTTGTGCCTTAGGTTTTCCTGTAAAATGAGGTAATGCAACGCTGCTTCTGTAAAATAAGGTAGACCAGATGTTTCTCCTGTAAACTGAGATAGACCCATTGGTTTCTAAGGCCCGATGTCATGCTTTCTTGTGATGTGGCCAATCTTTACCTCCTAGATGAAAACTTCCTTACCTATCACTCTCACCAGCGCCAACTCCCCTCCCTATTCATCCACTCTCACCATGATTCTCTTCTTTAAATTCATAAGAGTCAGAGGAACAGTTAACAGTTGTTAAACGTTCAGTCTTTGGAACAGACTTCCTGGGTTTGAGTCCTGCTTTCTATGACTTACTACTTAGCTGTTTGTTAGTTTCCTTGTGTATAGTAGAGTTATTATACTTATCTCATAGTGTTGGGAGGCTTGAATAAATTAATATATGTAAAACATGTAAACAGTGCCCAAACCTAGTAAGTACCCAAACGTTACCTAATGAAACTGTAGGGGATGCTGTGCTGTGCCATCTAGAACACCCTTCAGAACAGAGGTACACATTTTCCCGAGCTGCCGGAAGCTTTGGCTACTGATGACTCACGGCTGTGTCCCCTCCCCAGTAATAGCTGTCGAGGGAGGGAGCTGCCTTGCTCAAGGTTTCTGCCCCTTGCTGGGGCAGCCCCTGTCTACACTGTTGGATGCAGGGCTACAGAAACCTGGCCCCCTTGCATCCATGGAGACAGCTCTGAAGGACTAGAGACAGCTCTGTAGGATTCACCCATCTTTGAAACAGTTGTGGGACTGGCATGATCATCTTTTGCAGGTGTGCCACAGCTCAACTTCTCTCTCTGCCCAGTTCTGCTTCCCTCACTCCTTTGCAGATGCTGTTCCCACGAGTACTTCCCAATAAGCACTCTGCACGCAGGTCTGCACTCAGAGTCCTTTTTCAGAGAACCTGGCTCTCAACAGTTATTGTGATGACCATTATGAGTTATCATCATCATATCATCATACCCCGCTTGCCTGCCTGGTTGCTTGGTTGAATTTCCAACAATGATCATCCTTTAGACCTTGCTTCTCCACCCTGTGCTTAGTTCTGGAAGCTTATCTTCTCTCCTTTCTGAGAATCCTTCCTGTTGTCTGGAGCACTGCTGAGTGCCCAGAAGCAGCTCGTAAGTGCTGGTGGGCTGAATAAGTGTGTACACAATGGGGCTGGTGCATACTTTCTTTCTCCTAAACCATTTGGGATCCACTTGATATTACTAAACCCAGGATATACACCAGACAAAACATCAGAATAACTTTGCAATATGGCCCCAAGCTGGGAAAACTGGGCCCTGGGCTTTCAGCTCTTATGGTGGGGTTTGCTTTTAGTATCAGGAAGAAAGAAATAAAGCTATTCCGGGCTTGGCTTAAAGAAGAGAAGCTCAGATTAAAGGCGTATTTCTCTTTATTTGGGCAAGCTACTTAACCCTCAGGACCTTGGTTTCTTCATTTTTGCAATGAAGATGAAAGTGGAGATGTGAGTAGTCAGTGATTAAATTCATATAGAGCTGTGGTTTCCCACAGCATGGCTCCTAGACCATCAGCATCACCTGGAAGTTGTTAGAAATGCAAGTCCTTGGGTCTCACCCCAGACCAACTATGGAGTCTGAAACTCTGTCATGGAAGCAGCAGGTCAAGAGACAGAATCTACAGGCAACTCTCCAACCTGAGTTTTAACAAACCCACCAGGGGACTCCAATGCAAGGTCAAGTTTGAGAATCAGTGATACGGAACTTCTAATAAGCCTGACACTCGGAAGAATTCAATAGGAATTAGATATCACTGTCATTTGGGTGGTGGTGCATTGTAGTGGGTAATGCACGTGAAATGTCATGCATTAAAGAAAGAATTAGTATTCATTCCAGTCTTCTGTATTAGTGTATGCTAGTTTAGGTTTAGGGCACAGAGGTTTAAACTCAACCAACCTGTATTTGCATCCCAACTTCGACAATTTACTGGATGATCTTAACCAAGGTGCTTAATCTAAGTCTCAGTTTTCCCGTGTGTAAAATTCACATCATAGCACAACCCTCCTCAGATTGGTATGCAGTTAACAAGAGAATGGAATCCTTAATACAACGTCAACCCCAAGTGAGAGCACGGTAAATGGTGACTGTGATTCTATCCAAGTCACGCCCTACGTCAAAGAGAAGACATAACGGCATAATTATCCTGTAACATTTCCATGTTTGCTCATAAAAGCAGATGTAGGACCCAGCTTGTCGTGTGTGCAGGAGGGAAGTCCTCATGAAATGGTACCCATCTGTGTCACACTGGAGTGAATGGTTATTTTCAAAGTCTCAAAGCTGTGAGCTCTTCCACTGTCGAGCTTTTCTCAATCCCATGTTGTTGGGCTGCGTGCCCGCCTGGTGGAAGGACTGACTCTTGATAGGGGAGGGAGTCTGTGGTCTGAGAGCAAGGGACGCACTTTAGTGTAAAACAGCAAGAAAAATAGCCCACAAGGAATATTTGGACGCTAAGGATGCTGTTTATCCTCCTCGGCTTCATTGCTTACTTTGTATCCATAAAATCTGTCTGGCATTCGTGTCCTGTTCCTCTGCCTGGAGCAGGCATTCATTTTTGTGAGCTGGCAGAAGAGGTTCAGACCAAATACTCAGCCACTAAGGAAAGAATATGTCTACTCATGAGGTTAGGGCTCTGGCCTTGGCACCTGGATGTGGGTTCAAACCCCAGCCCTGCTACTTGCTGATTATGTATCATCTCTTTTACAAGTCTCATTTTTTCCCATTTGTAAAATGAGAAAACTCATTCAGTATTTATACAAGTAGTCAACACAGCACATGACGCCCACTTAGCTATTTTTAATTGTCCTGTTGGAAATGATGTTAGACTGTCCAGCATGGATTTAAGGAGACAGATATTCAAATTACATAAGCGTGCTTGTTTTTGCACTTTTTTTTTCTGCCTTGTTATTCTCAGGCTAAATCGGGGTTACGATAACTTCACTTCAAACCGGGAGTGAGCTATATGGATTCACGTTGATGAATGGCAGAAACCAACACAATACTCTAAAGCAATTATCCTTCAATTAAACATAATTTTTTTTAAAGTTAACCATCAACTCCAAGCCCTCTTGCATGACGATGACACGTTTCCCCAGGCATCTCTAATTGCTCACATGTAGCTCTGACATCAGCTGGTGGTGGCCTTTTACTCCCTCCTTGCTGACCAAGGACCATCACCCCCACCAACAGTGGTGATCCTGGGGGCAGTGGAGGGCCACCTAAGGGCCCCCTGTTCTCTGTTATAAACGTCGAGCCGTGGTCAGGCTGAGTCAGGGGTATGGGGATGCCAGGCATGTCAGCGAGCTGACAGCAAGTTCCATTGGGCTGTCAGCCTGTCTCCTGAACACCCTGCCTTTCCGAGCTGGGGCTTCATTGTTCTGACAAGAAGACAGAGGCAGGGGACCTTGGTGATGGGAGGAGCCTGGAGGCTTCTTCCTTGGGAGGTGACAGTGCTGAGCTCAGCCTGGGGCTGGGATGTGGTGTCAAAGTAAGAGTCCAGCTAATGCAAGGTCAGGTCTGGACTTGGCTTTTGTGGAAAGAGGGAGTGGTACCTTGAGTGTTTTGCACTGCAAGGAGGTCAAACCAGTCCATCCTAAAGGAAATCAGTCCTGTATATCCATTGGAAGGACTGATGCTGAAGCTGAAGCTCCAATACTTTGGCCACCTGATGTGAAGAGCCGACTCATTGGAAAAGACCCTGATGCTGGGAAAGATTGAGAGCAGGAGGAGAAGGGGATGACTGAGGATGAGATGGTTGGATGGCATCACTGACTCAGTGGACGTGAACTTGAGCAAACTCCAGGAGACAGAGGAGAATGCTGCAGTCTATGTGGTCACAAAGAGTCCGACACAACTTAGCAACTAAATAACAACAACAGCAATAAAAAGTGATACCCAAGACTGTCCATCAGGGGATGCTATCAAGGGCTTTCGAAATCAGGCTAGTCACACTTTTCCAAGGAAGGAGAACTCTTCCCTGGGGCTGAATAAACCTGAGAGTCCATTGAAACAGAGTGATATATACAGGTGCCCGGCCTGTGCTTGGTCCGGGAGAGGCCTCTGCAGGGACAGAGATGCATAAGACAGCTCCTGCCTTGTGAGGACTCCCAGCTCTCTGGAGGAGATGGATAAACAACTGCATACATGAACTAGAATGTGGAGTCTGCACTAATCGAAGCACTTGGGAGAAAGAAGGGTTAATTCTCTATGTGGGAGGGATGCTATGTCAGCAGAATTCTTACAGATAAAGGTGAGTTTTCCAGGCTGCCGGGAAACATGGCACAGAAGGTCAGGGAAAGCGTGGAGCTAGCTGCAAGTAGTGTGTGTGCAGTGATGAGTGAGGAAGGAAGACAAGGCTCCCTCACAGGGGCCCTGAGCTGCCTGTCACGCTGGTTTCCCAAGACCCTCCCCCACTCGTACTCTCAGCACCACGATTTGAGTTTTATTCATAACTCTTTGAACAGACAAACTGATGAATAAATGAGATCCAAGATAATACCTAGTAGCAGTTTTTAAATTTAGTTATAAAATTTCAATTTTTCAAATTTTGTGAATTGTAATGGCAACCCACTCTGGTATTCTTGCCTGGAAAATCCCATGGACAGAGCAGCCTGGCAAGCAAAGAGTCAGACCCAACTGAGCAACTTCATTTTCATACACAAATTTAAGCACAGGAATGTATGTGTTGCTTAATTTTTTAAAACACGTGCTGCCAAGTACCTTGCACTCATTTTGTGTGGCTGATGACCACCCTATGTGGTATTTACCGTTATCATCAACCCGTTTTGCGGTTCAGGATACTGAGGCTTGTGGAAGTGAAGTTCCTTAGCCAAAGCCACATGGTTGGCAAAGACGGAAACAGGATTCACACTCAGAAGGGTCTTTCTCAAAGCCTGTGTTTAAACCTCTAAGGCAGGTCTGGAAATAGGAAGGAGACAGCAGGCAAGGTCTACCCATCTGCTCAGGATTTCTGCCTACCTGCCTATTTTTGGCACACTGAAGGGACCTTGCTACAAGCTGTTTCCTTTGACAGTGTATGGGGTCACACTGGCCTCTGAGAAGCCAGGTGGGCAGTGCGGGGCAGGAGTGAAGTCTGTCGGGGTAGAGGGGAGGGGGCGTGGTACGCACCAAGCCAGCTTGGAGGGACAGCCACTTTCCCCCACAACTCTCCGGGGCCCCAGCAGAAGGTCAAGCCCAGTAGGGTTGCCAGATATAGCAAAATTCAGATTTGATCTGGCAATCCTTCCTTCCCAGGGGCCACCAAGCTCTCACACAAAAACTCCTAAACCTTCCAAGGAGCTAATTACACCAGTGAGGCTGAAATCCTGGATTTGAGGAGATTAAGGGATGCATCCAGGCAGGAATGCATTAAGGAGGGCAAATATTTTAAGCCCCAAGAGATGTAACTGAAAGGAGCCCTGTTCTCTAGAGCCCATCCCCACGATGACAGAGT
>NW_011494867.1:4425761-4426921 GCF_000754665.1 Bison bison bison
CGAGACCTGGACTTCCCTTCCCAGGGCCAAGCAGAGGCTAGTCTTCCCACCTACCTACCACCCCCCACCTCCGCCCCCCGAAACCTGCCACTGCTCAGGGCTCTTCCCCATCCCCCCAGCCCCAGGACAATGGGGAAGAAGACTTCCTCTGCCACAAGGTACAGGAGGCAGGTTGTTGCCCCGATTCCTTTACCCAGCAGACCTCACTGAGCACTTGCTATGTGCCAGGCAACATGTTAGGTGTCTAGAATGCAATGGCAAATAATGGGGATAGGCACACAGCCAAAGACCAAACAAATATATGCACATGCGGACATACGTTATATATATACACAAGCACACATATGCTGCTGCTGCTGCTGCTAAGTCGCTTCAGTCGCGTCCGACTCTGTGCGACCCCATAGACGGCAGCCCACCAGGCTCCCCCGTCCCTGGGATTCTCCAGGCAAGAACACTGGAGCGGGTGCCCCTGCCTTCTCCAATGCATGAAAGTGAAAAGTGAAAGTGAAGTTGCTCAGTCGTGTCCGACTCTGTGCGACCCCATGGACTGCAGCCCACCAGGCTCCTCCGTCCATGGGATTTTCCAGGCAAGAGCACTGGAGTGGGTGCCATTGCCTTCTCCCATACATATGCCTATTCATATGCATATATGCATACATGAACGCATACTACATGATATACACCTGAAAGGATCAAGATGCTATTATAGAATAATCACAGAGGAAGACGCACTGCAGATTGAATCATCAAAGATGACCTCACTGAGTGGGTGACATTTAAGCACAGACAGGTTGCAATTACATGAAAAGCAAGAAAGAAGTCCATTGCAGGCTTTAGGAAACAGTGAACACCCAAGGCAGGAATTACTGATGGTATTAAGTCACTGGAAGAAGATTATTCTTGTATAGTCATGATTGTTTGGAGAAACATCAATAACCTCAGATATGCAGATGATACCACCCTTATGGCGGAAAGTGAAGAAGAACTAAAGAGCCTCTTGATGAAAGTGAAAGAGGAGAGTGGAAAACTTGGCTTAAAACTCAACTTTCAGAAAACTAAGATCATGGCATCTAGTCCTATCACTTCATAGGAAATAGATGGGGAAACAATAGAAACAGTGACAGACTTTATTTTCTTGGGCTCCAAAATCACTGCAGATG
>NW_011494867.1:4427021-4443485 GCF_000754665.1 Bison bison bison
AGATGATGACTGTAGCCATGAAATTAAAAGACACTTGCTCCTTGGAAGAAAAGCTATGACCAACCTAGACAGCATATTCAAAAGCAGAGACATTACTTTGCCAGCAAAGGTCCGTCTAGTCAAGGCTGTGGTTTTTCCAGTAGTCATGCATGGATGTGAGAGTTGGACTATAAAGAAAGCTGAGCACTGAAGATTTGATGCTTTTGAACTGTGGTGTAGAAGACTCTTAAGAGTCTCTTGGACTGCAAGGAGATAAACCATTCCATCCTAAAGGAGATCAGTCCTGAATGTTCATTGGAAGGACTGATGCTGAAGCAGAAACCAATACTTTGGCCACCTGATGTGAAGAACTGACTCATTGGAAAAGACCTTGATGCTGGGAAAGATTGAAGGTGGGAGGAGAAGGGGATGACAGAGGATGAGATGGTTGGCATCACCGACTTGATGGACATGAGTGTGAGCAAGCTCTGGGAGTTGGTGATGGACAGGGAGGCTGGAGTGCTGCAGTCCATGGGATTGCAAAGAGTCAGACACGACTGAGCGAGTGAACTGAACTGAACTGAACTGAATCACAGCATTGTCATGCCGAGATCTAGCTTGTTACCCACTAAGCTTTAGATACCCCCTTGCCCAGCCAACCCCCCCGAGGTCAGTGTATAGCCCCAGCTCATGCCATCAGATTCCTGCAGTTCTCTGCCTGAGGTCGTTTTCTGGTTTGCAACTTGGCCCTGGCTTGATGCAAGGTGGAAGTGTCTAGGAGTTAATGCCCCCAGGAGTGTCCTCAAGTGCATGATGGGAGTTGGCAGATAAATCCCTGAACTGGGAGAATTACCAGGTGTGTCCTGCGTGGTTTAGAAGATCCCCACTAGAAGTGCACTCCAGCTAGTCACTGGGCTAAGCTGCTTTATAGGTTGATAGGTTTTCCTCTCTCCTGCCTCACTGCCTTACTGCTTCATCTTACTTCCGGGATCAATTGCCAAATAAACCATGTGCACACATATCTTCATTTTAGGGTGTCCTTAGGGGGAAGCCCAAACCTTTGAACAAGTCATGATCGGCCAAGATGAACTCAAGCACTTCTCTCCATCATCTGCTGCCACCTTCTTCATCTCTAGCCATACTCGTCTGTTCATCTTCCCCTTGCAACCATGCATTTTCACTCCCGACAGCCTTTGCCAGCTCCCCTTATTTCTCTGACAAATTCCTGTTCATCATGTAAAAATCACTTCCCCATGGAAGCCTTCCCTGCTTTTCCATTTCTACAGCCTCGACAGTTTGAATATTCCCAACCATTCAAAACAATGGTGTAAAAGAATGTTTCACAATTGTATTATGGATAATGCCTTCATCAGACCTCATGCATCCATTTATCCATCCGTCCACCCGTCACCTACATCCATATATCAGGTACTGCAATTGTTCTCCAGTCTTCTCATCTAAATCTTGAGGTTCACAGTGAATCTTAGGCATCTCTCTGCTTCTAGCATGTCGTACAGGGTCCAGTTGGAGTGAGTGGGTGCTTGGCCATTTTTAATTGTTTGATCTAATTAAATTGATGAACTTCACCTGTTCCAGGCAGACAGCATCTGTGCAATGATAATGAGATTCCTAATTACACAGAGAAGGATACGTTTATTAAGTATGTGGAATTAACAAATGACCATGTTGTCAAAATGTGAACCACACGTAGACACTGTTTCATTACTTAAACTAGCTTGTCAGCTGTTAAGTCAGGAACCACGATGGATTTCCCGGTCCCTAAATGTATTATTCAAGGCAGAGACGGCCGTCGGCTTGCTCTACTTTATCAGTCCGTCGACTCTCTCTGCTTTATCAGTCTGTGGACTCCCAAGTTTGGAATTCCTGCTTTGCCTCCCACATCTCCTCTTTAGAACTATACTAAGCTGGCGGACCTCATAATTTATACTGGTAGGGTTGCCATGTCAACTATAGGATAGAACCCTATCTACTGGCAGTGTCTAATAAGGAAATAATCTAGGAGTTAGTCAAATGAGTGGCAAGTCTGTATTCAAACACTGACTGTCTAGTCTCTCCAACATTGGGCTGGACACAAAGTACGCAGTGGCAGATAAAGCAGATACAGACCCTGCCATCTGAAACTTACCATCAAAGATCTACATTCCAAGATGGTCACTGAAGTATGGCATTATAATTTCCTCTAAGATATGGACTGGTTACAAGGAATTATAGTGTATCCCACAATAGAATATTCCCCAACCATTCAACATAATGCTGTTAAAGAGTGTTTCATGCCCACGAATATGCTCATGGTGTAAGCTTAGAAAAAAATAATCAGGGTACACAGTGGTATATTCAGTGTGATTTCAATTCTGTAGACAACCAGATACTAACCTATACATGTCAGACAACTACTGGGACAAAAGAGTCAATTTATATAGCGTATTTATCTCTGAGACTGGCGTGATGGTTGGCATTTTTATTGTTTTCTGTATTTTCCCAATTTCATTCTTTATGAGGAACACTAACATGTGCGGCTTTCAAATAATATTTTTTTTAAAGAGCTTAGAGGAGATCAGCATGCTGCTGCTAAGTCGCTTCAGTCGTGTCCGACTCTGTGCGACCCTATAGACGGCAGCCCATCAGGCTCCACTGTCCCTGGGATTCTCCAGGCAAGAATACTGGAGCAGGTTGCCATTTCCTTCTTCAATGCATGAAAGTGAAAAGTGAAAGTGAAGTTGCTCAGTTGTGTCCGATTCTTAGCGACCCCATGGACTGCAGCCTACCAGGCTCCTCTATCCATGGAATTTTCCAGGCAAGAGTACTGGAGTGGGGTGCCATTGCCTTCTCCAAGAGATCAGCATAGATCCTGCCAAATGTGCCATCGAATTCTCTCACCTACCTGGAGAATTTACTAATGTGATCAGTTTGTGCTGTGCTTGCGGAAATAATAGCTTCAGTCTCACCTAGAGCTTTCAGAGAATGAGGAAACATTTAGGAAACTCTGGACCCATGAGAGCTGTGTACCTTTGTAAGCGCCTTCATTGACTGCAGCCTATAAATATTTGGTGGCCGAAAGCAGTAGGTGTGGGGGAGGAGGGAGGGGACAGAAACCACGCTGTCCCCTGCTCCCTCGGTCCTCCAGGCTTCTCACAGGTCAACCCGCAGCCCCTGAGTGCTGCATGGCGGCCTGGGTGTAGATCTTGCTGGGGAAACAGGTGTTGAAATCCTTAACTATCCTGCTGCCTGGTGCTAGGCCGGATGCCCAGGCCTCCATGGGGTCACATTCTTCTTTCCTCACACCCACCTTTAGCAGGGCACTGCTACCATGCATGTGTGAGAGGTTAGGCTTCTGAGGACTCATAGGACTGGTCCATTTCCAGATGGCTGATGAGTGTGGCCAGGAGTACCCCAAAGGCCAGAACTTCCCACTAAGGATTCCTAGAACCCAGTGCAGCACGTGGCACAGAGGAAATGTGTACAAACCAGCTTGATGTCTATGCACAACACTGATTTATGTCCACAGCACATGCTTTTCACTGAATAGAACAATAAATAAACAAGCAAAATTTATGCGACAGTGAAAAGGATACCATGAAAGAAACAAGGTATTCCCTTACTAAGATGTGTCAGGTCAGTTCAGTTCAGTTCAGTCACTCAGTTGTGTCCGACTCTTTGCAACCCCATGAACTGCAGCACAGCAGGCCTCCCTGTCCATCACCACCTCCCAGAGTTTACCCAAACTCATGTCCATCAAGTTGGTGATGCTGTCCAAGCATCTCATCCTCTGTCGTCCCCTTCTCCTCCCGCCTTCAATCTTTCCCAGCATCAGGGTCTTTTCCAATGAGTCAGTTCTTCACATCAGGTGGCCAAAGTATTGGAGTTCAGCTTCAGGATCAGTCCTTCCAATGAACACCCACGATTGATATCCTTTAGGATAGACTGGTTGGATCTCCTTGAAGTCTCGCAAGAGTCTTCTCCAACACCATAGTTCAAAAGCATCAATTCTTCAGCATTCAGCTTTCTTTGTAGTCCAACTCTCACATCCATACTTAACTACTGGAAGAACCATAGCCTTGACTAGGCAGACCTTTGTTGGCAAAGTAATGTCTCTGCTTTTTAATATGCTATCTAGGTTAATCATAGATTTTCTTCCAAGGAGCAAGTATCTTTTAATTTCATGGCTGCAGTCATCATCTGCAGTGATTTAGGAGCCCAAGAAAATAGTCTGCCACTGTTTCCATCTATTTGCCATGAAGTGATGGGACCAGATGCCATGATCTTAGTTTTCTGAATGTTGAGTTTTAAGCCAACTTTTTCACTCTCCTCTTTCCCCTTCATCAAGAGGCCTTTTAGTTCTTCACTTTCTGCCATAAGGGTGGTGTCATCTGCATATCTGAAGTTACTGATATTTCTCCTGGCAATCTTGAATCCAGCTTGTGCTTCATCCAGCCCAGCATTTCACATAATGTACTATGCGTGTAAGTTAAATAAGCAGGGTGACAATATATAGCCTTGACATTGTCCTTTCCTGATTTGGAACCAGTCTGTTGTTCCATGTCCAGTTCTAAATGTTGCTTCTTGACCTGCTTACAGATTTCTCAGGAGGCAGGTCAGGTGGCCATCTCTTTAAGAATTTTCCACAGTTTGTTGCGATCCACACAGTCAAAGGCTTTGGCATAGTCAATAAATCAGAAGTAGATGTTTTTCTGGAGCTCTCTTGCTTTTTCGATGATCCAATGGATGTTGGCAATTTGATCTCAAGATGTGTCAGAGAAGGAAAAAATGCAGAGATTTCCATTCATTCATTCACTCCCACGTTTTATGAAAGCCTTCTGCATGCCTATTGCTATGATGGTGGCTCCAGATAAAGAGGTGATCCAAGACATGATGTAGAAACTGGTGGTGTTAATGTTTACCCAAGGGAGATGGCTTGATAAACAATACTAAGAGTTAAATAGCTGTACATTTATTGCATTTACAAAGAAAGTCAGTGGACTTTGAAAGTCTGCTGTTCATATGAAACAGCAGGACGAAGCTTTGGGAAGTGAGGAGCTGCTCTTTAAAGAGAACAGATCATGAGGGGTTGGAGAGGAAGAAAAGGTGGATCGGACAGGGCTAAACACCCCAGTGGGAATTCCTCTCTGGAGATGGTGCTTCTCTTCCCTATGGGACTGAGCCTGAAACACACTCTCACCTGGAACATCCGACGCCACCTTCCAGGTGTCACGAGTTCCACACCCACACCAGTTTCAGAACCTCAGTCAAGGGATTGGCAGCCGCAGAAAGAGCCCAGACGTCTGATCCAGGAGAGCTGGCAGCAGGAGCAGGGGCTTGAGGGTCTGAGTATTTCATGCCCGGGGCAGGGGCTTTCCTGTGAACTTGTCCTCGTATCTGACGGGAGCTGAAAGCAAGGTCCGGCTCTTGGTCCTGCCCAGAGGCCTGACTAATGAGGTGCCTTCAACAAACAGGGACACTCAGAAAAAGGCACAAAGCCAGAGCACTGAGTTGTGGAAACCGTCATCCTGAGCAGGGGCTCTTACTGCCTCCCAGGCACAGCCACGAGTTGGTTTCACAAGTCCCCGGGGTTAGGGTGTGGACAGTGTAGTCATCGGGCAGGGAAGTGAACTTTTATTGCCTAAGCCCCCACTTTGTACTTGAACTCGGGCAGCGCTTCTCTCTATTTAGCGCATGCATGTGTGCTAAGTCACTTCAGTCGTGTTTGACTCTTTGCGACCCCGTGGACTGTAGCCCTCCAGGCTCCTCTGTCCATGGGATTCTCCAGGCAAGAACACTGGAGTGGGTTGCCATGCTCTCTTCCAGGGGATCTTCCCAACCCAGGGATCAAACCCTTGTCTCCGGCATCTCCTGCATTGACACATGGGTTCTTTACCACTAGTACCAACTGGGAATCCCTATTTAGCACATAGAGGTAGGTATTATCATCCCAACTCTAGAGATCAAGCTGTCAGTTGAGAATCATTGGGCCACAGCCCATGGGTGGTAAGTGGTCGACCAAGGGTCAAAGTCCAAGTCTTAACGGATGCCTACACCTTTCCCTTCGCTCCTGGCCACCCTGTTCCTTCTGGTCCTTGACTTGATATTAGGGCACTCACACAATAGGTGTGTGTGTGTGTGTGTGTGTGTGTGTTTTAGTTGCTAAGTCATGTCCAACTCTTGTCACCCCATGGACTGTAGCCCAGAAGGCTCCTCTGTCCATGGCGTTTTCCAGGCAAGAATACTAGAATGGGATCTTCCCGACCCAGGGATAGAACCCCAGTCTCCTGCATTGCAGGCAGATGCTTTCCCATCTGAGCCACTAGGGAAGCCCAGTAATAGGTGTGGCCACCCAGTTTACCTAGCGCACTTCCACCTTCTGCCTGTTGAGTGAGCCAAGTTAGTAACAGCATCCCACTCAGCCCCTGCTCTCAAAGGGTATCCCGTTTTGGATGGTGCATTATATGCTCACCCTACCTAACAAGTTTTGGGTTGAAATAGACACATTTATCAGAACCACAGCTCCGAAATGTGAGTACAAACTATAATTTGGCTGGGAACCGTGAATCCGGCATCTCACTGTGCACCAGTAATCATCCAGGAAATGTATCCAGATGCACCGCGTGGAAGGCAGCCAGCCTGGAAGTGGCTCTGACCACCACGATTTAGAGCCCTGTGAAGGGGACTTGGCCATCTGGCAGCCTGGACTGGCTCCCTGGCCAGGATTCCAGCCATGTGGTTCCCAGAGTCCAGTTCTCAGTCAGTGTGGGCTCTGGATTGTCCTATGGGTACCTGGGCGTCTATGGGAAAATTGTCCCAATGAAAGATACGGATCCGCAGGTGGGCTGGTTAGCAGAGTTACCATGTGCAGTTGGGCAGGCTGTACACGGCACAGAAACACTCAACCCCTGGGGCGACAGAGAGGAATGCTGTTTTATATTCTTTTATGAGATGGTCAGTCCGATGCAACCCCAGGCGGAGACAGAGGAAGGCTCAGGAAAATGAAGGTTATGATACTCTCTAGTCCTAGAGACAGGAGCACACCACACGCACAAGGAAAAGGAAAGACCTCGGGGTGCTCAGGAGGCAGAAGGAAGGAGCGAGGCAGACACTGGCTATGACTTTTACTGGGGTTTCTGTGGGAAAGGCCAGGCTGGGCTGGGTGGTTAGTCAAGGACTGGCTATTCTGAAGCATTTCAGCAGGGATTGGGCTATAGGGCCGGTCACTAATCAACCCTCAATATTCTTCAGAAGGACTGATGCTGAAGCTGAAGCTCCCAGTATTTTGGCCACCTGATGCAGAGTGGACTCAATGGAAAAGACCCTGATGCTGGGAAAGATTGAGGGCAGGAGAAGGGGGCAACAGAGGATGAGATGGTTGGATGGCATCATCAACTCAGTGGACATGAGTTTGAGGAAACTCTAGGAGATAGTGAAGGACAGGGAAGGCTGGCGTGCTGCGGTTCATGGGGTCCCAAATAGTGGGACACAACCTAGCTATTGAACAACAACAATTATAGGCCTCCTATCTGGCTGAGAGACAGATAAGGCAGAAGAGAGTTGCCTCGGGGTGTATGAACCGGCTACACATACTGAGGAAGAGAGGGTCTCTGGATTGGTTAGTTTGCATATCAAAGAGTGCCCTTGGCTCCCTGGGGAGCCCTTTGTTATTGAATTGGAGAGCCCAGGAGGGGCCTGCCTCTCCCCAGCCAGTGAGGTTCTTAACATGTCAAAGCATCACATAATATACAGAAAACTTTAAACATCTACAATACAGATGCCCACACTTCGGTTGCCAAGGCTCACAGCTGTGCCTGCCTGGAGGTAGAGAAGGGGAGAGTGTGGCCCTAAACTAAACCCTTCCAACTCAGCTCCCTGCCTTGCAGTCCACGTGGGGCTTAACCGGAGGCGGAAGATAACAGCACACACGTGAGGATTGCACAAGGGCACTAATCGTGTGCTGGGCTTCCGCTCGCTGCCTGGCGCTGGGCTGAGTACTCATCTGTCAGCGTGTGAGCCTCAGCCCAACATTGGAGTCGATAGTCCTTTCTCTGTTTTATAGATGAGACCATGGAGGCGCCAAGAAATGAAATATCCTTCCACAGTCACACAGCCCATCCGTAGCATGAGTACATACATTTCCAGCCCATTTCCCGTCATTGATGGAAAGTCAAAACTGCCCAAGGCATGTGGGGCAGATCAGCATCTAAGCAAGGGAGAAAGCAAGGAAGCCTTCTGGGCAGCAGCTAGGACCATCCTTCCAAGCCTCCTCTTCTAGAAAGGGCACACGTGTACAGTCCCAGCCCTCATTCTCCCTCTGACATCGTGGGTCCTCTGTGACCACCTTGCCCTTTGCCACCAAACTTCCATCTCTTCTGCTACTTTATCCATTTGACATGAAGCTACTGAGACCTGTGCAATGCGACTCACTGCTGTGGATAAAGGTAAATAAGACATGGTCCTCCCCTATAGGAGCTGATAGGCTAGTGGGAGACACAAGAGAAAGAGATTTTTCAAAAGAAAGAGACAGGAACAGGAGGGAGGAGGAGGGAAGGAGAATCACAGCACAGAGTGGAAGATGGTTGAAGAGTGATGTGTATGAGTTTTAGGGCAAAGCAAGAGATATTTGATGCTTTCAAACTGTGGTGTTGAAGACTCTTGTGAGCCCCTTGTACAGCAAGGAGATAAACCAGTCAATCCTAAAGGAAATCAACCCTGAATATTCATCGGAAGGACTGATGCTAAAGCTGAAGCTCCAGTACTCTGGCCACCTGATGCAAAGAGCTGACTTATTGGAAAATACCCAGATGCTGGGAAAGATTGAAGGCAGAAAGAGAAGGGGGCAACAGAGGATGAGATGGTTGGATGGCATCACTGACTCAATGGACATGAATTTGAGCAAACTCCAGGAGATAGTGAAGGACAGGGAAGCCTGGCATGCTGCAGTCCATGGGGTCACAAAGAGCGGACACAACTGAGCAATGAGGAGATATTAACTCCACTAGGGATCTCCAGGATGGCTTCCTGGAAGAGGTGGCTTTGGAAGCCTGGTTATTGAGCACCTGTTCTGAGTCTTCTGTGGTGAATCACATCACACATGTTGCCTCCTTTGACCCACAGTTGACCTCATTGAGTAAATGTTATTATCCCTGAATTAGAGAAGAAGAATCTAGGGGTCAACCAGCTTACCAGCAGCTCCAGGACAGAAGTGAGTCTGGGGTCCCAGAGCTCTAGCTTGCTCTGCGGCCATGGATGGGTCTCGTTTCTATGCAATTGTTTTGGTGTCAGAACAAAGAACTTGGGCTTTAGTGACAGGAAGCTTGGGTTTAGATCCCATCACTTCCTGCCTCTAGTATTAGCCTCTCTGAGCCTCGGTTTCCAGCAACTAGCAGGATAACCTTGATCCTTCTGAGTCTGTCTTCATGCTGGGAGTATTTTGCTGGGAGGGTGAAATGAGGTGTGTGTGGAAGGTCCTGGCACAGTGCTTGGCAAAGAGCACCCGGCCAGTGAGAGATGTTTCCCCTTCCTTCTCTCCTCGTAGCCCCAAGACCCACTACTGTCCTGCAGCACAGGGCAGAGGTTAAGGCTGTGGACGCTGGAGCCAGGCGACGTGGGTTCAGATATAGTCTCTGTTGTTACTGTGTGCCTTTGGGAGGTTACATCACTTCTCTGCGCCTCAGTTCTTTCTTCTGGAAGATGAGGATGAAGTGGTACCCTCCTCATCGAGGACGGGATGCAGATGGAATGAGCTGGTGTTTGCAGAGCGCAGAGAACCCTGCCTGGTACACAGGAAGCTCTGCGCAGATGACACTGGGTAAATAAATCTAGACTCTTCACCACCTTGCCCCACTGCTTCTCACCTGAGAGCCTGTTCTGAGAGCTCAGTGCAGCCTGAGCGGAGGAAAAACGTAAATATTCACCTTGCCATCAATGGATGGGCAGAGCTGTGGGTGGCCAGGAAATGTCTCTTACTTCCAATCAGTGAAATTGACCTGGGTGTTCAGCAGCCTCATTGAGGCCCCAGGAGCAGGGAGGCTGAACGTCTCCAGGCCTGCAGAGCCTCAGACCATGCTGATAGAGGGGCGACAGTTTTCTCATCTGCCTCTCTGACTTACAGAAGACTGTTAAGTCATATCCTCACCTACAGGATCTCACACGCTAAACCCATGGGCTCCAACGTCAACCTCGACTCAGAAGGGAGGAAGTGGATTGTAGTCAAGGCTGTGCTGTGCTCAGTCATCAGTTGTATCTGATTCTTTGTGTCCCCATGGACTGTAGCCCACTAGTCTCCTCTCTCCACAGGATTCTCCAGGCAAGGATACTGGAGTGGGTTGCCATTTCCTCCTCTGGGGGATCTTCCCAACCCAGGAATCGAACCTGTGTCTCCTGTGTCTCCTGCATTGCAGGTGGATTCTTTACACCCTGAGCCATCAGGGAGGTGCATAGTCAAGGCTGTAACTGACCAAATTAGAAGAAGGAGACTTTATAGAGCACTGGATCTCAGCAGACTCTGCACATTAGAATCACCCTCTGGAACTTATAAAATACAGACAAATAACTAGGCGCCATCCTGGCTTGAAATAAAACATGTGCTATTAAGGTATTCAGAGCATCCCAGGGGCCTTAGCCTCTGAATCATGCCAAGTGGAATGGCGCCCTGAAGGATGAGTGGCATCAGGGTCTCTTGGGAGGCTTGTTAAACCTCTGATGCCAGGTTCCACCCCCTGGGGATTCTGATTCTGCAGGTCTGGGGTGGGGGCCTGAGAACCTGCATTTCTAACAAGTCTCCAGATGAAGTGATGTGTCACTAGCAGCTCACAAGGAGAAGCACTGAGCTGTATGATAGATAAAATCAATCATCGATCAAAGGTATCATCCACCAGGTCTTCCCAGACAAATGTGTCTACTGCTTTTTTGGATTAAAAAAAAAATCCATATTTAGACCTTCAGTTCAGTTCAGTCGCTCAGTCATGTCCGACTCTTGGTGACCCCATGGACTGCAGCATGCCAGGCCTCCCTGTCCATCACCAACTCCCGGAAGTGGATCAAACTCACGTCCATCAAGTCGGTGATGCCATTCAACCATCTCATCCTCTGTTGTCTCTCCAGTGTCACTAGACCTTGAGCAATTGAAAAAGGCCTGTCTCCACTGATCTTCACTTTTTTCCTCCTTCTCTGTCTTCTCCCTCAGCCACTGCCCCCTGGAACTTCTCGCTGCAGGGATATCTGCTCAGCACATACATGTTACAGGGAGTGTCATGTGTAGTTCAAGAGTTTGGCAGCGACGAACAAGATAAAGAGGAGCTGATTCTGAAAACATTCTAGGGGAAGGCATAGAACGTTCTTTCCTGCCTTTGATGGCGGGTCACATGGATCAGCCCACGCAGTGGGATGTGAATTTGCTCTTCTTACAACAATTGAGTCAAGTGAATTGTTGAGCAGGCAAATGACAGCCCTGATCTGGGGGAAAAGAAGAGTTTCTCAACCCATGTCTGAATCCCAGTGTGGGAGTCAGTACTGTCATATGAAAAGCATAAGGAGGGCTCAGGTCTCCAATGTACTAAATTTTGTGATAACAGTCATTTATCTCTCCTCGTCCAAGTGCCTTTCTGCCTTGACGAAGATGAAAAAGTAAACTGGCGGTTCTTGGGAACAGAACAATCCACCCTCACTGTTTCCTCCAGGCATCTCCTCTATATACCCCCAAGCTCATTCTTTTCCATTCTTTGACCACAAGAATGATTGGTGGTTTCCAGGAGCTTTTTAAAATCAAAAACAACTTGTGGAAGAGATAACCCTAACTCTCTTCTATAAGTGATCTTGGAAATGTCAAGTTAGCAGTAGAAAATTCCATTTTTCACTAAATGTAGGATACTGTGTAAAGTCTCATTCTCTTCGGGAGGCTTTTCAAATAGATTTTTTTATAGACCAGCTAAGAACCAGTCCGTGTGACCTAGAAATCACGGCACTTGAGAGACCACAGGGATCAAGTTCAAGTTCCCGTTTGTCTAGTCCCTCCCTCCACATGTCCACATGTGCTGGAGTGCATGCCCCCTATTTGCCACGAATTTCCAAGAGTGAAGTGTGCCAACGTGGTCTTATCCCAGTGGTTCAGTGGTTGGAATTGGCATTCTCACTCCATTGGTTTAAGTGTATGACTGTACTTTTAATAGTATCTTTATTTTATTAATATCTGTTGCCTCTAGAGGAATGCAAGCCCCAAAGTGAAAAGGACCATTTATAACTTGTTCACCTTTATGTTTCCAGGAACTCCCATAGGGCTAGGGTTAGGGTCTAACCTATTAGAGGCAGTCATGAAATAGCCCTCTAATGATGGAATGAGCAACAAAGAAGTGACAGAGAGGCTGAGGTTCAAAAGATGACGGGGAATCAGCCAAGAGAAAAGACAGGGGAGAGGGCTACTGGCAGGGGGCCTGCATGTGAAAGGTCCTGTGGTCAGAGGGTGTGGTGCTCAGGAAAGACTTGGCGTTTTCCCCATATGCTCAGTCTGTCCAAAGCTAGAGTTGTGGTGTACGATGAGGAGGTAGAGAACCTCTGCATCAGAGAGGCCCTTTGAAGCCATCTTTCCATTGTCTCCTCCTTACTTGAGAATCTGATGCTGCATCCTGCATCTCAGTGCCCTGATAGGAGTGCCTATTCCATAATCAAAGATTTTTTCTTTTCTTTTTTTTTTAAATCAGAGGATAATTACTTTACAATATTGTCATGGGTTTTTGGCATACATCAACATGAATCGGCCCTAGGGCTACATATGTCCCCTCCCTCTTGAACCACACCCCCCGCCCCTCCCAGCCGTCTCGGTTGTCCCAGAGCACCAGCTTTGGGTTCCCTGCATCATACAGCAAACTCATGCTGGCTATCTATTTCACACATGGTAATGCATCTGTTTCAATCCTTTTCTCTCAAATCATCCCACCCTCTCCTTCCCCTACTGTGTCCAAAAGTCTGTTAATATTTTTTAGATTTTTTAAAATTGAACTTTTAGTTTTGTACTGGAGTGTGACCAGTTAGCAGTGTTGTGATAGCTTCAGGTGGACAGCACAGGGACTCAGCCATGTTTCCATTCTCCCCCTAAACCCTCCCATCCGGGCTGCCACATAACATTGAGCAGAGTCCCCTGTGGTATACAGTAGGTCCTTGTTGGTGATCCATTTTAAATACAGCAGTGTGTACATGTCCATCCCAAACTCCCTAACTATGTCTTCCCTCATTCCCCGTCCTCCCCAGCAACCGTAAGATCCTCTCTAAGTCTGTGAGTCTGCTTCTGTCCTGTAAACAAGTTCATTTGTAGCTTGCCTTTTTAGATTCTACACATAAGGGAGAGCATCCATTCTAAATTCAGGTTGAGTGGGTAACCAGAATTTCAGCCAGGCTTGGTCCTAATTCCAGGACAGCTATGTTAAAAATTGTCGATTAACAAGCTGAATATGTCCCAGGCATGTACTAAGCCTGTTACACAGATGTGCCTGCTCCTCTGACCTTCCCAGTGGTAAGGAACAGTGGTAAGGAACCTACCTGCCAAGCAGGAGGTGGAGGTTTGAACCATGGGTTGGGAAGATCCCGTGGAGAAGGAAATGGCAACCCACTTCAGCATTCTCTCCTGGAGAATCCCATGGACAGAGGAGCCTGGAGGGCTACAGTCCACGGGGTTACAAAGAGCTGGACACAACTGAGCAACTAAAACAGCGACCTCCTCCTCAAATTGTTCATCTACTGTGCCCAAACTTTCTGGAATAAGATCTTGCTTTGAACTGCCAGTCCGTTGATAAGAGTCAAATTGCAGGACCCACCCCTCCCCGCCCCCCCACAAACAACTTCCTCACAATTATTCGCCCTGGATTTCCCACTGTCTGTGCTCTGCTTGAGGAGACCTCAACAGCCCTGGGATTAGGACCGAGCTGGCTGAAATCTGTTCACCTATCTTAACCTGAGACAGAGCTATCCAGAGTAGATCAATTAAGCCTTCCAGACTGATGTCAAGGACCCATGGCTTTCTCTAAGATTTCCATGTCAGCAACTTGAATGCTTAGCAGGATGGACAAAAAGACAGTCAGGGACAGTCAAGGAGTCAGGGACAGCTGAGTCTGACCCCAGCCTTATCACGTACAGGCGCCAGAACCCTGGACAGGTTCTTTTCCTCTCTGAATCCCCATTTTCAGGTATAAAAGAGAAACGAAGTGTCCTACAAGTGATTTAAGGATTTAAGGCAGCTCTTTAGCCCAGTACCTGGCACAAGGTGTGAGGCAGGAACCCCGCCGCTGTCACCGCTGAGGGAAGGGAGGCAGAGGCTTGCTGCGAGCTCTTACATCCTACAAGGGAAGGGGAATCAATCAGAAACAAGTACATGCAAATCTCCATTTACTGCTGTTGCTGGGAGACTAGATTGTCTTGTTCATTTTATGTTCTGGGTCTGCAGGTAAATTGCAAAATCCTTTTTATTGAAAATTCACTCCGTCTTCCGCAAATGTTTATTGAGTCCATGCTGTTTGCCGGGCACGTGGGAGAAACCGAGGATAAATTAGGTGCTGATCTTGCATTCACCTTGGGAGTTGGAGAAGGGAGGGTACAGATTGTCTATAAATGTGAGGGAGAGCACTTTTCTGCTTAAGTACAGAATGGTGGGTATTATTTATTTTAGAAAATCACTGAGGATCTTGCAAGGGCCTCTCATTGCCTGAGTGAATTAATTAAGAGTTAAAAGAGGGGGTGAGGGTGCTGCAAATAGAGGTGCACTGAACTTGTGTTTACTACCCATCATTATTTATATAATAATAGACACTGTAATCTCAGACGGTAAAGCGTCTGCCTACAGTGCAGGAGACCTGGCTTCCATCCGTGGGTCAGGAAGATCCTCTGGAGAAGGCAATGGCACCCCACTCCAGCACTCTTGCCTGG
The DNA here is from genome assembly GCF_000754665.1 of Bison bison bison. NCBI lineage: Eukaryota > Metazoa > Chordata > Mammalia > Artiodactyla > Bovidae > Bison > Bison bison. The sequence continues at coordinate 4,441,914 of NW_011494867.1, forward strand.
AAAATCCCATGGATGGAAGAGCCTGGTAGGCTGCAGTCCGCGCAAAGAGTCGGACATGACTGAGCGAATATTACATATACTACTTGTATCTGTGCTAATTATATGTGCATTTATATTGTATATATGCATGCATATGTGCTCAGCCGTGTCTGACTCTTTGCAACCCCAGGGACTGTAGCCCACCAGGCTCCTCTGTCCATGGGATTCTCCAGGCAAGAATACTAGAGCGGATTGCCATGCCCTCCTCCAGGGGATCTTCCCAACCCAGGGATCAAACTCAAATCTCTCCTGTCTCCTGCATTGTCAGGCAGGTTCTTTACCACTAGCGACATCTGGGAAGCCCATTCATATATACATATAATTCTAGCTATATATTGTATAACGTAATTATATATACACAGTTGTCCCTTGGCATCCACAGGACCACACCCCTCCCCCAACAGAAACCCAAATCCAAGGATGCTCAAGTCTTTTATATAAAATGGGATAGTGTTTGCATATAACCCATGCACATCCTCCATGTACTTTAAATCATCTTAAGATTACTTATAAGCCCTAATACAAGATAAATTCGATGTAAATAGTTGCCAGCATGTGGTAAATTCAAGTTTTATTTTCTGGAACCTTCTGGAATTAATTTTTCCAGAATATTTTCAAATCACCAATTGTTGCCTCCACAGATGCAGAATCAGTATCCATGAGGGCTGACTGTAACTATATTATATAATATGTTTATGTATTATATATTACATTTAGTGCTCACATATATTACATAATAATATAAATATGTAGGTAACCCAGTTACTTCTGTCACTTCATTTTATTACCACATGTATCTTTCTCTTTAAAATGAAAATGGTAAATTTCTGCTTGGGCCAGAGACTAGTAATGCTGAATGTTAAATCTGCGCTTTATTCCTGCTCTGCAAAGCTGAAAAACAAAGAAATCTGCAAAGTGACAAGGGGCTTCCCCATTACGTCAAACCCCTGTTATTTCTTGTGCATCAGTTCAACACACTTTACCAAACACCTGCTTCGTGCCAGGCTCTGCCCTGGGCACTGGGGTGTGGAGCCCACGAGGCACCGTCTCTGGTGCACGGACGGGTCAGCGAGCAGCCGCAGAAGGCGGCGGTGGCTGCTGTCCTGGAGGACGTTCGGTGGTGGCCCTGGAAGAGGGGAGAGGGTCTGCCTGGGATGCTGGAAAACGGGCGGCCTCAGAGCAAGCACTGTGAGCTGCATAAGGGAGTGGACAGCCAGGTCGTGACAGGAGAGGGGGCGCATTCGGGGAAAGCAGCACTGTTGCAAGCAGCATGTGGGGCTGTGGAGTAGTGGTAGACTGTGGATCTGCTCCCGCTGCCCATATAACCATAATAATACGGAGAAAAATGGCAATAGGAGTCCTAGTGGTAATGAGTGCAAATGCTTATTGGGTGTTCCGGTGCTAAGCCTGTGGATGCATTATGTCATACAGCCCCGCAGCAATCTTAGAATTTATATAGTGCCATATGATGCATATACTGTAAAATGCAGAGGAGCGGACGGTTACTCAGGGTCGCTCAGCCGGCAAGCATAG